>NC_136904.1:3761579-3996217 GCF_949606895.1 Notothenia rossii | reverse complement strand
TACACATATTTCTGGGTGCATTCCATATTTTAAACACACAAACATTGAAAACTTTATGATTATGATGATTATTATTATTATTATTATTAATAATAATAATGTTTTTGTGTGTAGTTTAGGAAGGGGCGGCGCCCAGCGCCCTCTATAGGCCAGCCTCCACTGCTTATAATGTGAGTCTCGTGTCTGTTACATTTAATTTCTGGCAAATCTAATGAGCTGGCGTGGTACACCTTGGGAACATTATGACAGACGAAAACGAAAATGTCACTCAGGAATTCCACAGTGTAAGCGAGTCACCAGGAGCACGTTCCGGAGGCGTCGGAGGGCATCAACAACGGGTAGGCTATATCAGTTCTTAAATGTGCATTAGCATTAGCATTGTCCACTTCATATTGTGCTGATGCATTGGTCTTAAATCATATATAGTGCAAGGCAAGCTTATTTAATAAGTTTTGTTCACGTTAAATGTGCAGTGGATTCCTAATGTATCGAGTTTTAACGTTTTAATTTTAATAATAAATGGTCAACCATACATTTTCTCCCTCCTTTCCAGAATCAGTGGAGCAATTTATTAAATACAATTCTTCAATTTTGAACGGTGCTTATTTTGTATAACCGTGTGTAATAAAGTACATTCTGTCATTTTACAGGGGCATCAAATGAATCTGCCGCAGTTTGGAGGGTGAGACTTTTTCTGTTGGCTATGGCGGACCAATCCGTCCTTCCAGCACCTACAGAGAGAAGCCGATTGTCAAGAGAAGGTTTAGGTAAATAATTAAATAGTTTTGAAAAATGAGCATCCACTTGCGGATTCATTATCTGCACAGAAAATGCACACCATTTTTGCACACCAATCAACTTCATTGAAGACTTTTCAATGTTTGATCTGAATATTATTTCTGTATGGCCTGGGTGCAAGGTTGAAAACATTAAAAAATAATCTCTGTAATCCATCACCTCAATTTATGTTATACTTAATTATTTAATATTAGGAGATTGATATTGGTTACTTTTTAAGCTGCTTGTTTCGTCCATCAAGTTCTTCTAAACCTTTTCATCATCCAACCCACAGATGGCCTCATCTTCTGCCTCTGCGGCCCTTAGACCTGCAGGAGCACCCTCTGCTTCGGCCACCTCTACCTCGGCCACTGATTCGGAAGGAGTACCCTCTGCCTCGGCCGCCTCTACCTCGGCCGCCACTGAAACTGTGGGATCAACCGCTGCCCCCTTACCCCCATCAACTTCTGTATCTATGGAAGCTGAAGAATGTAAAAAATATCTTATTATGAATTCATCTCAGGAGATTTTCGAAAATAAACATAGTAAAAGACGGTTGGATGTAATTGTTACCTCTTGTCAATCAACAGGTGGAAAGTTTGCATTCCGCACAATGGGTAAATGCTGGGACTCCAGAGGTAAAGCTTTATATGGCTGTATAGTTCAGTATTTGCAGTGTATATACTTTTTAATAAGGACATTAACATTTCATGCACCATTTTTACTTTCAAGGTTTTTTAAAGGTGGTCACGTTTGGAACAACCAAACAGGTATTTATAGATAATGGTGTTTTATACATAATTAACACAGTGTATTGGTTTTGAATGTAAGCAAACTAAATACCCTGTTCTCATCCTTTATATATTATTATATATAATTATATATATTATAATAATTAATTATATATATATTATTATTATTATATATTATTTATATATCCTCTTAAAAGAAAGAAACATGTTTTTTTTCTAGGAATTCATTCAATGACTTTTTAATTGATGATTCTGATGAGGAGGAAGAGGACGAGGCTTTTGGGGCTTTGGAAAGTGAGGTCTTTCCCGTGGTGAGTTTTATTTGTCATTGTTAAAAAATAGTACAACATTTGTTTCCAGGAACTGATAATGACACTAAATGCAATAATTTCGCTACATTTCCGAAAGCACCAGTACCCAAGACAGATAACCCCTCTTCACCAATCACCAGTCATGTATAATGGACTTTATACATTTTAAATGATTTAGGAAGAAGTGGATCTGGCCGTCCTTTTAAGTGACTTCAAAAAGGAATTCGTTTCTGATGGCCTAGTCAGTAATATCTGCATCAGGAGGAAGAAACTTCTTGAGAGTGCAATAAAAGCCATCTCAAGGGTTACATTCTGATGGAACAATTCCCCCGACATAGAATTTGTAGGAGAAGATGGAGATGACTTGGGAGGACCACAGAGAGTTTTTCAGGTCTGAATAACCTCATTTAGTGTATGATTCTTAATCATAATGTGTCCTCGTTTTCAGGTTGACTGCAAAGTTCTCAATTGATTTATTGTAGACTCTTAATGATAGAAGTACAGACATCCATGGGAATATTCGAGGGAAAGGCTGGTCAGGTCTTCCTTACCTATGACCAAGCGGCATTAGATGGCCACAAGTATTTCCAAGCAGGCCGCCTAATTGCGTGGTCAGTGGCACACGGAGGTCCGTGTATCAAAGCCCTGGATCCCAGCCTGTACCAGCTGATGTGCAGCCAGGAGCCTCAACTGGAGCAATTTGACTGCAGTGTGCTGCCTGATCCGGATGTTCAAAGCAGAGTAAAAAGGGTGCCTGATTATTTTTATGTTATTAATTCATATTTGTTAGGATTTCATAGAAACAAATACATTCCTTCTTGGTCAGTGAAAGTTTGTAAAAGCATAAAAAGCATTTCTACTAAACCTTTGTAATCTACATTGTTTTATCTCTAAGATCCTACAGTGCAAGACTGCAGAGGACCTGTCTGCCCTCCAACAAGACTTGGGGGACTGGATCTCTGAGTGTGGCGTCCCTGGCATCTTCAGTGCCACTATCTGAGAAATTCCGAAGATTTATTCCTATGTAGTTAAGCACTACATATTTCTCAGGTAAAAAAAACACTTATAAACAAAAAACTATAAAGTCAGAGACATTATAAAACACTGTTAATATAAAAGCCATAACTTACTGTATGCTACTAATATTTAACATTTTGAACACTGAATATTTGGTGTTTTCCTTAACGTAGGTTAAAATGTTGCAAATTATGTATGCTCTTTCCTATTATCACTGCTTTTTAGTCTTTTCCAAAAAAACACATCAGTTTTTCTTCAGGTTATATACATGTTTGATCTTTGTTGGCTTATAGAACGGCCAAGATGGTGAACCAATTCACGGAGGGCATGAATGCTTTTGGGAACCTGTGGGACCTGGTCAGGAACAACTGGATTGCCTTCCTTCCCTGCTTCACCAACATGAGGACCCCGCTGACAAAATCCTCCTTTAAGGCCATATTCAAATATGAATACAGTCCAAGAGGAACAAATCACCGGGAAGAAGAGGAGGACACGATATACAGCTGGGAGTTGGTCCTAAACCTCATCGAAGGTACATTTGATACCTTAAGGGAAATGTAAAAGCACCTCATATGAAATGACTATAACTCAGTAAATACTGTTATTGATGGATGCTTTACAAAAAGAAAATCGATTTAATTTAATATCAATGTAGCTAAAGCAAATACAAAAAGGGGCAAATACACATGTTGATGTCAATATACCATAAAGCCAAATAAATGTAAACTACATTATTGATTAATGTTTGATGTTAAATTACTTTAGTGATATTATTGTGTTCCACATTTGACTTTAAAAATGAAAATAAATATTATTCCAATATACTTTTTGGCAGACAAGCTGACTGAACTGACATTTGAGGACCTGCTGATTTTCATCACTGGGGCAGATGAAGTTCCAACGCTTGGCTTTCCAAACAAGCCCTCCATTGACTTTTATACACGGGAGGCCGGCATGCGTCGTTTGCCCTATGCCTCAACCTGTGCTATGACGTTGTTCCTACCAAGAGGCATCACAGATGAACAAGAGCTTCACAACATAATGAACCAGTCAGTGAAAGACTCGTGGGGCTTTTTAAAGGTCTAGAAAAATAGACAAGGAGGAAGAGAGGAGTAGGAGGAGGATTGGGAGGGTGTGCAGAGTATACCGATAAGATGAGGGAGAAAGTATTACTGCAATTTTGCACTGGGAGAAATTTGACATTATTGCCATAAATATGGAAACTTTGTTTGAACTTTGTCACCAACATTGTCAGGAAGTGCACTAATGATACCTCAATTGTTGCTTTGTTCTCAACGGTTAATTTTTGACTCCCTACTTATAAATGCTCTGATGTTAATACCATATGTTATTGCAAAGCTCGTCATACAAAGTTTTAAAATGATGTTACTTTAATAAAAGTACATTGGATGTAACATTGTGCAAAATGTCCCTTATGCTGCTGCTGGTAAAGATAGGGATACATGTAACTCCTGGCTGGTAGCTAAATGTATAATAATATATCATCATTTATTTGTTGTTTTATTTGTTCATAAACTTAAGTCATACTACAAGTTGCAGTTTTATGGGCGTTCAAGTGCCAAACAATTTCTTGTCCTGTGAGCAGTAACTTCTAACTTGGCCCTGTTTTAAGAGGGACCTTGTATTAGCCTGGTTCGGAAGCTCAGAATTGTGTTCTATTCCTTTGATTTGTTAAATAAGGCTGCCAGATCTTCAGAAAGGTGTTATATCCTTTTCTAAGACTATATGTGATCTTTTCAAGATGAATACAACTGTTCATTTCTGAAGACCATCTATCAAGGAGGAGAGGAGAGTCAGATTTCCATGTTAGTGTTATGCATTTCCTAGCCACACATAAAGCAATTTCCATAAATTTAATTTGGGATTTAGTTAAAGATCTTTTGAGACTTGTGAAATCGCCCAGTAAGCAAAGCTCAGGATCTAAAGGGAAGGTAGATCCTGTGATCTTGGTTAAGGTGTCACACAAATCGTACCAAAAGCACCTTTCTTTTGTGCAAAGCCAGGTACAGTGTAGGAAGGAGCCGACCTCAATACCACACCTGAAGCACATCTCTTGACAGCTAGGGCTTGGATCTATGTAGTTTCTGTGGGGTGAGGTACAGTTGATGGAGGAAATTATAGTGAACCAGTCTGTACCTGGCATTAATAGTGGCTGACAAACTGTCTTTACATAAATCTGACCAGAGCTGTTCATCAATTGCTACATCCAGATCTGACCCCCATCTCGCTCTAGATTTGTGTAAACCTGGCTTTGGGCCCTCATTCAGCAGTAAAGAGTACATTTTAGAAATACCTTTGTATACATTTCCCTCATGAAGCAGTTTCTCCACATCAGCCAACACAGGTAAAGTTATCTCAGGGCCCAGGTTGGCTCTAAGAAAGGATCTTAACTAAAGATAGCAGAAGAAGGTCTTGTTGGACAAGTCCTATTTCCTCTTTAATTGTTCAAAGGACATGAGGAGTCTTTTTTCGTAGCAATCTTCCAAATGTTGGATTCCCTTATGATGCCAAGTTTCCAGAATCTTGTTATTGAGAGTCATGGGTATGAATTCATTTTGTCTCAGAGGTGACTTTGGTGACAGTCCAACTTTCAGTCCCAGACTTCTATGAGTCTCACACCACATTTTAATCAAATGCCTTAAAATAGGGTTGTCTGTCTTCTTGGATATAGTCCTGGGGTTCCATTTATAAATAAAATCGCTGAACACTTTTTCTTTCAGGGCGTGCAATCCAATTTGTATCCAGGATGGGGCACCATCGCCCTCAAAAAAGGTTGAAACAAATTGCATTTGAGCCGCCAAATAATACTTTTAAAAACATGGTAATCGAAGGCCCCCTGATCTGTAATCCCACGTTAATTTCTCCTTAGATACCCTGGCCACCTTACAGTTCCATATAAACTGTCTAACATGTTTATTGAGGGTATAAAAAAAAGTTTGAGGCAGTTGAATGGGTAAGGACCGGAAAAGATACTGTAGCCTTGGAAGTATATTCATTTTCACACAGTTAACTCTGCCAATTAGAGTAATGGGTAAACTCATCCACCTTTGTAGATCACTTTCAATTCTACTGAACAATGGGAGGTAGTTCAGTTTGTATATATTTGTAAGGTCATTATCTATAGTTATCCCAAGATATTTTATATTATTAACCCACTTAAATGGGCGTGTACGTTGATACTCAGTGTAATCAAAGTTAGTTAGTGGAATGATTTCACTTTTCTCTTGGTTTACCTTATATCCTGACATAACACCATAAGCATTTAGCAGGGTCTGTAATTTGGTGAGGGAGTTACCAGGGTCTGTCAAGTACAAAAGTACATCATCTGCCAGGAGATTAATTTTATGATTTGTCTGATCCACTCTAAAACCCTTTATATCAGGATCCTGTCTAATTGCTTGAGCTAGGGGCTCAATAGCCAAGACAAAAAGCCCTGGAGACAGAGGGCAGCCCTGTCGGCTTGATCTACTCAGGGGAAACGCAGCAGAGATCTGACCATTAGTACTAATTTTGGCCCGGGGTTGATGATAAAGAGTTTTAACCCAATTAATAAACAACTGACCAAACCCAAACTTGGCCAAGACTTTAAATAAATATGGCCACTCCAGCCCGTCGAAGGCCTTTTCAGCGTCTAAAGCTACAGCTATACTGGGCTCAGTCTTTGACTTTGTTAGGTGGATAATATTAAAGAGCCTAAGTTATCAGCTGATGAACGTTTAGAAATAAAACCACTCTGGTCCGGATTAATTAATTGTGGCAAACATTGGCCAAGCCTGTTAGCCAGGGCCTTAGATATTAATTTATAGTCCGAATTCAATAATGAGATACAGTAGGTCGAAATGAAGAGCACTTTAATGGATCTATATTTTGTTCGTGGATCACAGTGATTATGGCAGTAGAGAATGATTCAGGCAGAGTTTGAGTTTTTGATGCTAAGTTAATTACATCCATGATGAGTGGGGTGAGTAAATCCTTAAATTCTCTGTAAAATTCTGGTGGGAAACCATCTTCCCCTGGCAATTTATTAGATTGCAATGAGCACAAAGCCTTTTCAATTTCTTTCTGAGTGTAGGGAAGATCAAGTTTACCGTAATTTTCGGATTATAAGGCGCACCTGAATATAAGCCGCAGCAGCTAAATTGAATGATGTGTACATATATAAGCCGCACTGGACTATAAGCCGCAGGTGTTTTAATGTTTAATTACCATATGTAAGGGTTCGTGCACAGAGGGGATTGTCGGGAAAGAGATGGCTGTTTGAGGAAGCTCCCATTTATTAACATTTCAACAAACAAGTTGCATATTTGCATAACGTATTCAAGTGTTAGCATTTAGTGCAATAGTAGCTACAGAACATGTGCTGTGTAAACTGTACTGTATCACATAGCGTTTCAGACACACACACTTTTCAACTTTCAAACTTAAACGGTGCGCTCCCAGCGCACGTACCGGCAGTGATCTACAGCAGCGGTTTTCAACCAGTGGTACGGGGACAAACTGTCTCGCTCTCGTAATGTCTGTCTGTCTTGCTCTCGTTCTGTCTCTCGTACCACTCTCGGTTCCACTTTTACTTTTGCGCGCTACCTGTCTCACTCTTTTCCGGCCTCCAGCTTTTCCTGCTGGAGCCCGCCGCTTAAAGGTGGGGGGCGCGGACCGGCCATAGAGCCCATAGAGTTAAAGGTGGTGGACTGTAACCTGTAAAATCCATAGATTTAGGAGGTCCCCTAGTGGCCGTTAGCTGTAAAAATACGTAGATTAGCCGCACCGTTATATAAGCCGCAGCGTCGAAAAATTGGGAAAAAGGCGCGGCTTATAGTCCGAAAATTACGGTATTTTGGTCTTCCTGATCAAGCTTTGGCAAGTCAATAGTGGACAGGAATTCATCAATTTTAGTCAGATCTTCTGGTGATTCCGATGTGTATACATTTGCATAAAACTGTTTAAATGTGTCATTAATTTCTACCGTGTTATGTGACACTGAACCCGCTTCAGTTTGAATTGCGTTAATTGTTCTTGAGCTTTCCTCTTTTCTCTGTTGCCAGGACAGAGTTGTATGTGCCTTCTCTCCCAATTCATAATACTTTTGTTTAGTTCTTAAAATGGCTTTTTCAATTTTATAAGTGTGTAGCGTATTGTATTTGAGCTTCATGTTTAACAGCGATTGGTGTAATACCTTGGACCCAGATTTTTGAAACTCCTTTTCCAATTTCAAAATATCTGTTTCCAGTTTTTCTATTTCTGCCATATATTTATTTTTATTTATTTTTTATATAAGAGATTATTTGTCCCCTTAAATAAGCTTTAAGTGTGTCCCATAGTATAAAACTATTGGGGGAGGAAGGACAGTTAGTCTCACAGAATAGCTTTATCTGGTCCCTAATAAAAATGCAAAAATCTGGTTTTTGAAGAAGGGTAGGGTTCAGTCACCATCTATATGAGTTAGTTGTTTTTTCTGGCATCAAAATAGAAAGGGTCAAAGGAGAATGATCAGACAGGGTCCTAGATAAATATTCTGATTCCAATGCTCTATGAACTAGCTGCGTTGATAAGAGAAAAAGGTCGATCCTAGTATGAGACTTATGGGGACAGGAATAGAAAGAGTAGTCTCTGCTTTGTTTCTGTCTCCAAACATCTGTCAAATTTAGATTTTTCATAAATGCCAGGGTGGTTTTGGCAGCTTTTGATTTAGATACTTCCAAGGATGACTTATCCAGAATAGGATCCAGGCAAAAATTAAAATCACCCCCTACCAGTATGTTTTGTCATCCCCCTGACACCTTAAGAAAGATATCTTGAATAAAGGATGCATCATCATGGTTGGGTGCATATAAGTTTAAAAGTGTCCAGGGTTCTGAGTAAATCTGACAATTAAGTAATACATATCGGCCTGTTGGATCAATAATAGTTTCTCCAATCGTCACTGGAATGTTTTTATTTATTAAAATAGCTACTCCCCTGGCTTTGGTGTTAAAGGATGATGAAACTACATGTCTTACCCAGTCTCTCCTCAGTTTATTATGCTTCTGTGCGGTAAGATGGGTTTCTTGTCGGAAAGCAATATCAATTTTCAGTTTTTTCAGGTGTGTCAAGACTCTTTTCCTTTTAACCAGTCCGTTTAGTCCATTCACATTAAATCTAACAAATGTATATGCCCTGTTCATCAACAATAAGAGTATACAATGATCATGGTATTACGGCCTCTTTGTGAAGTCACCATGTAAGTGTAAATGTATCTCCCGCAGTAAAGTGGCAAAAAGTAAGATAATGCACTGACAATAGAAAGAAAAAAAAACTCCTGAACATCCGACACCATCTACCCTATCAAATTGGGATGTGCACCTTGCACTTAACAAGCGTGGCATGTCTTCCGCACAGTAAACATCTCACTAAACCCAGGGCTCTGTCTGAAAAATTTATTATCATATCAAAATTATCCAATATTGAGTGAAACAAAGTGTTTACAAACACTGAAGAAAAGGAAAAAAGAAAAAACCTGTTTGAAATTACCTTATACGGTATCTATGAAACCAGTCTAACAAATGTAAACTTTGAATGCTGTCATCACTTGTATTATCTAGAATGTCTTTAATATACCAATAGTGACGACAGTTTAAACATGAAGACACAGCAACTCGTGGGAACTACTGTTGCCCGACTGGTTTTCAAACACCTGTTATCTCCGTTGAGGTCCTGCTGGAGTCTCACGCTGGAATGCCGCCGCCTCCTTTGGTGTTTGGAAGAATCTTCTCCCTCCATCGGGGAGCGTGATCCTCAATGTTGCAGGATGGAGTGAGGCAAACAGAATATCCCTGGATCGAAGCTCCGTCTTAACCCGGTCATACTCCTTTCTGCGTTTCACCAAGCTAGCGCTTGGGTCGGGAAAAACCAGCACGGGCTTACCGTGGTACTTGATGGGACCATTATTTTCTCTGGACCGCTGTGCGGCGATGCGCAGGATCTTGTCTCGGTCTTGGCATTTGAGCAGCCGTATCAGAACAGGACGCGGTCTCTGGTCTGCAGATGGACGGGGTCCAAAAGCCCGATGTGCCCGCTCTATTATCAGGGGCTCGGTAAAATGCTCTTGTCCTAGGGTGGCTGGGATCCAGTTTACAAAAAAGTTTACAGGATCGTTTCCCTCGCAGCTTTCCCCGAGATTAATGAACCGTATATTATTGCGTCGGCTGTGGTTCTCAAGCTGGTCGACCTTCTCCATTAAAAAGTCATTTTCTTTTCTTAAGAGAGTCCAGGTCCACCAGCTGGTCCTCTGCCGTGCCAATACGGTCTTCCGCTTCGGTTACCCGGGAGCTCAAATTATCCAGCATAGATTTCAGTCCGGAGATAGACTGATTAATTTCTGCGGTTTTGGAGTCGAGTTTACTGGAGAGAGCTTGATGGCCGTTTCTAATCTCTTGAAGGATAAGTGAGTCTCCTCCGCTCAGGTGTTGCTGTGCCGCCGCCGCCATTACACAAACTTCTTGCTCACAAGTCTCAGGAGCAATTTTCTCTATAGAGGTCAGAATTTGCTCATCAGCTGAATGTTGTTGTTTGCTCCCTGATCTCAAGTCCACGCTGCATTCGTCCGACCAGATTAAAAGTGGGTTTGGGTGTTTTTAAAGGTTTTAAAATTGAATTAAGATGGAGAGCCCCTGGGCTAGCGTCTACCTAGCTTCGCTGCATCACGTGATCCCCGGATAAGCGCATTTTTAAAACATAGTCATTGTCCATGCCGGTTTCAGTTGGATTATTTGTCACAGTTGCTCCGACGAGATCGGTCTCCCCCATTTTGTACATTATTTACGACTCTTGAATCCACATAAACATATCGGCAAAATCCGGCTTACTTTGAGCATGTGTTTTAAACAGTTTAATCCCTTTGTGAATTTGTTCCACTTCCGCGCCGTCCTTTCATTTCTTCATACAGCGGGAATCCAAATGAATTAATCCTGAGTCGCAGCTTCTAACAGGAGTCATTTGGGGGGGCTCTTGTGAAAAAAGGTTGGGAACCATTGATCTAATCAACACACTTACTTGTGTATAACATTGTTCTTCTTTGTGGGGGTCTGCCCCCAAAAAACTGTTTCAAGTCCTGAGAAAGTCAAATAAGACGGTGTGTAAAACTACACTGCCCAGCCAAAAAAAAGTAACCACTTTGATTTAGCTAGGCCAGTAGGTAAGGACTTTCCACTGGATAATAACTGCAGCGATGTATATGTTTTAGCTGAATACACGTTTTTTTAACCCTAACTGATGCAGTTAGTCACTTCTTTAATGTTTGTTCTTTCTGATGTAAAGTCAAGGTTGTAATTGTTTGCAATGAAGTTGTGGGGCGCTGAACTGTTCCTTTGATTCTTTTGATATACAGTTGCAAGAAAATGTGAACCCTTTGGAACTTCCTGGATTTCTGCATAAATTGGTCATAAAATCTGTTCTGATCTTCATCTAAGTCACAACAATAGACAAACACAGTCTGCTTAAGCTAAAACCACACAAAGAATTATATGTTTTTATTGAACACACCATGTAAACATTCACAGTGCAGGGTGGAAAAAGTATGTGAACCCTTGGATTTAATAACTGGTTGACCCTCCTTTGGCAGCAATAACCTCAACCAAACGTTTCCTATAGTTGAATATCAGACCTGCACAACGGTCAGGAGGAATTTTGGACCATTCCTCTTTACAAAAAACTGTTGCAGTGCAGCAATACTCTTGGGATGTCTGGTGTGAATGGCTCTCTTGAGGTCATGCCACAGCATCTCAATTGGGTTGAGGTCAGGACTCTGACTGGGCCGCTCCAGAAGGCGTATTTTCTTCTGTTGGAGCCATTCTGTTGTTGATTTACTTCTGTGCTTTGGGTCGTTGTCCTGTTGCATCACCCATCTTCTGTTGAGCTTCAGTTGGTGGACAGATGGCCTTAAGTTCTCCAGCTAAATGTCTTGATAAACTTGAGAATTCATTTTTCCGTCGATGATGGCAATCTGTCCAGGCCCTGAGGCAGCAAAGCAGCCCCAAACCATGATGCTCCCTCCACCATACTTCACAGTTGGGATGAGGTTTTGATGTTGGTGTGCTGTGCCTTTTTTTTTCCACACATAGCGTTGTGTGTTCCTTCCAAACAACTCAACTTTGGTTTCATCTGTCCACAGAATATTTTGCCAGTAGTGCTGTGAAACATCCAGGTGCTCTTTTGCAAACTTCAAACGTGCAGCAATGTTTTTTCTGGTCAGCAGTGGCTTCCTCCATTTTTTATGACCAACATATGCAGAAATCCAGGTAATTCCAAAGGGTTCACATACTTTTTCTTGCAACTGTACTTCTGCCAGGGGATGCCACCCCTGAAATTCTCCTGCCACCCCATGAATATTTTCCTAGATCCGCCCCCTAATCTCGCCCCTGCCCCCCGCCTCCGACGTAAGCGTGACATATGCGGTTCTTGCTTCTAGACCTACCATTTTTTGGTGCTTGGTAAGAACCGGTTTTCGGGGAAAAGAGCCGGCTCTGCAGTGGTGTGAACAGGAAAAAACGGTGCATATCAGGCTCTAGCTCCGATCCGGCCCTGGAACCGCGTTGGTGTAAAAGGGGCATGAGAGATTCAAGGCGCTCCTTACTGCCTTACTATACTTACAGAGGTAGATAATTATTCAGATCTTGCACTATATATACACAGTATATATAAATAAAAAACAACGCTGTTTTATCCAGGGGTTCCCTTGAATTTGTTTAAACAGTTCCCTTCTGTCTTTATTCATTAAAACAAGGGAATGACATGTTTATAATGTGCTGAAAAACAAAGAAATATAAGGCATTGTTTATTTTGGTACAGTCTAATAATTTTAACAAACGAGAACAGAATCAAACTGAAAACATCATAAATATCTAGATACATTAATCATTGGTTCTTCTTTTAAACCAGAACAGACTGCTAACTCAACTATCAAAACATCCCAATCAAAGTTTAAAGTCACAACATTTTATTAACCAAACTAATTATTCAAAAAACTACTCAGCAGATTAATGAACAGTGAAACTAAATTCCTTCAATGAGGCTAGCAATTAAACCCTGGAGATATAATATTTTATAAAAGGAAAAAGAAGACCATTAGAAAGTTAGTTGAAAAACAGCATAGTGAAACAATTCTTCATAGATCAGGAACCGTTACAAACATGACTTAAAGGTCCCATGTCATGCTTTTCCGGTTATTACCCGTCCCCTTGTGTGTTATGAAGGTTTTTATGCATGTAAACGGTCTGCAGAGTCAAAACCCTCAAAGTAGACCCTGTTGCGAGTAAAACTAACACAGAAAATACCTCCACAAAACGCCTCGTTGGAGATACGTCACTGTCCATTGATTCTTCCGGGTACCTCATGATGTCATGCATTACCCGGAACCAAATGGACCAATCCGTGGAGCCGTTACATTACGTCCGCGGCGCGCTACGTTAAGCCCCCGCTGATTGGTCCAAATTGACCAATCCACGGACTTCCTCACACACACACTCATTGCAGGCAGCTCTGCTGATCTCTCCTCCCTGGCTGCAGGCTGATAACAGACAGTTGGGATCGTGGCGAAATTCTCTCTGCAGACCCATTCTCACAGCGTCTATCAACCTTTTCCTTACTCAATATCAAGCCACACTTATTGTTTTTACTCCGGCTGTGACTTTGTGTGTGCTCAGGGTGAGTTTGGCTGTGTTTCGCTGTCGCTAAACAAGGAAACCACACCTCCACGGAGCTCAGTGCGATTCACAACGTCCCGACCAATCAGAGCACACTGTGCTCACAGGGAGGGTGGGGGCTTGAGCTATTGGAGCTACAACGAGCCGTTAAAGGCAGAGAGTGAAATTCAGTGAATACACGTAGTTTACAGAGATGCTGTATGAGAAACCAAATTGATTTTGGAAAATTGCACAATATAAATCTATTCTAGTAGACCTCAACAATGGAATGATCAGTGGAAATGGCCATGACATGGGACCTTTAAATTGGGAGAAACAGCATCTCTGTGGCCTTTTGTTGGCATAGTGTGAACCTAAAAAACTGTTAGTGAGACTTCAATTCAGAAAGACTCACTCGTGGACTTTAACTTATCGTCCACACGGTTCCGTCGCATTGAATCTTGCCGGTGCGTGACCAACAACCAATCACATTAATCTCACGCCCCGGACTCACAAGCACGTGGTTTGATTGGCTGCCGCTTCCGTCGATGCTTGAAAAGTTGAACTTTTCTCAACTTTCGAAGCGAGCAAAGGAGGCAAAGCGACGCGACGGAACCACAAGGCAGTTCGGCAAAGCTTAACGTCAAACTATTCAAAGTGAATGGGAAGCGTCTCCGTTGAAGGATGCAACGGAACCATGTGGACGTACCGTAAGACAGATACTTTGAGAAAAAGTTTACCCACACTCTTCACACCAGTATGGTTTTTTTTCCAGTGTGAATACACTGATGTGATTTGAGTTCACCTGATGTCTTGAACATTTTCCCACACTCTTCACACCAGTAAGGTTTTTCTCCTGTGTGAATACGGTGATGTCTTTTGAGATCACTTGATGTCTTGAACATTTTTCCACACTCTTCACACCAGTAAGGTTTTTCTCCTGTGTGAATACGGTGATGTCTTTTGAGGGCACTTGATGTCGTGAATGTTTTCAAACACTCTTCACAGCTGTACGGTTTCTCTCCCGTGTGAATACGTTGATGTGATTTGAGAGTACCTAATATAGTAAACGTTTTCCCACACTCTTCACACCAGTATGGTTTTTCTCCTGTGTGAATTCGATGATGTGTGTTGAGAGCATCTGATGTTCTGAATGTTTTCCCACACTCTTCACACCTGTACGGTTTTTCTCCTGTGTGAATGTGATCATGTATTTTGAGTTGACCTGATGTTATGAATGTTTTCCCACACTCTTCACACCTGTATGGTTTTTCTCCTGTGTGAATACGTTGATGTGATTTTAGATTACCTGATAAAGTGACCGTTTGCCCACACTCTTCACACCTGTATGGTTTTTCTCCTGTGTGAATACGTTGATGTGATTTTAGACTACCTGATTGAGTAAACGTTTTCCCACACTCTTCACAGCTGTATGGTTTTTCTCCAGTGTGAATATGTTGATGTGATTTTAGATTACCTGATTGAGTAAACGTTTTCCCACACTCTTCACAGCTGTATGGTTTTTTTCCAGTGTGAATACGTTGATGTTTTTTGAGACTACCTGATGTAGTGAAAGTTTTCCCACAATCTTCACAGCTGTGCAGTTTTCCTCCAGTATGAATATGCAGGTGGAGCTTTAAATTTCCAGATGTTGTAAAGGATTCATCACATTGCTGACAGCTGTGACGTTTCTCTCTTCCTTTCGGTTTCTAAAACAGACAGACAGAGAAGGAGAGAAAGTAAATCTAAAAAGCACGAATACATACAAATGTAACACAATAAAAACTCACTTAATACATATACAGTTAACAAAATACTACTTATACTAACGGTTTGTGTTTATTATATTTGATACAGTAATACAGCAACATTTGTAACCACAGTATATACCAGAGGTGTGGGACTCGAGTCACAGGATTGCGTGTTTCTACACGGACCCTCACTATTGCGGTAAGCATGTTGTAACTTCTGGTTGTTGTTGTCACCTCCGGGTATCCTGTGTGCCTGTTCTACTGCTGATAGCTTATATTATCTTAACTTAAAGGGGACCCATCATGCAAAATGCACTCTTGTACGTCTTTTACACATGAATATGTGTCCCCGGTGTGTCAGGGAACTCACCAAGTGTCAGAAAATACAACCCTCTCTCTTTTCCTCTATACCCAAATCTCTAAAAAAAGGGGCTGTAATGGATCTGATACAGACTGATCCAGATTTGAATTCTTTCCAACGTCACAAAAGGGGTGCTCCGCTTATTGGTCAATTCTCCACCTATCAGGGGAATGAGAGGTTGGGCCACAGCCGACCATTGCCGCTCGAAAGCGCTGGAGACGCTGTAGTACATATGTCAGGCCTGTAAGTGGCGCTGTAGTCTGCCACAAAAGCAGCGAAGAAGACTTCCCTTGCATGGTTGCCATGGTTGCCCTTCTATTTATTCTCCGCTGTGGCTCTTTTTCTCCCTCCCCGAGGCAAGCGTTTGCTCCTCCTGCTTTAAAACAAAATGAATAATGACTCTATATAATCATATGTAAAGGATCATGTGCAGCGACGCGGTCATTATGGGGAAAAGAACACAGAGCCCATCAGGAGCCCGTTGCACATTCATAATGTGCAATGTGCACATTATCCCGCTTATTACATGGCCACATTCTCAACAAAGTAACGACATGACTCCCAATATTAATTGAAATGCTTTTATGGATTTAGAAAATTATTTTATTGATTTAAAAAATAGTTTTATGTATTGATTTAAATTGACATGCATCCACTAAGAAAAATAGTCCGTTGTTACTGTTTGAACTAATGTAGCAACGGCAGGAACTGCTTCGATAGCGTTTTTGAGGAGCTTTTTGATTACAGATTTGAAAACATCGCTGCTTGCTTTAAAAGTAGCACAATTCATTACGTCAAACCTTGGAAAGTATCTAGATATCCCTGCCCTAATGCCAAAGTAACTGGCAACTGAATATGTGTCGCCGTTTGATGTCTATGTCTGGACCGCTGCGTAAAAAGGAGGGTTTCTGCCCCATCACTTCTCTTCTTACTTCTATAAGAATAAAACACGGAGGACGGAGATCTCTTTTTCTCCCCCTCTTCTCCCCGCTGCAGCCCAGCAGCTGATCTCAAAGCACGCTCCCCTCTCTTGCAGGGGGACGTGGTCAGCTGCAGCTCACAGAATCAGCCCCTGCAAAAACAGCGCTGGAAAGAGCATATAGAGTGAAATGAGGCATGGCTAAAATGCAGGATCTGTTTGGTGTTTTTAAAAAAAAAATGACTATATTTATATAATTTATATAAGTATGGCCCTACAATATATTGTTGAAATATACCATGATAGGTCCAGAGGTTTTAGCCAACTATAGACCTATTTCTAATCTTTCGTTCCTCTCAAAAATTATTGAGAAAGCAGTCGCAAAACAGTTGTGTGATTACTTAAAAAACAATGATTTATTTGAAGATTTTCTGTCTGGCTTTAGAACACATCACAGCACAGAGACAGCTCTGGTTAAAGTCACAAATGACATTCTAATAGCCTCAGACAAGGGACTTGTCTCTATTCTTGTCTTGCTCGATCTCAGTGCTGCATTTGATACTATCGACCATGATATCTTATTTTAAAGACGAGAGCACTTAGTTGGCATAAAGGGAACTGCTTTAGGCTGGTTTAGGTCCTATCTATCTGAACGCTCTCAGTTTGTATGTGTCAACAATGAATCTTCCATGCAAACCAAAGTTAGCCATGGAGCCACAGGGCTCAGTGCTCGGACCTATTTTGTTCACATTATATATGCTTCCGTTAGGCAATATTATAAGGAATCATTCTGTAAATGTTCATTGTTATGCGGATGATACTCAACTATATTTATCAATCAAGCCTGATGAAATTAATCATCTAAATAAGATTCAAGACTGCCTCAAGGACTTAAAAACGCGGATGACCTTAAACTTTTTGATGTTAAACAAAAAACTGAAATTATTGTACTTGGCCCGAAGAATCTACGAAACAAATGATCTAAAGATATACTAACTATGGATGGCATTAATTTGGCCTCCAGTGAGACTGTAAGGAATCTTGGTGTTATATTTGATCAGGATTTATCCTTTAACGCCCACATAAAATCAATTTCAAGGACCGTCTACTTCCATCTGCGTAACATTGCAAAAATCAGACATATCTTGCCTCAAAACGATGCAGAGAAACTAGTCCACGCATTTGTTACTTCAAGGCTGGATTATTGTAACTCCTTATTATCAGGGTGTACCAAGAAGTCAGTCAAGTCGCTTCAGCTGATTCAAAATGCTGCAGCTCGTGTACTAACCAGAGTTAGGAAAAGGGACCACATTACTCCTGTTCTGGCTGCCTTACACTGGCTCCCTATAGAACACAGGATAGAATTTTAAATTCTTCTTCTCGCCTACAAAGCCCTTAATGGGCAGGCACCATCTTACCTTAAAGAACTCATTATACCCTACTGTCCTACTAGGGCATTGCGTTCCAAGAATGCAGGGTTGTTGGTTGTTCCTAGAGTCTCTAAAAGTACAAAGGGAGCCAGAGCCTTTTCTTATCAAGCTCCCCATTTGTGGAATCAGCTTCCAGTTTGTGTTCGTACGGCAGACACCCTATCCGTTTTTAAGAGTGTGCTTAAGACCTTCCTTTTTGATAAAGCTTATAGTTAGGGCTGATTAGATTCAGCCCCTAGTTTTGCTGCTATAGGCTTAGTTTGTCGGGGGACATCTTACTTCTTCCTTCTCTCTGTCTATACCTGTGTACTCTCATGTTCCGATTAACCCAGCTTCCCTACATTTATTTCTTTTTGGTGTCTATATACGCCGGCATCCGGAGTCATGGCTAATCCTGTTGCTGTGGTCCTGAGTCCTAGATTGCGAGCCCTGGATCTTGAGTCGTGGCTGTGTCTGTTGCTGTGGTCCTGGATCATAAGTCCTGGATGGATATCCTCGTGGATTCATCTTCTTATTATACACACATGCATTTCCAAACATTTGGACTACCTATGTTGCAAATGTATTATTTTTTCAATATACACACGGCATCTATTGCACGTCTGTCCGTCCTGGGAGAGGGATCCCTCCTCTGTTGCTCTCCCTGAGGTTTCTCCCATTTTTCCCTTTGAACTGTGGGTTTTCTCTGGAAGTGTTTCCTTGTACGATGTGAGGGCCTAAGGACAGAGGGTGTCGTATTGTCATACTGATATTCTGTACAAACTGTGAAGTCCACTGAGACAAATGTAACATTTGTGATTTTGGGCTATATAAATAAACATTGATGACTTGACTGGAGTCACATATTTTTTGACTTGAGACTTCACTAACATTGATAAAAGTCTTGATTTCACTTTGACTTGGTATTCATGACTTGAGACTTGACTTAGGCTTGAGACAGATGACTCCAAAAGACTTTACTTTTTAAAATAAAATATTTGCATTTGTATTGTACGAAGCCCCAAAAGGGCAATGAAAAAAATGAAAAAAGAGAAGTTACTGGTGCGCCAAGTAGGAAGTGGAGCGCACAGGAGACAACCGTTTCATTGCAGACTGTTATGTTTATGTGGGGAAATGGCAGTGCATACAATATTTGAGATATATTTAGAACTCTGACTTCATTTTAGGGACATTTCGGCCAGGAGAGATATTTGTTTAAGCACCAAATCGGCAAAACAGGAGAGTCTGTGAACCAGTCTGCTTTGATCTATGAATTCATGTCCGTGACTCTCACAGTATCTGCTGCCCACGGCTGTTTTATAGAAGGAAAACCTCCTTCACTTCATGAAATCTCTGCAGCACCAGGAGGCAGTAACATGTAACTCAGCAGAATCTGAGAAGAGCAGCACCAGCTGCAAAGAGCTGTGCCTTTTACTGTTTACTTCACTGTGTTACCTTAATTAGAACAGCTAAAGAGCGACCGCAGGCTGCAACGCTTTAACCACACGCACTCTACACACACATCGAACTGCCCGATTATTCCCCCTAGTACTCCTTTTATGAAGGAGATGTCCCGTCAATGTTACAGATGCAGGTTCAAAGCTGAATTAGGTTCAAAGGTGAATTATTGCGTCATTGTTTGCGTCATGACGTGCACATAACTGGTGCGCAGGTGCACATAACTGAGGCGCAGGTACACAGAGAGAGAGAGAGAGAGAGAGAGAGAGAGAGAGAGAGAGAGAGAGAGAGAGAGAGAGAGAGAGAGAGAGAGAGAGATTTGCGAGTTGCATATGAACTCAGGGCCGGCCCGTAGCACTGGCGTTATAGATGTTCGCATCGGGCGCCAGATCTGGGGGGGGCGTTGCGCTGGCAGTTCTGGGAGGGAAAAAAACATTTTTGACCGTTGGTGCTCATCCTAATTTGAGGCCTTGATGTAACAAAATTCATAATTAAGTAAATGTGATACCCTTTTCACCCCGGTTACACTTTTCATTTGCCCTGTACGATGGGCGCTGTAAGAGATGAAAATTGGGGATGTTGGCTTATCTGGCGCCCGCAGCTCACAGCCAAAATTCGAGTGAGCGAGGGAGAGAGGGAGGGTGCACCGGTACCCGGCGCTGTTGTTATTAGAATCTGGTGCTAGCTGCTCTAACGGATATAAGAAGATGTTTCTACAATAATGTGGAGGGAGAGTCCTCTCCAGTCAGACTGAGAGGCTGATAACTACAGCTCAGTGAGGTAAAGGACTCTTGAGTGTTTAGATAGTTAACTTTAGTCTAAGTTCAAACGGTTTGGTCACAATTTATGTAAATACATATTTCCAAGGCACTCCTTTATAATTATTGGGATAAACAGGTTTGAAATCATTTCAATATAGGACAGTAACCAAAAATATCCTTTAAAACTGGAGATAAAAAAAAAATGCATAAATAAATAAATGTTAAATAGGTAAAATAAGATATGAATGAACAACTAAAATAAAATAAGTTACACTCATTTTCTATTGGCTATGGTAGGTTATTGGTTATGTTCACATACTTATTTGATAACATCCACTTGTCTAAGATGACAACAGAGACTTTCGACCCAAAACCAGCTGTTGACTTGTGGGTGCAAGCAGCTAATCGCAGACTCAACCAGAGAGAAATAAGTAGGCCTACATCATCAGCTACCATGTCTGACAGAGAGGAAGACAGTGAGGAGAACAGTGAGGAGGAGGGTAGTGATGACAGCTTGTAGGATTACTGGTCGTGCTAATGTTGTCTTGTGTTCACCTCTGTGTGTTCAGTGCTGTGTGTCTGGCAAATAAAGACCCCCTCAAAAGGTACGGTTTATTTCATTTTAAGGATGAGCACCAAGCAACATCTCCAGGTGCTCCTTTGAGAACCAGGGCAAAAAAGTGATGCGCACCCCTGTTTATATAAGTGTTTTTTATAAGTGTGTGGTCACGTTCTCGTCACTTTGCTCAGCGCTACTGCTTGTTACAACTTGTATTCGCCATACTCGCCATGAACTGCTATTGCTCAGCTTAATGTCGACCCCCTCCAATGTAAGCGTGACGTATTTGGTTCTTGGATCTTGCCAGGTTGCCGAGTGGGGCCAGCTGAGAGAATAGACCAGACTCCAGCAACGGTAAATTGTGTCTAGAGTGTGCCATCTAGTGGGATCAACTGAAATGCCGGGTATTGCAGGAAAAAGGCAAAATGAATGCGGTCTTTACTATAATTTGGACAATTTTGTACCAATATTCGGCGGGTCAAACTTCAAAAACAAACAATGGATGTGTTTTATGGATATTTATCCATTATGAAAGTAGATTTAGTTGTGTTAGGAGTGAGATAGAGATTATTATCTAATATATGCATCAAATGAAGCATTGTATGAAGTCTGCTGATGATCAGAGGCTGTTGTTGGGGCTGCATAAACGTTTTTTTATTTTTGTTTTGTAGGCAGACCATGCAGGCCTCAGAGAGTTAATCCGATCACGTGATCGGGGATCGGAGCCGATCATGTGGTTTTCAAAAGATCGTAATTGGGAGAAAAAAATCGGGGATCGGGATTTTTTATTTATTTAAAAAAAAAAATGTAATACTTTTTTTAATTTTTTATTCAATGTTACAAAACAAAAATGACCATGTTCAAGTCTTAAAGTCATCCTGAGGCCTTATTTTTGGTTTCGAATTACAAAACATCATTTATGTGTTGCTTCTTTGGGGCTTGTTTTCATAGACCTGGTTGCTTATTTCTCTCAAATCTGGCAACAGAGTGGGCAGGGCGCTGTGTCTAATTGTAGCAGCAAGCTAACGAGTACTGATAAGCTTTATTTTGTTTTGATCCAACGCTGCACAACTAAACTGATCCAATGCTGCTGTGAAAGAAATAAGCTATATCCATGTTGGATAGAATATCCTATTTAAATAAAAAAATAACCTTAAGGGACAGCTTGAATGCTTTTTTTCTTTTTTTTCTCTTAATGCATTGCACAAAGATCGGATCGGGAAAAATCGGTATCGGCAAATTGTCAAAATCAAATGATCGGAATCGGATCGGGAGCAAAAAAAGGTGATCGGGACATCCCTACCTGCAACCATAGTTTTACTGTATTTTATTTAGAAAATCCACAGCGGAGGTTTGTCGTGAGACCCCCCAATCGGGGTCTCACGACCCCCACTTTGGGAACACCTGCTCTAGTCCTGCATCGGATCGGGTACCCGACGGGTGACCCGCAAAAAAGGTGATTCGCGGGTGGTATTTTTTCAAACGCTTTTTTCCGGTTTCGGTTCTGGGTAAAACAAAGATGATGCGGGTCGGGTCGCGGGTGTTGCATAATAAATATATTAAAATAATAATAATTTAGTTTAATGTTTAAATCCTCAGACCTCTCTTACGCGGGACCGCGCATAATCATAACCTCTGCAGCACATCAATCTGCTGCTGAGCGCACCACATTCGAAATGGCTGAGGTGAAGCTCTCTAGCGGAGAATACAGCATTTTCAATAACACTTCCTCAAGAGCGAAATCCAACGTCTGGGAGGCTTTTGGTGTCATCCTAGATGGAGAAATATGCAATTGTTAATAATTGCACGTTTTCACTGCTCATATATAGGCTATGCGGGTTCGGGTCGGGTTGCGGATCTTGTGCCGACGGGTTGGGTCGGATTGCGGAACTAATTGGCAATATGTGCGGGTAGCGGGGCGGGTTCGGTATTGCACGTCGCGGGTGCAGGGCGGGTCTTAAAATCCGACCCGTGCAGGACTCTGCTCTACACTACCTTGAAGAAGAGGGTTTCCTCAACATTGGCAATGCTACACACCTCTTCTGTTGCCATTATGTGTTCCTGCAATGGCTTCAAGATGATCTGGACACATTCCGCAGTGGCTGGGCAAATCATCCTATAAGAACAGAAGGCCATATGACCCCAAAACAGCTGGGACGAATCCATTACCCAATTACAGTTCCTGATAACAAGGAGGTAACTTTGTCAGATGTGTACAACTTCAATGCTTTCAATAGTATTGATCCCTCAGCCACTCAAAAACTGAAACCGCTATCCATGCTCTTGCAAACACCTACCAACTCCATTGAAACTTCCCCTGTATTTTCAGCCCAGAGCACCCTTTTAAGAGAGCATAGGTGGCTATAAAGCCTCAGTTCTCCGTCAGAAAGGGCTATCTGACAGTAAGGTAAAGCGGTAAAACAGTTATACTGTATGGCACAAGTTTGGATGGGTCAAATGCATAAGAAAGGTTTCCTGCTGATAAAATGTAATTTCTCTTACCATTACACGTGGGAACAATTCATATTTAACTGAGTGACTGACAAAAGTGTAGGTCAGAATAAGAGCATTTGAACATTTGCTAAACAACATGGGCAGTGGTTTAGGGCTTATATTCCTAGAAAATGAGTTACAGTATGTGAAAACAGAAAGATAAATGAGTAGGAGCATACAGATTTCAAAAGCCCAGTAAGGTGCCCACCTTACTGCTGCTGTCTATAAAGATAATTAATACCGCAAATAAATGAGGCTTTCTATTTCCATTGTTTTTACGGTGTGGATATTCCTCAGATTGAGTGGGAGAACAGTGGATTGCTCCTGATGGCCACTCTAGTGTCATTGTCCCAGACATAGAGAGCCCACTGACTGATGGACAAATGGCTGCTTTAAGAGAAGCTTTTGACCCATGAGCTGCATCCCAGTCCTTTGGCTGGGATATCTACATTGCTGCCGTTCAATTTTGTGAGCAGGTTCTATCTGATGATTGAGAAAGAGGGCTTAGGTATTTTTCTCAAATGTATCCAAATATGGCACAAACATCCACTTCGCCTTTGTTTCCTTGTTATTTTACAGATGTATGTTTTTTTTATGGCAGACAAATGTTCTGCTTTTGGAATCTTCACATTTTATAGGAAAAATAATAATAAATTAACATTTGAAGAATGACAAATGTTCTTTTGTTTTTTGTTATGCGAACAATAGTGATGTCAGATTTGATCAGACACATAAAATATTAAAGCAACAGTTGCTCAATTCATAAAATGGGACAGATAATCTAAAAAAAGTCACATTTCATCTTGATTCATATTTGATCACCGCTGCCTATTTTATTAGTTTCTTGGAAATAATGAGCACGATTGACAGGTTGACTCACTACCCTCAGCTCTGATTGGTCGAAAATGATTTATTTCAAACCAATAAGGTGTAGACTATGCCATGTTATGGATATGCTACTCTTTACTGGACCACCACACTTTACCCTCCCTAACATTCTTGCCCCACAGCCAGTGGCGGTTCTACGGGGTGGCAGCTGCCACCTCAGAAAAATGCCTTGCCACCCCAGCTGCCACCCCAGTTGGCAACTTTAAAGTTGTGGCTCATTGGACATTTATGAGAGCAAATCTCTAATGTCCGAGTGCAGGTGAATGCAGCACAAGACGCAAGCCTTGTAACCCCTCCCCCTCCTGGCCCGAGCTTGGAAATAGGATTGGCGGCGATTTCATTTGAACGGGGGGACAGCGAAAAACGAGAAGAATTTTGGATCCAAGTAAACGGAAGGAATAAGGTATTTGCGGTCAGGGTATGGCTGGGGTAGGCTACAGGCAGCTATACCAAGAAATGGCTTAGCCCCACCATGAACAATGATGTTAAAGTAAGCAAAATAAAGTCCACCAACTCGCGGAGTAAATTGCACTGACAGCAGTTAGTAAGATTGATTTCAGTAGCCACTTGTCACCGAAGACTAGAAACGGTTTTGAACTTTTGTCACGTAGTGATCGTCTTCTCAATAGAACATCTTTGATAATGTCTTCTGGCCAATCAGAATCACGATAACGGCGTGGTGTTGCTGCAGGAAGTCCCGACGGAGAATACTTTTGCTGTAGTACATCTCTATATACATCGATACAACATTAAGTGTTGATAGAAATCAACACGTAATGAAATAAGACCCCACGGTTTGATGATTGATAGGTGTGTGGGCTGTCTTTCATTTTGACACACAGAACAATGGGGGCTATCCACATCCACCCTTACGGCCCGTCTACACTACAGGCATGAAAAAATCTTGGAGCTGGGCGTGTATGAAGCTTGGCGATTTTTTGCGAGCAACCAATCACATGAATCTCCCGCCCCCGACATACAAAGCAATAGCAATGTTAAAACGAAGTAAACTGGATATAAACTCTCCAAACAGGCGAAAAAACGACCAGTTTCACCCACTGTCTCTGCCACCTCCCTCCATGCCTGGTTCCTCCGGTTTGTATCCCGGTAAATAGTTCCGGTCGTAAAGAACCGGGTGATTTGCTACCGTAATATCTCGTTTGGAATATGAGGAAATGAACTGCGGTCTGGCTCTCCCAGCTTGCACGCGGTTTGATTGGCTGCGCTTGCACTGGCGGGATTTGCATAAACGGGATTTCATTGGCTGATGCCAAGCATCGAGCCTCAAAAGTTGAACATTGTTCAACTTTTGATGCCGATAGATGCTCGTGATGCTTGCAAAGCCATGCCATGCTCCCCACAATGCAGTTCGGCGAAGATTAAAAATCTTCTACGTCACCCCATTCAAGTGAATGGGCGAAGCGTTGAAAGCATTTTTTGATGCCTGTAGTGTAGACGTACCGTTATCCACAAAGTAAAGTAATTCACACAGCCTCTCCCCTCTTCTCTCTGTGAGGAGCAGCAGGTTCAGCTTTCAGAACAAAGTAACCAAAAACTAAGATGGCATTAATTTTTTTAAATATGTCGTGGGGTAATAGATTTATTTATTTTTCTTCTCAAGAGACTACCAGAATGTGTATTTTATGTTAGTATTTCAAAAAATCTCCTGGGGGAAAATCCCCCCAGACCCCCCTGCAGGGGTTGGGTTTTCAGCATGTCAGCTCTTTCACCTTTGGGGAAATTGCAGGATTGGCTCCAGGTCGCCCTTTTTATTTACTACAAGAGAAATGTGCCTTTTTATTTCATAAAGTTCCATTTGGATTGAGACAAAGAAATAATCGAAACCTCACGCGTGGCGTTTCAATGTCAAGGGGAGCGTGTATTTAATTGCAAATACTGATTTGAGAGCCCCACCACTGTATGGGTTAGCCGGCCCTACCATAGATTACCCAACACAAATACTCTGGCGCCGCCACTGTTTGCGGTCTACAATGACAGAGAAGAGTCTGTCAAGTTTGGCTGTATTCAGCATTGAATCAAAACGCACCGTATCTTTAAATCGTTTGTGAGGCGTTTTGCTGATCAAGATGGTAATCGCCACATTCAGCTGTTATAGGCATGCCAACTTGATGCTCTGCTCACGGATGAGTCGATGAGAATAATAATCTGTTAAAATGATGACCTTACGTGTGTAAATATATTTTTACTTCTTTGTGGGGGTCTGCCCCCAAAAAACA
This sequence comes from Notothenia rossii, assembly GCF_949606895.1. Classification (NCBI taxonomy): domain Eukaryota; kingdom Metazoa; phylum Chordata; class Actinopteri; order Perciformes; family Nototheniidae; genus Notothenia; species Notothenia rossii. The sequence continues at coordinate 3,969,848 of NC_136904.1, read as the reverse complement.
GTTTTAAGTCCTGAGAAAGTTAAATCAGACGGTGTGTAAAACTTCACTGCCCAGCCAACAGAAAGTAACCACTTTGATTTAGTTAGGCCAGTAGGTAAGGGCTTTCCACTGGATAATAACTGCAGCGATGTATGTTTGAGCTGAATACACGTTTTTTTAACCCTAACTGATGCAGTTAGTCACTTCTTTCATGTTTGTTCTTTCTGATGTAAAGTCAAGGTTTTAAGTGTTTGCAATGAAGTTGTGGAGCGCTGAACTGTTCCTTTGATTCTTTTGAATTATGATAGTAATGACTGATCTTTCAAATTTGAAGGAGGGTGAGCAAGCATCTTGAGGAACATTCATCATTAACTCCTCCAAAAAATATAGTTTATTTAATAATAACACTGAATATGTGAATCATAACAGTGATTGACAGCTGATAGGAATAATATGATTGTTAATATTATCATATTCATACACACATCGATGAGACAGTTAATTAATGTACTTACTGCAGCAGTCTACATAGATTTGGTACCCCTGCTGGTCTAAGAGTGAAACCAACTCATTCAGGTAAAATGCATTACATTACGTGTGCCACCTTATATATTTATATGTAAGGCTTTACTGATGTGCCACAATAATGTCACCTAATGTTATTGATTTAAAATATCAATATTGTGGCTTTCCAAGTTAACATTGATTGATATGACTGCGATTAAATCAGCATATACTTCTGCCAGGGGATGCCACCCCTGAAATTCTCCTGCCACCCTCTTGCCACCCCGTGAATATTTGTCTAGATCCGCCCCTGCCCACAGCTAATCCTGATCAGCAGTCAGGACCTACCTTCTGTAACTGCTGCACTACTTGCAGATGGTCCAGGCATTGCTGCTTGTTCTTCAATGACAGTAGTCCTATCAATCACCTCATTTCCTGCACTGCCAACATTCACAACATACTTTTTCTACACTTATATTCTATTTGTTAGACTGATTTAATGTTTTAAATGTGTTGGTTATTGAAAAAGGTATATACACAATATATACCTTTCCCCATATGAAGCAGCGTGTGCCTCAATGGAGTCAGCTAGAAACATTTCCCTGTACAGAGGACAGGGCTGCTGCACTGGTGCTCTGAAATTTAAGTCAGCAAAGATGAACAAAAATCTGAGGTCAGCAAGAACCACTGCATTAAGTCATGACTGTATTTTCCAACAAGCCATTTGTCCTTACCATGAATTGTGATTTTAGGGCATCTGCGTGTAATGATAATGGAAATGAATTAATTTGTAGATGTTATCTTACCCTGCTCACAAACATACCACTTCCACACAGAATGGGAGGAAGAATATTTTTTGGTTATGTCACATTCAAAGTGCATTTGCCTTATTTGTAAAGCAAGTGTTGCTCTGCCAAAGAAAGGTAACGTGGAGAGGCATTATCGGAGTGTTCACAAGGGATATGATAGCGACTTCCCTCCGAGTAGCGAGTTGAGAGAGAGAAAGGTGAGGGAACTTAAATCACAATTAGCTGGACAGCAGTCACTTATCTTAAAGCCGACATCCACCACAAAGGCAGCCACTGAAGCATCTCTACGAGTGAGTCACGCTACATAAAAAGTCATTTCAAGATGGAGATGGTGAAAGAAGCCTTCGTAGAAGCAGCAGACGCCTTGTTTCAGGATTACACAAACAAAACAGAAATAGTAGACACTGGTCTAGATGACGAGGAGTGGCTGTTAGATCTGGCGTTTTTAACAGACATAACACACATGTTAAATGAGATGAACTTGGAGCTACAAGGGAAAGACAGAACTGTGGTTGACATGATCAGCTCAGTTAATGCCTTCAAACGAAGACTGCATCTGCTGTGTTCAAAGCTGCAGCGCAAAGATTTGGCCAACTTCCAAAACATCGCCTCTGAGCTGGAGAAGCAAGGGAAGGACAGTGCGCTCCTTGAAAGTGTGCGCTAGACAGAGCAAGTCAATAACATTACATCTAACTTCGAAAAACGCTTCCCGAGCCAATCGCCACATTCATGTGCTATCCGTTTAGTGAAGACTATGATATTGATTCGCTGGCCCAAAACATCCGAGCAGTGTTTCACCTGAACCCGTCTGCGCTGGAGGATGAGATGTTGTCGCTGCAGGCCGACATTCAGTTGAAGTCGCGTACCCATGCCGGACAGCTTTGGAACTTATTCACAGTTGAAAAGTATCCAAACGTCAGAAAATGTGCCACCTCACTGACCTCACTCTTCGGCTCGACTTATTTATGCAAGTCAGCCTTCTCCCAAATGAAGGTAGTGAAGTCGAAATACTGTTCCGCCTTAACTGATGAACATTTGGAGGCCTGCTTGAGAATATGATAGGGACCAGCCTAAATATATTGAATTGTGTTTTGTTTTGCAGCATTATATCAGGGCCATGGAGAGTGGTTTCTTAGCCTGCTTGTTTTTATGTGTTTCTTAACAGAGAGAGAGAGACAGAGAGACCGAGACAGAGAGAGATGTTAGCGTGCCTATTGGACCTATGTATATCATTATTACTTTGAGAGACTGTTCATATGACCCATTTGAGTCTGGTGTCTAATTTGAGTGTTCTACTCGTTTATTGTATTCCTTGTACTTATATTTGTGTTTTATGTTTAAGATTTCAGGACCATGGAGAGTGGTTTCTTAGCCCGCTTGTTATGTATTTCTTAACACAGAGAGAGAGATAGATTAACATGCCTTCTTATGTTTACGTATTCAGGTATTTGTTTCTGTTCAAGAACCCAAATAGAGTTGTTGTAGTTATTCCATGTATAAATTAAATGTGCCCTAGAGTATGTTAGGTCCACTCACAAATAAAGCAGGTTCACATGGATAGGATACTAGATACGTTTGCCAGGCATTATAAACTAGACATTTTTCTTGGATTGCACCATAGTCCTGACCATAGATATTTTGTTAGAAAGGCAGGAAAGTGGATTCGAATTGAGAACTATTTCCATTGCGGAGGGCCCACAGACCCCCTGTTTTGTCCCCCCCACACACTTCTCAAACCAAAGTAACTTCCCCCCCCCTGCACCGATCTCCATCATCGGACCACCCTCATCCCGCCCTGGCAGCACCCCCCCAAAGCAGTAAACCTATAGGGGAAACACTGCATAGGTATATGTGGGTGTTCCCAAATGAAAGAAGTTTGTCTAATCTTAATTTAGTGCTAAATGCTGTCGGATTGCACCCGAACGAACCACACACACACACACACACACACACACACACACACACACACACACACACACACACACACACACACACACACACACACACACACACACACACACACACACACACACACACACACACACACACACACACACACACACACACACACACACACACACACACACACACACACACACACACACACACACACACACACACACACACACAGGTTCTTCAGTCTTTCTTCTCCTTGATAAAACGCTTCCGTTAAAACACACTAATCTCCCTTTAATGCCTTTACTTATGTTTTCCGATCAGATACTCCGACCTCTGATACAACAATGTTCTAACCACAGTAAGTACAGTAATGTTCTAACCATATTGTGCATTAATTTTGTAATTTCTAAACAGTTTGTGATCTTTCATTTGGGGATAACAGTGTTAGGAATATATTGTGATGAAGTGCACACTGACCTGAGCTCCAGGGGTCTTTTTGTCCTCCTTCATGCTGCTCTGAGTGCTCCTTCTCCGGCTGTGTCTCTGAAATAATCAACACAACTACAGCTGACACAAAACAAGATAACTCAATACAACCGACAGAGATAACAAAAACACATCTACAGCAATTTCTTAGGTTCACACACACACGTTACCTCTCTCTCTGTCTCTCCTCTTCGTCCTGGTTCTTCAGTCTTTCTTCTCCTTGATAAAACACTTCCGTTAAAAACACACTTATCTCCCTTTAATGCCTTTACTTATGTTTACCGATTAGCAACGTGGTATAAAATGCTACAAACAAAGAACGGGAGGCAACCAACACACGGTTTAACGGATAAAAGCACGGATAAATCACTCTACAAGGATAAACTAACTCTTTGTATGTGTTTTAAAAGTCTCTTAAACACATTACATTCGGTATAAAAACGGCATCAATGTCTGTTAGCAACGTGTAGCTTCTGAGGACCCGGACCATGGATGTTTAATAAGAACGGGATACAGCGTCGGAGGCGTCGTTCTTTCCTTTGAGAGCTTCTGATTGGCGTATGAGGACAAAATGGCCGGACATTCTCGAGAGCAAAAAGGTCACAGGCCGTTTCGCCGTTTCTCAATCCAATTCAGGGGCTGCACCCTTCGGAGTACGCAGCCTACGCGGTCCACGAAGGACCCAGTCCACGTAGACCGGGGCACAAATCACACCTTATAGACCGAGCGGCCTACGAAATGAGACGGTCTAACCTACGGAGCGTTTCGTATTTACGTCACGTGATAAGCGCTGTTCGGTTGCACTGCTCCAGCAGCCTGCTAGCAAATTAGCTTACAAGCTAACTCAGCTGAAAAGGATCCAGAAACTTTAGTTTTACTTTTACATGTTTTGGAGATCACCGTTGGCGATGAAATAAAGAGGAGCATTGCCAGGTAAATAAGATGAAGCTGTTCCTTTGGCCCCCAGTAATGTTACATGAGTAATTTAACAAGTACATTATATATAGTTGATGTAATTTAATCATATTAGGCTATTTCATATTTAAAATAAGTCTTAATTTTTCTTTACTAATACAACAATATGTTTTTTAAATGAACAAAAGTATGTTGTATAGATTGATTCTTAACAATATTAGTGTTCTAATCTTAATAGCTGTGATCATAACTGTTTATATTCTCCTTCTTCCCCTAAAACCTGACCAGATAATGTCCCACTGACACCAGGTCAGCACCTCCAGGTCCATCAGCACCGTGACCCCCGCTCTGCTGAAATACACAATTAAACATTTTCTATTACCTATTTTTTGTATTAATACAATTAAAGTTTAATGACCTAGAGATATCCTATTATTCCACTGCTTATGTACACATGTTGTAAATAATGGTTAAAACCTCAGTAAATGAAATAAAAAATGTGTTTAACAATCACTATTTTAATTTAATATTCTATTTTCATCTGTTAGCAGATTTATACCTTTTGTCTCCTGCAGCAGAAAGGTGAATAATTCTCAGCAGTTCAAGTTTAGCCATTCATCACGGCGTTATTTATTATAGGCACACATCTCAAGAGGCTTGAGGACAGAGAGAGAAAGAGCGTGACATCATCAATCACGTGGTACAGCGCTAACCAATGAACATAGTTAGTAGTCGCAGCTACTTCCATAGACAATGTGGTACACAGTAATACATGGAGTCATACATACACTATACGTGTCTGTATGTTATCTCAACACTCCCACTTATGAATTATGTGCTTACTGTTTACCTGTTCATATCTCATAAACAAAACAAAAACATGGTACAAATGATTTAAATGAGAACTTTTTCAACACATTTTAAACACCAAACATGATCCCTTCAAATTTCCTCAGCTTCAGTTGGGAAACAGGCTTGGTCATCACATCTGCAACCATTTCGTCTGTAGGACAATAAACCAGTGTCATCTTTCCCTGCCTTATGGTGGACCTTATGAAGTGGTACTTAATATCCACGTGTTTACACCTTTGTTTACACACAGGATTTTTAGCAAAGGCTATTGTCCCCCGATTGTCCTCGTTTACAACTGTTTTCTTATACACGTATGTGTCTATCCCTTCCAGTAGCTGCTCCAATTAAATACACTCCTCTTTTGTTAGAGCTATAGAGCCATATACTCAGCTTCACATGTGGAAAGCGCTACTGTAGGCTGTTTCTTGGTTTTCCAAGAGACTAGCTGTCCTCCTTACTCATGCTCACACAATACCCTGTCATCTATCTGTTTTATCTGCAGCCCAATCAGCGTCACCATAAGCCTGTAGTCCTAGTTTCTCGCTGCTCTTTTTGAAACAAAGCTGTTTGTCTGCAGTACCCCTGAGATAACGCAAAACGTGTTTTACCAGCGTTTCTCAAAGTGTGGGGCGCGCCCCACTGGTGGGGCGCAGAGATGTGATAGGTGGGTCGCAAATGGACGCGATGAACAGGAGTTTTTTTTTTTTTTTTTACCTCAGGCTGGAATCGAACCTGGGTCCTTGCGGGCGTTAGTGGACTGTTACAGCCGGAGACTCGCAACGGCGGTGGACTTTCACAGCGCCGGATCCGCCGGAGCCTCGTAACGGCGGGTGTTTGCGGCGGCGGGTGCGGTACCGGCGCAGCGGCGCTGTGAAAGTCCAAGGCCCACCTATGTCAGAGCCAGCGTCCCACCAAAGGCAGCGGCCCACCGGGAAAAGTCCCGAATCTCCCGATGGCCAATCCGAGGCTGCTCACAGCTCGTTATCTCTCCTCGGCTCCTCCGCTCGCATCTCCTGTGGGCGGGACTAAGACACAAGGATGGGAGTCGAGGATAGGAGTGGAAGAGGGGAAATTAGTGAAATGAGAAAGGCCCAGTGGCTCTGCAGCAGGTCGACATGGAGAAACGGCCACAGATTACCAGTAATGCCTTGCTGTCAGAGCATGCGCAGCTGTGTTTCCCCGCCCCCGATAGAGAGAGAGATTTTTTGATTTAAAAAAACAAAACACATTTAGATTTTCAACAACAATTAAGCTTATTTACCACATTAGACATTGATAGAATAATTCCCCTTTTTCTTTTCTCACACAAAGACAGAGTTACAAGTGACTCGCGTCCCTTCCTTGCATCTTAGCTCCGCCTCCGTAAGATGCGAGCGAGAGACATGAGGAGGTGACGCGAGGACAGAGGAGTCCTCAGGTATTAATTGGGATGTCGTCGTTCACTCAAACGTCACTCTTAAACGACGTCTGTTAATGATGACATGCACAGCTTTATCCCCTCTCATCGGGCTTAACTGAATAACCCCTTAGAACCGGCCCATTTGTTGTTAAATATTTATTTAAATGAATGAATCTTTCTCTTGTTAGTCAAGGAATTCAATGTCAATTTGGTCCTGCTTTTGTGTTCCGTTTTGGTGTAAAATGTAGCCTATTTAAATAAAAATATAATTATAGTAATGTGAAAGCCTTTTAGAAATGAATTGCACATAATAATTCCCACGGAGCTGTGAGCACTTATAGATTTATGTGACGCATTTCCACTCATCTTCCAGTTGTCGGTTTTCCTCTGTTGAAATGGACCAGCTGTGAAGGTGGGGACGGGGCTTTTATACGCGAGTAGTGAAAACACTTCCGCGTAGTCTGCTCGCGTGTATCCTCCCTTTCGTCTCCTCCTGCACCCCTCCTCCTCCCTCACCCCTCCTCCTCGACTCCTCTGTGGCCCTTTCTCATTTAATCAAATCCCCCTCCTTGACACCTCGACTCCTCGGTCCTCCGGTAGTGACCCGGAAATGAATTTCAGCGCGCCATGTTGAAGGACATCTCTTTTCCTCTAAATGCACTTCGAGGACCGAGGATCGAGCATCGAGGAGGTATAACCGAGGATAAACTGATGGGTCCTCCACGGTCCTCCACGGCTCCTTCGTGGATACATTTCCGGGAACAGAGAGGTTTCAAAGAGTTGTGACGCACGGCCGGACTTATCTCAGCCAATGACAGCTCTGCATGCATCCCCTGGATATTATTTCATTAACTGCTTTCATCACAACGCGATGTTTACAGTGAGAACAACTGTGAAGTCCGTGCAGAAAGCAGAGCAGTGTGCATAATATGTATGGGCATAGATAGTTAGTTTATTGGTTCAACACAGCATAAATCGAGCTCTTTCGTTGATGTTGAAGTACAGGCTCTGTGCCACTTTCGGGTCCCGGGGGAGCAGCTGGCAGCGAAGCAGCCCAGATAAAACTCTTTCTTCATTGTTTGTTGTCTATTCAGTCAAGCGGGTCAAAGTTACAAAGCACTTCACATCTTATTAATCGGCCTAGTTTTACCTTACCAGTGCAGTGGTAAGGTAATCTGTAGAAAAGCACCGTATTTAGGTCGGCCTTAAGGCTACATTAAATGTTATAATATTCATCGTAGAATCCTGGAGGGGGCCTGGGAGTACGCTTATCCAGTCTACATGTGTTTTGTAGACTTGGAGAAGGGGTATGACCGAGTTCCCAGGGAGTTACTGTGGGAGGTGCTGCGGAAGTATGGGGTGAGGGGGTCTCTACTCAGGGCCATCCAATCTCTGTACTCCCAAAGCGAGAGCTGTGTCCGGGTCCTCGGCAGTAAGTTGGACCCATTTCCGGCGAGGGTTCGCCTCCGCCAGGGCCGCGCTTTGTCGCCAATCCTGTTCGTAATATACATGGATCGGATTTTGAGGCGTAGTCGTGGGGGAGGGGGTCTGCAGTTCGGTGGACTAAGGATTGCACCACTGCTTTTTGCAGACGATGTGGTTCTAATGGCTTCATCGGTCTGCGACCTTCAGCACTCACTGGATCGCTTCGCAACCGAGTGTAAAGCGGCTGGGATGAGGATCAGCACCTCCAAATCTGAGGCCATGGTTCTCAGCAGGAAACCGATGGACTGTCCACTCCAAGTAGGGAATGAGTCCTTACCCCAAGTAAAGGAGTTCAAGTATCTCGGGGTCTTGTTCTCGAGTGAGGGAACAATGGAGCGTGAGATGGGTCGGAGAATCGGAGCAGCGGGAGCGGTACTGCGGGCGCTTTACCGCACCGTTGTGACGAAAAGAGAGCTGAGCCAGAAGGCAAAGCTCTCTGTCTACCGGGCCATTGTCCTTCCTACCCTCACCTATGGTCATGAAGGATGGGTCATAACCGAAAGAACGAGATCGCGGGTACAAGCGGCCGAGATGGGTTTTCTCTGCAGGGTGGCTGGCGTCTCCCTTAGGGATAAGGTGAGAAGTTCAGTCATCCTGGAGGGACTCGGAGTTGAACCGCTCCTCCTTCGCGTCGAAAGGAGCCAGTTGAGGTGGTTCGGGCACCTAGTTAGGATGCCACCTGGGCGCCTCCTAGGGAGGTGTTCCAGGCACGTCCAGCTGGGAAGAGAACAAGGGGTAGACCTAGGACCAGGTGGAGGGATTATATCTCTTCGCTGGCCTGGGAGCGCCTTGGGATCCCCCAGTCAGAGCTGGTTGATGTGGCCAGGGAAAAGAACGTTTGGGGCTCTCTGCTGGAACTGCTACCCCCGCGACCCGACCACGGATAAGCGGGAGAAGATAGATGGATGGATGGATGGATGAAGTATCTATCTATATATGATATCCATATATCTCTCCATCTATCTATCTATCTATCTGTCCGTCTATCTACCTGTCTGTCTACCTGTCTGTCTGTCTGTCTGTCTGTCTGTCTGTCTGTCTGTCTGTCTGTCTGTCTGCCTGCCGCCCTGCCTGCCTACTTGTCATCCTTTGCATATACATCGTCACAATGCTGGAAACAGGGCTGCTTCTCTGACAAACGTAGATAATCACTTATGAGAATATAATGCATTGGTGTATATTAAACTAGCCAACAGTATAAAAAGCACTACAAAGTTTCGTCAATATTAACCATAAACATCTACATTAGGGAAATGACACATACACATTAATGCAGCTATATAATCAAAACACATACAGAGAACCTTTAAAAGCATAATGAGTACTTCAAATGACAGACTCCAAGGTACATGATCTATATCAGGGAGACACAATCAATTCATTTATTTATTTCTAAAGCTGAAAGGAATACTAATAGCGGTCAGATTATTGAAGTCGGAGAGGTTTGGTGTAGTACATAATATGTGGATTTGCTGTTAACTGGATAAAAACATTAGCATTTATAATGTGTGTGTGTGTGTGTGTGTGTGTGTGTGTGTGTGTGTGTGTGTGTGTGTGTGTGTGTGTGTGTGTGTGTGTGTGTGTGTGTGTGTGTGTGTGTGTGTGTGTGTGTGTGTGTGTGTGTGTGTGTGTGTGTTTGTGTGTGTGTTTGGGGCTGTGTGTGTGTTTGGGGCTGTGTGTGTGTTTGGGGCTGTGTGTGTGTTTGGGGCTGTGTGTATGTGTGCTGTGTGTCTATGGATTTTTAAGTATTGTAACACACCTTTCTGGAAAAGCCATCAATGCCTCCAAAAATGACAATGTTGTAACTGTAAAAAGAAAAAAACAATTGAAACATATGTATATGTTTAAATAAATCCGAATATTACTTACAAAAACATATCCTGACCATAGCAATGGCAAATAAACACAACATTGAATTTCTATAAATAATCACTTAGAACTACCGTATAAGTTTATGGTTGGTATCTATGTGCACCAGATATTTGGGACACGGTACAGAATATGTGCATCTTACCACACAACCCAAACATGTTAGTCTTGACAAAACAGCAAGAGTGTCTACACGGCGCATTGATGCCCTGACCCTATCCCACTGTACTCTGTGTCCTTGTGTGAGAAGAGCCCCTTTCACCAAGCGGTATCCAGAATTAGGCATTGTTGTCCGGGTTAGTTGTTCATGTCACCCGGAGTCCTCTGAGAGATCAACAGATGGAACACCTTAATGCTAATATTGACCTAATGTTACCATCAGATTCATTTGGAAACGACATCTACTTTTACACACAACCGTAACACATTACGGTTGGTTCTCTTTACGACTGGAAATGAAGAGCAATCGATCCATGGACTACCAGTAGCAGACAAAGTATTGCCTTTATAGTCTTACTTAAGTAAAGGTACGTATGTAAGTACTATGAGCAAAATGGACTTACATTTGCAGTACTCATGTTTTTAAAGGTTCTCTGTATGTGTTTTGATTATATAGCTGCATTAATGTGTATGTGTCATTTCACTCATGTAGATGTTTATGGTTTATGGTATTATCTACGTTTGTCAGAGAAACAGCCCTGTTTCCAGCATTGTGACTATGTATTTGCAAAGGATGATACAAGCAAAACCATTTAATCATAAAATTAAATTAAGTGGAGTAAAAAGTAAGAATAATTCCCTCTTAATCTATCAAATGGAAATACTAATAAATCAAGTAAGTTGACTTGACTATACAGTCCAGTCCTGTATCCTACATAATAAAATATGACAATCATGAATGTCTTTCTTTTTATGAAATCAGTATCCCACATTTGTTTTAAACACTTGCAAATGATATATGCTAGAAACAAATATTATAGGATTGATATCATATTTACAATGTAAAGTCATGTACTCTGCAGGTGCCGGTAAAGAGCAATACAATGACAAAACCTTTCCAAACAAAACAACTATTACGTAGGCAGGCAGGCAGGCAGGCGGGCGGGCGGGCAGACGGACAGACGGACAGATAGGTAGATAGACAACAAACAATGAAGAAATAGTTTTATCTGGGCTGCTTCGCTGCCAGCTGCTCCCCCGGGACCCGAAAGTGGCGTATAGCCTGTACTTCAACATCAACGAAAGTGCTCGATATATGCTGTGTTGAACCAATAAACTAACACAAACTAACTGTATCACTATATAACATGATGATGATGATGATGATGATGATGATGATGATGATGATGATGATGATGATGATGATGATGATGATGATGATGGTGATAAAGAATGCATTTAACGTTCCGCTGTTCATTATAATAAAAAACCGAGTATTAAACAAACCATCATGCTCTTACTTTGAAATCATGCGGAAATGTCGTCATCAGCGGGCCATCACGTGGTTTCCGAAAATAACCGAGTGACACGAGTAGATTTTAGCCGAGACCGGTGGAAAATATGTCTCAAAATTCCGTGTGTGTAAAAAGACGATCCACAAGCAGAAATGTGAGATCCGCGAGCAGAGATTTGAGATCCGCAAGTGCATTTTTGGTCGACAAATACAAAATGGATTCACAAATGCCTGATCGAAAGTTGTAAATGTTAAAGAGATATTCACAGATCTTTTTTTTATTTGTGAAAATATTTTGCGTATTTGCAGATCCGTCTTACACTTGCACATTTATTTGTGAGTTTGCAAATCTTTTAAATGTATTTGTGGATGGTGTTTTACATTTACAAATCACATATTTACACACAAATTATTTTTATGTTCACACAAAGACATATTTAAGCCCATAAATATATATCACTCAGTACGGACCTACTCTCTTTATTTGCTTTAGTTTAGTAGATATCTTCAAACAAAGAGTCGATATTTTTCTGAAACCATTTAGTGCTTCACATAATAAAATACACAACGGCTGTAGCCTGATTATGCTTTAGGAGCTGTAGGTGCGTGTGGTACAGTGTGTAGGTGTGTGCGTGGTAAAGTGTGTGTGTGTGTTGTACAGTGCGTTGATGCGGCGGACAGACGGGTCTCAGTTGGTATGCTTACTTTTAATACTTGTAATATAACTAAATAAAACGTTTGGCCCGTAATTTCAATTCCCCATTGTAGCGACCAGAGAGGGGGGGGGGGGGGGATATATCCAGTCTCTGATAGTGTTACGTTATTATGAGAGTGCTCTGTTTGATTCTGAAATTGTATATATTTATATAAAATATATACATATATGTGTGTGTGTGTCCGGATCTGTAGCCTGTTATTGTCTCATTATACCGCACTGTGAATGAATTAAAAGTAAATATAAGTCGTCATGAACACATCTGTCCATCAGAAAGAGGGCTGCTGTGCCTCCTGTCATTTTTAATGGACGTCTCTTTAAAATGACCGCTCAGAGGAGAGGAGTTCTCATTTCTCTAACCGCCTACTGCTTCCCCTCCTCTCTCCTCGGCTCCTCTGCTCGCATCTCCTGTGGGCGGGACTAAGTCTCGAGGATAGGAGTCGAGGAGGGGAGTTGAGAAATGAGAAAGGGCCCGTGTGCATTTCAGCTATTGGGACGTCCTTCAAAATGGCGTGTCTTGGTCGATTTCCGGGTCAATTCCCGGAGGAGGGGAAGAGAGGAGTCGAGGAGGGGTATTGGGATGAGGCTAGAGAGAACAAACAAGAGTGATGGAAATCGGGAGGAAATAAAGTTCATTTAAGTGGAGAAAGATATAAGAAGGTAAGTTTTGTTTTGTTTTGATACATAGAGCGTCATATTTATATAGGCTAGCTAGCGTTAGCGTGCCTAACTAGGCTACTACACCAGCTGAGGAGAGCTTCACGTGAAGAGAAGATAAAGTGAGGGAAGAACATTGTTAAAAGAGATGACAAATCAAGTGCAGGCAAATAACACGGGCCATAGTGAGTACCGCGGAAAAAGGACATTTGAATTATTAGCAGTTTGTTTATATGTATGTATTTGTGTATAGATGTTGCAACTATACAGAGCTTTAGCAATTGCCTGTAACTATGGTCATGCTAATAAAGCTATTGAATAGAGAGAGAGAGAGAGAGAGAGAGAGAGAGAGAGAGAGAGAGAGAGAGAGAGAGAGAGAGAGAGAGAGAGAGAGAGAGAAGTGACAACATGTGAAGAGGGACAACGTAATGACAGGAGAGTAGTGTGCATTAGACATGCTCAAGAACAAATATAGAGAAGACATTCAAGGAGAGAGAGAGACAAAACACAGATTCAACGGTAAACATGATGTATCTTTCTATTTATTTAGCTACCCACTATTTAGACTTTGTTTTTGATTGACTTGATTAAATGGATTTACTACATCAATGCATGTGTTTTCAGGCTGCCATGTTTGGTCCTTTCTGTGGCCAACATCTGGGGACAATTCAAGTGTTCTGTGGCTCCTGTGTCAAAAATTTACAATTTTTGGCAGAAGTTGAACACAACAGTAAGTTCAATTTTTTTTATTGTATCTGTTTCAAATGCAAGAAATAAGTATTCAACACACTACTCTGTTTAGAATATTAATTGCAGATGCATACACTAGTTATCAGCATGAAGGACATATTTTTTCATTGTCTGTTGATGTGAAATATGTAGAAGCCATCATTACATTGTAGACCAATGCATGATTAAATACACAAAAAAGCTTATATTATACATTCATAATTGTGTATTAGTTCTATCTTTATAGAGAACATTATACATTTAGAATCAGATTTTGAGACAGTGAGCGGCTGGGAAAGTCACACCGCCATGGGGCACAAACAGTTGCTGACGTGATGTTTTCTTCACATTCTCAGGCATTCCATAAGGAGGGTCAGGAACTCACGCTTGGGACCACCGGTGTCCCCTCCATCCTCAGTTTGTCCCTCATCATCAGTGAACTTAACTGACATCTCATGAGAGGGATCGAATTAGGCACCTTTGAAGCCGCGGATTGCTCCATCCCGCACATTGGCTGTATTAATATTGAACCTGCTGCAAGATGTGTTTGTTATTTTTGCAGAGAGTTCTGCAACAATGTGTGCCGCAGTCAGGTATTCTGTTCTGGGAAAGAGAAAGTGATGTATTGTAATATTAAATGATGAAGCTAGTAATAAGATGTACAGTATAGAATAGAAAAATTAAGTGGTAATAGTAACAATTAATACCTTTGCTCCATTTTGTCTTCTGGCTCAGACTGGCTATCAATAATGATAAGTGCATTCACATTTATGTAGTTGCTGCAGTGAGAAGACAGTTGAATAATTATTTTCAAATACATAATATATGCATGACAGTCATATTTACAAAAGGATGTCGATCCTCTTCCTGTTTTTTTTTCAATACATTGGCTTCTAAACTGACAACAGCACTTTAGTCATACTCCTGCACAATCCTTGTAAACATTTGAAATGGATGCAAGAAACAATATCTGATCTTTGAAAAATATTTGTGGGTGTTTTTTGTATCGTCTTTACTAAGATGTTGTGGGTGTCATTTGGAAATGTATGAAAGTATAATTGTTCTGCTTCCTGGCAATGTTACCCACTGTTATTGGAGGCTATACAAACAAACAAATGTAAAATAAAGATACACACCACACAACGGTGTCACGATGCAACTGTCAACATCGTTTACCTATAGTGGTTCTGACCCGGGGCAGACTGGACCTCTTCCTGGAATGGGGTTGGTGCTCCATCCTATTTTTACCCAGGAAATAAGTGCACACAAAGGCATTTATTGATTTCATGTTCACAAATACAAACCTACATGGTATAATTACATTTTAGTCTTACCCGATCAGACGCTGGTTGTGGGTGCCTGAGAGAAACATTCTGCTTCTTGTGGCACAAAATAATATGTTGAGAATGTTTTATTTTACCCTGGCAAACTGTTGTCCATTCGTGGAGTGCTCACTTTTGGAACACTTGGAATGTCCCACACCTGCAGACACACAAATGACTGACTGAAATAAAATTAATTCACTTTAATTAAGAATAGATGCCACGATAAATCCAAACTGACCAAGGTACATTATATTGTTGACCGTCCTTTAACTCTCACATTAGGATTTACAATTGGGGCACAATAAACCAACTCCTCTCTGCACCTATAATATATCTATATGATGTCAAGAGTTACTTTTAGGTGCACAGTGCTGTCTCTTGACTTGCAAACTCTTCTTTTACCTTCTTATATATCGACTTTTTCCACTTCGATCAACTTTGTTTCCTCCGGCTTCAATTTCTTTTTTTTTGTATGTGTTTTGGGATTTTTATGTGCTTTGGACTTTGCATATCGTGCAGCGTGTTTTTGTTGCGTTTGTTTTCGGGGTTTGTTTGTTTTTCATTTCATTATTTGCAGGTGTTTCCTGCCAATGTATGCGTTTTGGCCCGTTGTTCCGCATTTGCACCTGCCGGCCACCGTAGAATGTTATACACACACATACACATTAAAAAAGTTCTTACTGTCATCATGGCAGCCATGTCTTTTAACTTCTTGCCCTGCTGCCACGATTGTTTCGAGAACACCCTCAGCAGACTGAGTGTAGGTCAAGCTGTGACAGGAACCTTGACTGTAGAGGCATAGTTGTAATCCGCTTGAACTCTGCGTTAACCTGAAACCAAATTAAACAATTTTTTAACAACACGGCCCACTGACAAAGACACATTTGTTTTATTAAACTTAAACCTGCCAATCACATAACTGTATGCACTATGCATGTTTGCTCAGCATTTGATTTCTTCTATGGAATATTGGGTGTGAATGCTGAAAGCATTTTGCTCTACCGAGATCTAATCCAGCTCGATGCGATCTTGCAAAATATACATGTTTTTTTAGGCGGCGTTGATGTAGTGCTAACTTATACAATCATATTCGCCACAGTAGATACGAGATGTGGACTAATATGTTTGTGAATGTGTGACGAATCTGGTGACCACAACTGCTGCGTTCGGTAAACACAACATATGGAAAACAGTTAGTCTGAAAAACAGTATGGGACATAACACCAGCAGTATGTGCTGTGTGTTTCTGTTGTCAAGGAGGTTTAATTAGAACTTGTGCTACACAAAACTTGCAGTCATTTTAATTTGTGACGTTATCACGGTATTTTTCTTTTAACTCTAGGCCAAAATTCCTGTGCAGGAACAAGGAAAACAATTATTATTCCCATAATATCTATGTTTCACTCGATAATGTTTTAATATTTGGGACCTACTTGGTAAAACTGAGGGGCAGGCCTTACAGCGCCACATTCACAGCAACATTCTGGCGAACTTGCAGCACCATTCACTGCAAAAGAGAAAGGGAAACAAAGAAGGATTAATGTCTAATGAGAAAATTCTGACAAAAATGCAAGACAAGCTGTCAAAATGAAATATCAAACATCAATCAATAATAAAATGGGGAAGGTCTAAGTAACAGTAGTGACACAACTGTTTTAAAAGCATTTCAAAAAGTGTGACACATCACACAATGGCCAATCACATAACCGAGTGGGACAGGGTTAAACCAAAATACAATTGTATTCTCACCACATAAATTTGAGCCCACAGTAAAAGCGCCTACTCCAGACACGCACAGAGTTCGCGTTTCAATCTGCAGCAACAAAGAGCAACACAAAAAACAATTATACAATGCAAAAATGTATTTCTATAAAACACAAATAGTAAATACTCTACAGATCAACAGATTATGTTTTTTTGAGGGATGATGCCAATCTTTTTTATAGCAGAGCAACAAATAGCCAATATACATTTCTGCATCTGAAAATGTAAATGACACCATTGCTCTCTTCAATATACATGTATATATAGGGCTGGGTACCTACAGAAATAACCTGGTACCAAGTAGTATCGACTTCTCAAGTCAAAGGATACCTATCCTTATCATAATAATCACTGCTACATGGGGCACTGGGAAAGTTATGGGATTAGTTTTGTATCATAAAGATAAAGCAACACTTTCTCAGAATAAAGCAAAACTATGAGTTTAAAAGAGAAAAAAACTGAGTCAAACAAAATAAAATAAATTTCAAAAATAAAACTATAAAACAAATCATTTGTGTAATCATGTAAACTATAAGTCTTTTTTCTTTGTTTTAACATAGGTTTTTGTTTGCAGTTCTTGTTTCTTCTTTCTCAATGATCAGACTTTTGCTCTCGCTGCAGCTTTCTCTTTTGCGCTCCCTCATTTTTTGTTTGAGATTTTGACACAAGCCTCCAAGGTAGGCGGGACTTTCAGGGGTGCGTCCCCATTGGCTACTCAGTTTTTGAGTGACAGCCCAGTCCTCCAGCGATTGTAGTGCAGGCAGCTGCGGTGCGGTGGCTGCCTGCGTGGATAGAACACCCCCAGAAGAACCAGCATTTCAATTATTATAAAACTACAAGTGAAAATATATGTAAGTATTGATCATTTGTGTTGTTTGTGCTATACGGTCTGTTTCTTTATTGTGGTAAGTGAAAAGTAAAGCTGTGCTATGAAAGTTAGCTTTTGCTACCTTTAGATCCATAACATTGCAAGCTAAGTAGCCTAACAGTTAGCTACATAGCTAGCAGTGAGTGATCGTTCAGACACCGGCTCACACACTCAAACTGACTTGTGTGCCTGACTCTACCAACAGGCTTTCATGATTCTGTTTGGATATGCAAGTATAAGCCATGACAGCTTATTTTATTAACACGCTAATTTGATATGAAAATCAATGGAGGCTGAGTTAACTTTGTAGGAAAAACTACCGTCCATGACTGCCCCTGAGCTGTGTTTTATTTGTTAACTTCATATTTTTAATTTCCTAAAACATTTATTTTCCTCTCATAACAGGGTGGATCATTGAGACAGCGTGGCATCCAGAGGTCTTATCCCGTGTTCCCACTTCCTCTGAGGGGACAGCACGGAGGACGTTTTTATGTCCTTTTATTTAAAACATTCTTTGAGACTTCATCTTCTGGTTCAAATTTCAATAAATGTAATTTGTATAATCACTCTTTTGTCTTTATTCTACATGAAAATGTTAGAGATTCCATTCAAATCTGTTGATTATTCATATCTTCCTCAGGTTAGGAATAGTATGTCGAATTTGTAATGCTAAATGTATATCATTTTCTCACAGGATATAGAATGAGACAACAGTTTTTATCCATTGTGTATGAATGCTTCAGCTCTTCAGACCAACATAGTAAGATGTGAGCATGTTCCTAATTGTGTTGGTATGCAGCCTAGGTCTGGTCTGTTTCATAAAGCAAATCTGCCACTTTTATATTGCAGAATTTGTTAAATTAAAGCAGTCTTTAATTGTTTGTCCTAAACATAGCAATATATACTTTTGAAATGTCTTTGAAAAATAATAGTATACGGTTTATATTGTGTATCACCTTTAGCTTGGAAATACATAGATGTGTTTTTTTAATCTATAAAATAAATAGAAAGGCACTTTATCAATCCCAAATTGGGAAATAATTTAACAGCAGCAGTGTGTTCAGGTATTAAAATATTTAAAGTTGGAATAAAGTATAAACTTCACAACACAAGTATAATGCACAGCAATCCATAAGATGAGTCCGATATGTTCATGAAACTCCCCAGGAGACACCAACACTAACGTGGCCGAGTGGACTCGGACTCGGCCCGAGTTTGCTGCATGAGTTGCACTGTATGATCTGTGGTGTAGTGGGCTGTCACTCAAAAACTGAGTAGCCAATGGGGACACACCCCTGAAAGTCCCGCCCACCTGGGATGTTTGTGTCAAAATCTCAAACAAAAAATGAGGGAGCCTAAACGAGAAGAGCTGCAGCGAGAGCAAAAGTCTGATCATTGAGAAAGAAGAACCTATGTTAAAACAAAGAAAAAAGACTTATAGTTTACATGATTACACAAATGATTTGTTTGCAACTTAGTTTTATTTTAGAAATGTATTTTATTTTGCTTGACTTAGTTTTTTTTTCTTTTAAACTCATAGTTTTGCTTTATTCTGAGAAAGTGTTGCTTTATCTTTATGATACAAAACTAATCCCATAGAAAGTCTGATGTCAGTCTGCATAACAATTAGCCATGTGCTGCATAATAATTAGCCATGTGCTTCTGGTAACTAGAGCATATATAGCCTATCTTTATCACCTAGAATGACGAACACGCATATACAGTACATGCCCTAAAGCTGACACACCGGACTGCTAACCATGCTAAGCCGTTAGCAAAAACAGCATTGACATTAAAAAGCATGGCCGTTTTTCCCTTGCTAACATGGTGAAACTGTTCTTGTAACTGTTTTACAGGGTAAGTGTGCTCTGAAAGGCCGAGATTCTCAGCAGTGAATGCTCCGTTGATGACATTCCTTACAGTTGGCTGGTCAATAGGGGAAATTCCAAAGGAAACAGTTGCTCCACTTACTTGCACTATATCCTGCCGCACTGTGCGTAATGAGATTGTTTCAGGCTGTGTTGAGAGACCCAAACACTGGACAGCAAAGGGGAGCAGGATGGATCGATCAGCACCATCATCAAGGACTGCATGAGTTAGGAGGGTCCTTTCCCCGTTGTGGAGAAGTATATTGATGATTTTCAACATGACTTTATGGGAGCGGTTAGGTTTGTCCATGTAGAGAAGCTCTGAGGAGGGGGATGTGTACATCACTGTAGCTGATTTGTTTGAATTAAAGTCATGGAGAATAGTCAAGTGAATGCCCTTGCATAAATTACATGGCCTCTTTAAGCTGCATTTGTCCACAGTGACGAAGGTAACTTCGTCACTGTGGACTCACGGCTTCGGGGCCTTGTAACTCAGCACTTTAGTGAACAGTTTGCCCTTTATTAGCGTGATTGCACAGTACCGTTTGGCATGGCATATTTGCACATTTTATTTAATTGATACTAATTATTGTATAGTATTTATTAAAGGATTAAACTGTATTAATTGAAATGTCGTCTGGCAGGTGCTGGTCGGGTCCTCGGCTCCGCTTGATAGGGGAGTTAGCGAGAGCGCCGAAAGTGCTTATGGTGTAGAATGACAGCGGTTAAGAATAATCCGGGTGCAAATAATATATGAGGGTGTAGAAATCTAGCGTTAAGTGGCATTAATTGTACAAGTGCTGACTGTGTTTAGTTGGGTTTGTATGTTCGTAATTCTGTTCAGTTATATGTTTGTGTTTGAAAAGTGTTTGTCCTCTCGTTTTGTCTGTTGCTCCTGATTATGTTCACCTGGTGCCCTGTGTTGTCTCCTCCCCCCCCCACCTGTGTCTTGTTGGCTTGATTGCACATGTGGGGATTTAGGCTCTGTGTTTCCTGTCTGTTAAGAGGCTGTGTGTGAGATCCTTGTGGCTGCAGGATGTGTTCAGGGAGAACAGCAGGATTGAGGTTGTGAACTATGTGCACATGATTTTAATAAATGCCCACACCGGGTTATAATTTTGGACGTTCTGCCTCTGCCTCCTTGCTTGGTCGGGCCGCTCAATTGTCAGCTTCACAGTCCATTTTATGGATTCTTCCGAATTTAGCCTTTCTCTTTGATCCATTTTTAAATGTTTATTTTGTAGAGTCCTTTGAATTCTGTGCATGAACCAAGGAAATGGTCTCTAACGTTACAGTAAGGGCAGTATGGCTTAGGTCTTTCAACATTCATTCGAGTGGCCTTTGTTCGTCTACCATAACCCCACCACCACCATGGGCCAATCGATTCACAACATTACCCTAACCCTCACACCAGATACTGACTGGTTTTCGGACCCCCCCCAGTACCTCCCCAATAAAGCAAAACTGCACGTTTCAGAGTGGCCTGTTATTGTGGCTAGCCTAAGGCACACCTGTGCTGTCTAATCAGCATCTTGATATGCCACACCTGTGAGGTGGGATGGATTATCTCGGCAAAGGAGAAGTGCTCACTCTCACAGATTTTTTCAGATTTGTGAACAATATTTGAGAGAAATTGTTATTTTGTGTACATGGAAAATGTTTTAGATCTTTGAGTTCATCTCATGAAAAATGGGAGCAAAAACAAAAGTGTTGCGTTTATATTTTTGTTCAGTGTATTAATTTATGTGGGGGGGGGGGTACTGTTGAGAGGGTGTCCCACAGAAACATACTCCTTGTCCCACATTTGGTTTGTTGGGACCTGGTCACCCTACATACAACTTGGGACCAAATTGGCAAATACGTCTTAACTTTACTGTTTTCTGATAAAAAGTTGTGTTCAATGACATTAAAACGCATACAAACGCTACTGAAGGTTAATCCAATGTCTCTGTGTCACTTTGAAATGATTACTGATAATCCATCATCATAGTTATGGCAATAAGCCTAGTTTTCAGTTTTCAGAGCGTAACATATCTTTCGGCTTGGGCAAGCTGCGTGTGCATCACTCTCACTCCTCAATGGTAAGGTGTAGGTGGATTTAGGAACTTCGCCCTCGATTCTATTGGCTCTAACGGTTCAAAAGTGCTGTCAATCACCAAAATCGACCGTTGGATTCCAGAAAAATGGCAAATACACCCAAATGACCCCAGAGGTGATTCTTTTTTTCTAAACCTCTCTAAAAAGGTCTAATTTAACTTTTTTTGCATCAATCTTGATACAGGACTTATATGTTATAGTTTGGATTCCTAAAGCTTTTTTTCTACTATCCCATAATTCAAGGGTGGTTTTCACTATAAGTAATGTTTTATTTTTGGACAGACACTATCATTTAAATTGTTTTACTATGTTCAATCTGAATTTACTTTAAAATAAAACATCTATATTGATTCACACGTTTCTACATCCAACTCACAGGTTTATCATTGCTTTGAGAAAAAATATTAATAATTTACCCCTTTTAGAAGTGAAGATATAGTCATTTGTTCTGGGAATGTCATTTTTTAGCCTGAGACCTGAAAAACAGGCTTAGGGCTTAACAGGTACCTCTTTGTGAGCTGGAGTCCTTCACTGGGAACAAACCAGGTCAAACACACTGAGTTAAAAAGTATATTTTTCATTCAAATTAAAGTTTGAGTTATACATTTCATCCAACAGTCAGCGGGCCTAAAACAAGGGAATGACATGTTCATAATGTGCTGAATAACACAACAAATATGCAGTGATGTGAGTCTGTTTCTAAGGCCTTTTTTATTTTAGTAAATTCTGTTAATTTAAACAAAAGAGAACAGAATAAAACTGAAGACATCAGGAATATTTTCTAGATACTAAGATGGGCCTGACGGAAACAGTTTGAGAACCACTGAGTTAGGGAGAAAACAGCATCTCTTCACACCAGTACGGTATCTCTCCAGTGTGAACACGTTGATGTGTTTTGAGGGCACCTGATGTTTTGAACGTTAGCCCACACTCTTCACAGCTGTACAGTTTGGCTCCAGTGTGAATACGTTGATGTATTTTGAGAGCACCTGATTGAGTGAACGTTTTCCCACACTCTTCACAGCTGTACGGTTTTTCTCCTGTGTGAATACGTTGATGTATTTTGAGATGAACTGATTGAGTGAACGTTTGCTCACACTCTTCACACCTGTACGGTTTCTCTCCTGTGTGAATACGTTGATGTATTTTGAGATGACCTGATTGAGTGAACGTTTGCTCACACTTTTCACAGCTGTACGGGTTTTCTCCAGTGTGAATACGTTTATGTGTTATGAAAACACCTGATGTAGTGAACGTTTGCCCACACTCTCCACAGCTGTACGGTTTCTCTCCTGTGTGAATACGTTGATGGATTATGAGAGAACCTGATGTGGCGAACGTTTTGCTACACTTTTCACAGCTGTGCGGTTTCTCTCCCGTGTGAATACGGCGATGTGATTTAAGATAATACAATGTCGAGAATGTTTGACCACACTCTTCACAGCTGTATATTTTTTCTCCAGTGTGACCACGCTGGTGTGTTTTGAGAGCATGTGATGTTTTGAATGTTTTCCCACACTCTTCACAGCTGTATGGTTTTTCTCCAGTGTGAACACGCTGGTGTGTTTTGAGAGCATGTGATATTTTGAATGTTTTCCCACACTCTTCACAGCTGTATGGTTTTTCTCCAGTGTGAATACGTTGATGTCTTTTGAGATGACCTGATTGAGTGAACGTTTGCCCACAATCTTCACAGCTGTATTGTTTTCCTCCAGCGTGAATACGTTGATGTCTTTTGAGATGACTTGATTGAGTGAACGTTTGGCCACACTCTTCACATTTGTACGGTTTTTCTCCAGTATGAATAAGCATGTGGCGTTTTAAATTTCCAGATTTTGTAAAGGATTCATCACATTGCTGACAGCTGTGACGTCTCTCTCTTCCTTTCGGTTTCTAAAACAGAAGGACAGACAAAGAGAGAAAGTCAAACTAGAAAACATAAATACATAGAGTTAACACAATAAAAACTCATTTAAAGGTGGGGTAGGTAAGTTTGAGAAACCGGCTCAAGATACCCTTTTTGTTATATTCCATGGAATGCTCTTAACATCCCGATAGCAATGAATATCTTTAAAAAAATCGATAAAAACATTTCCTCTGTGGAAGCCGTGGCACTGTAAAAAGCCCGACCAATCATCTGAGCCGGCCCGGCTAAAATAACTGGATGGCCTACCTGCCTATCAGCCTTCCATCTGTTCACAAACTTATCTCGTGCCCTCATTGGTCATGTGCGCATTCGTGTGTGTTGGAGGAGGGGCTCTGTAAGGAAGTGGCAGATTTTTCCCAGCTGTGTATTTTCAAATTCTTGCGCACTTGAGCGAATGATACACCTGTGAGTTGGATGTAGAAGTGTAATAATCGATATAGATGATTTTATTTTAAATTAAATTCAGATTTAACATCGTAAAAAAAATATAAATTATAGTTTCCGTCAAAACAAAAACATTACTTATAGTGAAAACCACCCTTGAATGATGGGGTAGTAGACTAAAAGCTTCAGCAATCCAAAATATGATAAGTACCCTGTCTCAAGATTGATGCAAAACAAGTGAAATTTGACCTTTTTAAGAGAGGTTTAGAAAGAAAAAAAAACACCTCTTGGTATATTTGCCGTATCTCTGGAGCCCATAGGTCAATGTTGGTTATTCAAACCTCTTTTTAACCGTTAGAGCCAATCCAATTGAGGGGAAGTTCCTAAAAATCCACCTAAGCATTATCATTGAGGGTTGAGAGTGATGTGCACGTAGTTTGCCCAAACCGAAAGCTACATTACGTTAATAAGATCCATTGGAAATTAATCAGGCCTTTGTTTCGTTCTATAAGAGGCTTTATCAATCTGATTATCCATTGAATTCGGTAAGTCAAAACACTTTCCTAGATGGGCTGTCTTTTCCCAATATTTATGTAGAAACAAAACTCGCAATGAATAGGGAGCTGAACTTTGAAGATATTTCCAATGCCATTCTCAACATGAAAGGTGGTAAGGCCTCAGGACCTGACGGGATCCCAATTTACATGTATACATTTTTCAATGCAAAATTGATAGCCCATTGTTAAACATGTATGCATGGAATCATTCGAGCAGGGCAGACTCCCCCCTTTGCTACAAAGTGCCTTAATAACTCTTATTTTAAAGCCAGGTAAATCATCATCCGAATGTGGCTCTAACAGACCAATTCCAATTTTGAACTCTGACGCAAAGATCATTGCTAAAGCCTTGGCTATGGGACTGGAGAGATTCCTGGCACAGATGATACACGCAGATTAAATCAGCTTTGTTAAAAATCCTCAGGGATTCCATAATGTAAGAAGGGTTACGTTTCGTGAAGGAACCCCGGACAAGGCCATTTGGTCACTCGATGCAGAAAAGGCGTTTGATAGAGTCGAATGGCCAGATCTGCTAGAAGTGCTTAAGTGCTTTGGTCTTGATGACTACTTTCTTAAATGGATTAAAATTATATTTTTTGATTCGTCCGCAGTAGTATTAACCAATAATTGTATTTCACAACCGTTTATACTCTTTCGCGGCACGAGACAAGGATCTCATATTTCACCTCTAAATGTTGTGATAGCTATTATATGGAGCCGTTTGCAATAACCATACAATAACACCATTTGATTTATGGTATTAAGACAGGGCACCTAGAGCATCATATAGCATTGTATGCAGATGATGCCATAGTGTTTTGATCAGGTCTTGCAAAATCCCTCTTAAAAGTAATCAATCAATTTGGTAAAATCTCTGGTTTTAAGGTGAACAAAGATAAATTCTCTATTATGTTTCTCAATGAACAGGAGGGAAGAAATCCAAAATTATCTTTCGCATTTGTAAATGCCATAGACGGTTTTGCTTATCTCGAAATTAAAATGACACCAAAGATAGACATTCTCAGTGCATCTAATTACTAACCCTTGTTAGCTTAAGCGTCAGAAGATTCCACTAGGTGGACAACATTTCCTTGTCCTTAGTGGAAATAATTAATATAAATAAGATGAGTATATTGCCAAAATGTTTATATATTTTTCAATCAATGCCACTAGCACCTCCTCCTCCATTTTTCTCTAAAGTAAGAAAGCTGCTTTCTAAATTTATTTGGAATAACAGGAAGCCGAGACTTAGACTCTCTCTGTTGTATTTACCTTATAAATATATACCTTGGTTTAAGCCCTAAACTTTGTATTTTAAGCATTTAAGCAATTTAAATTTGAGTCTGGCTCTTGAGAAACTCACATATATACTAAGGAAGAAAGCTTCGGAATTTTACACCATTTGGGAATTATTTTTGGAATTTATAAAAAAAGTGGGGACATTGCAGAAGTGATGGAAGGTTAAAGTGAAAAGACTAAACTACTACTACTACTACTACTATTACTACTACTACTACTACTGAGGACATTTTGAATATGGTTAATCTATTTGAAGAATTGTAAGCTGTACTCTGCTCTGTTTGTGGATGTGCTTTTAATGTATTTTTGTTGAATTTGCTAATGTAATATATTCTAGGTCTGTACTTTAAACTGATGATTCTAGTATCTGCACACTTTTTTTTGCATTATTTTTGAATCTGCCATATGTCTAATGTTGGGGAATGTTCGGTTGTGTTTGCGTAATGTGATCAATCTATATCTAACCATACAGTGCATTAATATTGTATTTTCTAAACAGGTTGTGATCTTTCATTTGGGGATAACAGTGTTAGGAATATATTGTGAGGAAGTGCACACTGACCTGAGCTCCAGGGGTCTTTTTGTTCTCCTCCATGCTGCTCTCAGTGCTCCTTCTCCGTCTCTGAAATAATCAACACAACTACAGCTGACACAAAACAAGATAACTCAACACAACCGACAGACACAACAAAACAAATCTACAGCTATTTCTTAGGTTAATAGCAGAGGCGAGAAGTAACTAAGTCCACAAGCAGAGATTTGAGATCCACAAGCGCATTTTTGGTTGACAAATACAAAATGGATTCACAAATGTCTGATCGAAAGTTGTCAATGTTAAAGAGATATTCACAAATTCCTTTTGTTTATTTGTAAATTAATGATAGTATTCACAGATATTGTTTTTATTAATACATATATTTGAGAGAGAGAGAGATATGGGCTTAAATTGGTCTCATGTTTGTGAACATAAAAATAATTTTTGTGTAAATATGTGATTTGTAAATGTAAAACACCATCCACAAATGCATTTAAAAGATTTGTAAACTCACTAATAAATGTGGAAATGTAAAACGGATCTGCAAACACGCAAAAATATTTTCACAACAGTCCAATGTACATACAAAGTCTCTATATTATTAATTTGGCTGCTACACTGCTGCACGCGGAGTTTCCTGACCTGGCTGTGTGGGAGCCCTGCCCCTCACAGCGCGCCTGGCCGGCAGACACAACGCGCGGCCACATGGATTCACAAATGCCTGATCGAAAGTTGTCAATGTTAAAGAGATATTCACAAATTCCTTTCGTTTATTTGTAAATTAATTATAGTATTCACAGACTTTTTTTATTTGTGAAAATATTTTGCGTATTTGCAGATCCGTTTTACATTTGCAAATTTATTTGTGAGTTTTCAAATCTTTCAAATGCATTTGTGGATGGTGTTTTACATTTACAAATAACATGTTTACACACAAATAATTGTTATGTTCACACAAATACTTATGAGACAAATGTAAGCCCAAAGAGAGAGCGTTTTCCAGCCTGAGTCTATTTAATTTATTGTTTTGGTTGTGTGGGATTTAATATATGTTTTATAATTTAATTTATTTGTTTTATTTATTATATATAATTTATATATTTGAATATTATTTCACATTTCATGTGCAATGTTGAATGTTCAATAAAAAGTTCTGTTTCAAAGGATGTACTTGAATTATTATTATTATTATTATTATTATATATTATCATTAAGTCAGTGGTCTAATATGGTCATACAACGGGGCCGACAATATTATCGTTTATCGCAATAGGTTCCGGGAAATGTATGTGACACTGTGTGTGTTGCACAGCCAGATACGGCTCAGCTGACTCAGATAAGGAAATATATGATACATTATGATGTGATATGATGTGATATGAATGATAATGGGACACATCGAAGTCTGCACTCACAGTGCCGCGGACTGTAGGCAACGTAATGTTACTTTGATCCGGTTACTTATGTTGTGGCAGATATTTAATTAAGCTTTCTTAACATAATAGTATAGTTATAATAGTCAGATTGCTCTGAAGATGGGAGGTGATGTTCTATTCATTTTCACGTTCACACAGTCGGTGATTTCGGCCGGCCGTTTTTCCTGCATCGGCAGTTTAAACTGTATTTCCTCCGCACACTGAGCTCTGATTGGTCAGCAGGCGTGGTGCTTTCGCTGAGTTGATCTCTTATCCTGGAACCTATCCTGCTTCGGAGCACAGACTAGGTTCCAGGATAAGTCACCATGGAGATCTAGCCCGCTAAAAAGTGAACGAGCTTCGTAGTATTAGGGAAAATTGGGGGGGAAATTAGGGGTGCACCGAATGGGAAATTCTTGGCCGAAACCGATACCGAAAATAGGAAACAGTTGGCCGAAAACCAAATGCCGAAAATGATTAATAGAAATATATATATATAATGTATACATTTTTTAACAATGTTGTTCAGCTACCTGATTATGGAAAAAGACATGATTATAGCAAAACTTAACTTAACTTAAATAATAATCACTATTATGGGTCCATAAAACATTTATTCAGCACTTTTGAATGCACACAGTACATTAATTCCAAGTCAAGTGCATTTTCTTTTCTCTGTAGGATAACTACAACAAAGTGCATTCAGAACAAAGCCAAGGGGGTGTAACTGCAAAGACTTTCACCACTTCGGGATTACTCCACCACTTGAAATCAAAACACCCGGACAAATATGCGGAGTATGATCAACGTAACCCTGTTCTCTGACATTCTAATTTTCGGTGGCCGAATATTCGGTGCATCCCTACCGGAAATCCCAGAAGTTATCTTGCTAAACAAAAATCCTGCTTCGTAGTATACCCCCCTGGTCCCGACAGGGTTAGCCACACAGCCTAAGTTACCATGGAGATCTAGCCTGCTAAAAAGAGAACCAGCTTCGTAGGACCAGAAACCCTAAGTTTTGCCTGAAGTTAGCTGGCTAAGCGAAAATCCTGCTTCGTATACCCCCCAGGCAGTGGTGTAGTCTACGTGATACGCTGGTATACGCCGTATACCCAATAGAAAATACCAGTGATTTCCGTATACCCTCTTAAAAATGAGCGATGATACGTAACAACATCATTTTGTGACTGTGCTTTCACGCTTTCGCCTCTTCTGTGTTAATACTTTTGGACGTCTGGGGCTTCCGTCGCCTGTGGCCTGTTGCTAAGCAACAGCAACACACTTTGTTCGGCTCTGACAAACCCCGCGTTTCTCTAACGTTATCAGAATTTGATCCGTCCACCATTCAAGTTTGCAGAGCGCTAAACAGGAAGCAAACATGAAACGAAAACAGACGACAATATTTCAATGTTTTCCGAAGTTTTCCCCTATTACCACTACAGAAGAAGAGCCAGGTCAGGCGGCTGTCCTAAAGGTGACAGAGAACGAGCCCAGCGCTACCGCAAATTTACCCGGTAAGTGAAATTAGCATGGTTATCATTAACGTAACTGTAGCTAACTAGCTAACTTCGTAGCTAACTTGATCAACGTTAGTGTGGTGGATCAATGGAAGAGAAAGGGAGCGATATACTGCATGTGTAGCTTTGTGTGTGTGTAGCTGTGTGTGTGTGTGTGTGTGTGTGTGTGTGTGTGTGTGTGTGTGTGTGTGTGTGTGTGTGTGTGTGTGTGTGTAGTCATAAACAGAACACAATGTTTATATTATCTCCTTGTGTCATTGGACACAGATGAGAGCTCCTGGCCAGCGTTGTTGACTGAAAGTCAGGCTAGGGAATTTAAGAACAGGCATCCTTGGTTAGAGTGTAGGGACAGAAAGTTAGGTAAATGTCAGCACACATGCAAAGGAAAGCTGATCTAAACAACAGAAATGCATAAAGTCAATGACTATGCAAATGAGAGTTAATTCATGGTCATGTTAAAAGTGCATTTAAAACATTTGCACCATTATATTACTATATGTTAGTTATCAGTAGTTGTCAAATAATTAGCTATTGAAAAGTGGAACATTTTTCTCCTTTTATCTGATTTTCATGCATTTGTTAGCCATGATGTAAATATTGTAAGCAGTTTATTAAATACTTTTGAGTAAATCTTGGCTCTTTTCTGCAGATGTTATTGGTAAAAACTTGTAATATGCTAATTAGTCATGGTTTTGTTTATTTCCAGGTTGTGCTCTTTGCAGCGCTACAAAATCAACAGGTGTCCTCACAGAACAACGAGTGTCTATGGCTGAGGAGTGGGTGCACTTTAAGATCCAGTCCTGCAGATTCAAGCAGATCAACATCCAGGGCTCGAGCTTAAGGACCTCCCGTCGTCCCGGGGCCAAAAAAAATAGTGTCAGGGAGGATAAAAAATAATTTTGGGACGAATTTGGGACGAGAGTTAAAATAAAAATACCCTGCTAACTCTACTACAAACGGCGATGAAAATGAAATCGACTGCACGTTGTGTGTAGCACACAATTATTAAACCTCCTTGTCAACATAAACACACAAAACATTTAGCAACCCGCAAAAGACACACACACACACACACACACACACACACACTCACACACACAGAGACAGACACACAAACACACACACACACACATACGTAAACTGTGTCCATGTGCTGTCAGCCAGCCGCACAGCTGGCTGTGCCCGCGAATTCCTGGCCCGCAAATTCGCGGGTCTATCTACAGTAGGTTATGTACTGAGTGTGTGTATTTCGCGGGTTGAGTGATGTAAAATGACAATGGTATCCCGTGGAGGAATTCTGAAATGTTTTACCTTTACATCACAAAAACGCACAGCAGAACCAGACCCTGGAGCCCCGGCCTCTTTATTTACTTACTCCTCTTCATCCCCTATGGGTAATAAGGCTGAGATGAGAACCCTCCATCGTATTTAGTCCTTAGCAATATGCTGCGCCTCTCCCCATGTATGGATGGGTACCGAGCCCCGGTATTAAACGGGCTCCGCCCGGGCCGGAATTATTAAAGACAGTGGTAACGGTAAGCTCCGACGTTATCTGACTTTTTATCGGTACTGGAGACATTTAAAAAATATATGTCGTATGTAGTATTGCTACATAAACATTATATCGCAGTTTTAGTTTATCCAACTCCGTTTCTAATATGCAATAAGACTACAACATGCGTCTATGATGTATTTTCGAGCTTTCCAATCCAGACGAGATCTCTCTCTCCCGTCTGTGTGCGAGGGGGCGGGGCAGTTTGTAAAGGTCTCCTGACTGTGTTACAGACTGTCCTCCTGGTTAGTGGTTACTCTGGGTTCTGTCTTCAGGACAGAGTGTTGGATTTTTTTTGTTAATTGGATGGGACTTGATTTGATTCAATATTAGTAATTTTCTCGTTTGTGTGTTTGTTTAAATATATTTGGCCTTTGTCATGTGATTGACTGATTTACTCAAATAAAAAGGTTGATGAATTATCATCTAATGATTTGTATGATGTTTTATTTATGTTAAAGGTCACTTTGAATGATTTTAACTAATGATAAGTAGTAGAAAAACTAATATTTTAAATTCGGGACGGTCCACATTAATTTCGGGACGGCTTAGATTGTATTTCGGGACGGTTCCGGGAGGATGGTGAAAAAAGTTAGTCGAGAGCCCTGTCAACATCTCTGGCCTCTTTGAGAAACAAGATTAGACGACATGAGACGTCCAGAGCACACAAAATAGCCCAGGAGCTCACGGAGAAGGGTGGACAGGATTTAGTTGGAAATTTGGTGAGAGCTGTGTCAGAGACTGTGTTTGCAGAGACAGATTCTGTATTCAGAACAGCATACTATCTTGCGAAGATGAACCAACCTTTTATTGACCATGATAGTCTCATTGAGTTTAAGGAAAAAAATGGTGCCGACATGGGCACTAGTCTACACTCAAGGTACAGTTCCACAAAAATTGGAGAACATAGCAAAAGAGATGCAGAAAAAAATAGTTCACAGTATTGTGACGTCTTCAAGCAAGTTGTCTGTTCTCATTGACGAGGCTACATACAGGGCTTGTGGACTAACACAGTGAACCCAGTATGGACATGTTGAGTGCTTTTTCAACCCTCATTTATTGAGGTGAAGCTTATTTGTTAATTTGTTTCTTGTTTAAAGCTAATTTGTCTTGTAGCACTTCAAGGATGTTTGCTTGTTCATTTAAGCTGATACAGTACATAGTTTGACAATGATTTATGGAAGATAATAGGGCTGAACAAGTTCGAATAAATATCTAATGCATTGAAAAATATTTTTAAAATGATTATTGTGTGACATTTGTGCAGATCTATGCGAAACAAAGATGTTTTTTTAAGTGTAGAATATGATGTGTGGGCCAGGACATCTGTAGCATGCATATTTATTGTATATTACTTGAAAATTGCAGTAGGCCATATTGAGATTTTGATAAAAATGTCGATTAATTGTTCAACCCTAGAAGATATATGGACTTTTTCCATCATTGTTCATTCTTTTATTTTTTTATTGTTAATGTCACTGGCAGTTAAAAGTCACATAAAAATGCTTATAATACATTGACATGTTGATAACACATGACTAGTCTATGCATTAGTGAGTGTGATGGTGTTCATGAGGTGTTGCTTCGAGACAGGTGTCGCTCCGCGATATGTCGCTCTAGGATGGATGAATACAATTATGACAGTATGCCCACTACAAAAAAGTAGACTACACCACTGCCCCCAGGCCTCTGGAGTAAATTCAGTAAATTCAAAGCTACCCTGCAGTATACAAAGTCATTCAAACTAGACACACACGGATGGATGTTACCTCTCTCTCCTCTTCGTCGTGGTTCTTCAGTCTTTTTTCTCCTCGATAAAACACTGCCGTTAAACACGCTAATCTCCGTTTAATGCCTTTACTTGTGTTTACCAATGAGCAACGTGGTTTAAAAAGCTACGAACAACGAACGGGAGGCAACACAAACACGGTTTAACGGATAAATCACCCTCCAAGGATAAACTAAGTCTTTGTATGTGCTTTACATACACATTATTCGGTATAAAATCTGCGTCAACGTCTTAGCAACTTCTAGCTTCTAGCTTCTGAGGACCGGAAGCTAGAAACGGTCCGCCGCAATGGATCATGGGATTTTAGTTTTTCTTTTAAACATAAATTCACTGCCTCCCTGTGGTGAAAAACGGTATTAAATAAATATGAATTACGACAATAATAATAATAATGATAATAATAATAATAATAATAATAATAATAATAATAATAATAATAATAATAATAATAATAATAATAATAATAATAATATGGGACTGGTATGGCAGATTTTAAACGTTGGGGAAATGTTTTTGTTTGTGATCATACATTTGTTTTCCATTATAAAGGTTTTGATATAATTATTGATCATTAAAGTGTTATCAAAGCTGGTAAAGGTGAAGCTAGTTTTAATGACTTTGTATAGCCAACTGCAGGGTAGCTTGTGAATTTACTCCAGAGGCCTGTACTACGAAGCTGGTTCAACCTAACCTGGATATGTTTGAGTTAGCCGGTTGGCCTAATCCAAAACATAAGCGCTCTCGCTAAACTGTACTACGACGCGGGTTATCAAGTGGATCGCTCAAGCCAGCCGTGTCCTATAGAGTGGCGAAGTCACGCCCATCTACTTCCAGTCCATTGGACCTTATTTCGGAAAAATTATGCATTGTGTTAACGATGCCATGATCTTAGGGCAGGAATACCGTGAGCATAGTTTAACGTGACAGAGGAAAAAATACACACATACACCGTCGGCTTTGCTCCAACCGGAAGTGACACGTTTTATTGCGCATGTCCCTTTTATTACGGGAATAAAGGAAGTGATTAGTATAAGAGTATTAAATAAACAAATTCATATATTACAATTCATAATTCAACACATTGAAGCAATGAAGAGAGAAAACGTATCTTTCGATCCCATTTGAATTGTGCCATGAATTACACATATGATGTTTGTCAATCTTAAAAAATCATTTCCATGTCAGAAAAGTCACAGTTTGTCGTAAAACTGTTGAAATATAAGACTATGAAAAATACGCAACTAGAAAGACTACAAATCCCAGTCGCGTAAGTGATGTCATAACTGTTTTCCTCCACTAAGTGATAGCTAAGATCAGCGCCATATAGATATAATCTATCTATATGGCGATGGCTAAGATAAGATAACTTTAACAAGATGCCTGTGTGCTTAGTACCAGGTTGTTATCATACCAGCAATGGTGCAGTATGGATGTTGATATACTGGCACTCGCGTGAAGCAGTCACAATTTCTACAGGCTCGCACTACCTGTTAGCATCTGGTATCTGTTAGCATCTAGGTCTCCTGCTTATAAACATTTAGCCATCCCTGCTTATACAAGTAGTAGTTTTAGTTGTCTGCGATCTGCGGAGGCCTACTCCCACCTGTTGAGTACGGCTGTACCAGGGTCGGCGTCATGGGTGGGCATTCGCGGGCCATGCCCCCCCAAATGAGTCACTGTGCCCCCCCTGCCAGGCCAGGCAAGCCCTGCCACTTTGCCGTTTTTTTATTTTTATTTTTTTATCATATTATAAGTGAAAACGTTTCCACTAAATCTTTTTTGTGTGAAATAAATCAGAAATAAAGAATATAAATAAAAAACACAGCCTGAGGTGTGCTCACTGGTAATTGGTGTGTTTCTTGACCAATGACCCCGGCCTTTGATTTGTTGTTATTAATTCAAAAAATGCGCGCATAATTAGCAAGTCAGTCAGACGAAGCTAATGCTCGGACTGTCGGACAGTAATAAAGTAATGGATATACGTAAATGGCTGCAAGGTGCAGCTGCTACACGGCCTCCTCCAACTCCTCCACCTCCTGAAAACGAAGGGAATAATGCACCCATCTCCAGCATCGCCGGCGGCACCACCTCTGAAGAGCTGGAGCCGTGCTCTTCGACCAGCCAACCTGCTAGCCAAGCCCATCCACCTGCTGCAGCTAACGTTAGCGCTGGAATTCAACAACCCATAGATGATATTGGAACTGATCAGCCCAAACAAATCTTCTTAAAACAGTACCCTTACAGCATCCTCACTGGCAGGAGGCGTTCGTTTGTCTCTGCTTGGTATCACAACCGAGACTGGCTTGAATACAGTGTCAAGGCCGATGCTGCATTTTGTTTCTGCTGTCGGCAGTCTAGCAAAACCTGGAGAATGGATGCATTTATGTCTGTTGGCTTCCGTAACTGGAAAAATGCGGTGGAGAGAGACAAGGGATTTCAGAAACATGCAAATTCAAAGGAGCATCTCTCTTGCTATGCAATGTGGAAGGAGCGAGAGAGGCGTGCCAGCACTGGAAAGGAGATTTCTACACTTGTTAACGCAGACCAACGTGGCCTTTTCCTCTCCCTGCTGAACTATACGATAAAAAAAGACCCCAAATTGGCTGATGTAGTGAAATCAATCCCTCGAAACGCCACTTACACTTGTCACGAAATGCAAAATGAACTCATAAGTACACTCAGCAATGTGGTGACTGACGCTATCGTGGAGGAAATAGGAGACTCCTTTTACACACTGAAAGTAGATGGAACCCGACCAATAATTTCACCATATATGTAAATAATCTCTGTAATAATTTATCAAAGGCTGCTTTCCATTTTTATGCAGATGATACTGTTATTTATTGTTCATCCTCCTCTATAGAGCAATGATGTTATTCCATCTAATTTATCTCAACTCAAGTTAGTATTAAATGCAGACAAATCCAAACTCATTATATTTTCAAATGGCAAAAAGTTAACTTATTTTCTCCCCAACATTTGTACTGTTCAAGGGACTGACATTGACATTGAAAGGGTCACTACATACAAATATTTAGGTTTTATTATTGATCAGAACTTATTTTTCAAGTCACACACTGAAAATGTTGTTTCAAAATTAGGTTTCTCCTTTCAGACAAGGAAACATTTGATCTCTGTAACGTTTTTACCAGTATTGGATTCTGGCGATCTGCTTTACATGAATGCCTCTAACCAGAGCCTAAAGACTTTGGATACTGTGTACCATTGCATTGTGCATTACGTTTTATTACTGGAAGGATATATATATTGTGACTTTGGAATAAATATGCACTTTATGAAAATTATTAGTTGGTTACTGTTAGTAAAAACAGTAAGGTTAATAGCCTACTGGATGTTTGTTTTGCTACTGGATCGCCAGGCCCTCTGACCTGATCTGTGGAGTCTCAGCTGTTCATATGAACGGCTCGACATTATAAATGGCCCGCTGGCCCGGAAGCATTATTTAGACACCCCGGCCAGCATAACGTACTTTCAAATCGCCCCACAGCTGTTTGCTGCGGAGCGCAGCGCGAGCAGTCTCCGGTGAGCGGGAGCGCACTCATTCACTCCAGTCAGTAGTGGGAACCGCAGTAGACAAAAGGCGTTGCTATAGCAACACGTAATGTTTATGTGAAAAGGGGTGGGGTCAATATGAACCGCTGGCGGAAATAGGTAACAACAACAGAGGGTGCTACATAACACACTTTCAGGTGTGTGTGTGTGTGAGAGAGAGAGAGAGAGAGAGAGAGAGAGAGAGAGAGAGAGAGAGAGAGAGACAGAGAGAGAGAGAGAGAGAGAGAGAGAGAGAGAATTGGCTTAATGAAGCGTGCAGTGCTGTTTGTGGGAGAGACAAGAGACTTTACAGCATGTGTGTTCCCCCCCGTGGTAAATGATTGCCCCCCCATTCGATTTGTTCTGGAGCCGACCCTGATCATACATTAAGTATAATAGGAAAGCATCCAACCGGAAAGTGTATACACTGTAGCCAGCCAGAAACTGTTGAGCATGTTTTACTGCTTTGCAGGAAATATAGTACTCAGAGAAATGTGTTTTTCCAGACACTGAAGAAAGCAAAATTCCATGACTTGTCGCTATCAGGACTGTTAGGGAAAACATCAGGCAATATATATTGTGAGATTATTAAGTTTCTAAGAGAAATGGATAAATTTAAAATAATCTAGAGTTTTGGTTCTTTGTTTTGTTTCTTTTGTTTATTGTTTTCTGCTTAGTCTCTTGTCCACACTCCAGTCCAGTTGGTGGCGGTAATGCACCTACAAGTTGGTTTGCCAACCGCCAATAAACACGAAAGAAGAAGAGGAAGATGATGCATTGCCGTGGTCCGTTTCTAGCTTCCGGTCCTCAGAAGCTAGACGTTACTAACAGATGTTTACGCAGATTTTATACCGAATGTAATGTGTTTAAGAGACTTTTAAAACACATACAAAGACTTAGTTTATCCTTGGAGGGTGATTTATACGTTAAACCGTGTTTTTGTTGCCTCCCGTTCTTTGTTCGTAGCTTTTTATACCACGTTGCTGATCGGTAAACATAAGTAAAGGCATTCAAGGGAGATTAGTGTGTTTAACGGCAGTGTTTTATCAAGGAGAAGAAAGACTGAAGAACCAGGACGAAGAGGAGAGAGAGAGAGGTAACATCTATCCGTGTTTTTGTGTGTGTGAGAAAACGTTTTTAGAGAGTACTTGTCCATGGACAAGTGAGTTTGGCAATTTACTTGTCCGAATACATTTTTCAAATTGTGGCCACTGGAATCTTCTTCTTCGCCATCGTATTTTACATTTTCCCACGGTTTTGACGGTTTTTAAGGTTTTACTGCATCACACATAGGGTTGGGTATCGTTTGGATTTTAACGATTCCGGTTCTGCTTTTCGATTCCAGTTATTTTCGGTTCTCAATTCCGGTTCTTTGAGAGGGTAAAAATAAGTCCCATGACAAACTGGGAGAAAAATATATTTATGAAAACATTAAGTCAAATTTGTATTCCTATTTACTAGGGCTGTCCCGAATACCGTTTTTCGGGCTCCGGATATTCGGTAGTAATCAGCAGCGAATATTCGGTGCGGAGAGATTTGTATTTTTTTTTAATAAAAGGTTTCATAACACGCTCCGAATCTGAGACACCTGACAACATGCTGTTAAGCAGAAGCGCAGAAAGAGCATACTATTTATATTTATTTATTGTCTCAGTACTCGCAAACATTAAAACTAAATGTGTCCTCTGTAGGGTAACTGTAGGGTCTGCTGTATTGTTGAGGATGTTGATGGCTGGGATGCGTGGGGATGCACCTATGGACACAAGTTATTATTAGGCTGAGCTACTCAACTTTATGCCATTGCCTTAGCCCCAGATGTTCCCACATTACTCCTATTATTTTCACTATTCGGATAAAATTTAAAAAACTAATATAAAAAAACAATTCTGTAGCTTGCTTGCAACTATTTTCCAAGCAAAGTAAGAGCACGTTTTTATCATGTGTAACGTTACTGTTTAAACGGCGGATAAAGCAGCTTCATCATGGCAACTTGACAACAGCTAAGCTAAGCTAGGTTACTACTTACAGCATCCAGGTGACTTTTCAGAGTTGTTGTGCCTTCGTGGTAGGCCAGTTTCTTGTCGCATATTTGGCACATATTCTTCTTACCGTCGTCCAATTTAAAATGGTCCCACACAGCTGAAGTCTTCGGCATTTTGTGGGTGAAACGAGGTGAAGCAAGGTGAAGCGTGCCGTTTGCGTTCGTGACTGTGAGTGAACGCGATGTCAGGAGCACAGGCTGAGATTGTATATATTTCCGCATTTTAACAGTGCAATTCAAAAGTATAAATATAGTATAAGAATATGGTAATTCGCCTTTATTAATAACATACATTTAGAAAAAAAAAAAAAAAAAACGAATATCCGAATAATGAAATTGAAACCCGAATAGTTGGCCAACGAATGAATATTCAAATAGTCGAATATTCGGGTACAGCCCTACTATTTACAAATCACTTCATACTGTTTAATTTCTTACGGTTATTGAATACAATTATATAAAAATAATCTCTGCATTGTTTAGTTAGTTCTAAGTGGTGTAGTTTGAGAATGTACAATTGGCCCAGTCTCCTCTGATGTTACACTGCAACCTTCCTGTGAGACAGAGTCCAACCACACATGTCTACCACACAGGCCTAATAATACATTATATTTATAGCCTTTAGGCCTAGCGCTTTTCTAAAACTCAAAGACGCTTACACATGTCCTGCAATACACATGCTGCCCAGCTGCTCACTGTTTGTAAAAGTAAATAAATAGTATTTTCATTTCAATAATCTACTTTCTATACCCTGCTTCATAAACAATACTGACATCCAGTGGCGGCTGGTGGAAATTATTTTAGGTGGGGCTATTTTAATGGTGAATAAACCGCACGGGGAACATTTTGAGAAATTACCCCTTAAATTAAATTGGCTACACTATTTCATCGTTGATGTTGTATGATTGGTATTTAGCTACGGTATTTAGCGTCAACAGCACCTCCGCTTTTAGGGTTGACGTAGACCCAAACGTCGCCCGGATGTCCCCCGGTGTTGTTGCGGGAGCTGCTGCACTAGCTAACGCTCAACTAGCTAATGCTACATTAGCAAAACAAACGCTTATTTCTTTTGCAAATGGTGCGGCGGGCTTCAAACACGTTCCCCTCCACTGGTTTCAACCAAGTACTAAATTAAATGTTTTCCAACCAAATACGGTTGAACTGACAGTTCCCCATATTAATTTGTAAGTAGATTCGAAGGTACAGTGGGGCAAAAAAGTATTTAGTCCGCCACCAATTGTGCAAGTTCTCCCACTTAAAAAGATGAGAGAGGCCTGTAATTTTCATCCTAGGTGTACCTCAACTATGAGAGACAAAATGAGAAAAAAAAAATCCAGAAAATCACATCTGATTTTTAAAGACTTTATTTGCAAATGATGGTGGAAAACCATTTGGTCACCTACAAACAAACAAGATTTCTGGCTCTCACAGATCTGTAACTTCTTCTTTAAGAGCCTCCTCTGTCCTCCACTTGTTAACTGTATTAATGGCACCTGTTTGAACTCGTTATCAGTATAAAAGACACCTGTCCACAACCTCAAACAGTCACACTCCAAACTCCACTATGGCCAAGACCAAAGAGCTGTCAAAGGACGCCAGAAACAAAATTGTAGACCTGCACCAGGCTGGGAAGACTGAGTCTGCAATAGGTAAGCAGCTTGGTGTGAAGAAATCAACTGTGGGAGCAATTATTAGAAAATGGAAGACATACAAGACCACTGATAATCTCCCTCGATCTGGGGCTCCACGCAAGATCTCACCCTTTGGGGTCAAAATTATCACAAGAACGGTGAGCAAAAATCCCAGAACCACACGGGGGGGACCTAGTCAATGACCTGCAGAGAGCTGGGACCAAAGTAACAAAGGCTACCATCAGTAACACACTACGCCGCCAGGGACTCAAATCCTAATAATATTTCATTATGTGTTCATTTTTATCTGAAGTTGTACCCATGGATGTATAAAGAAGAGTTCTACCGCAAAGTTATTCTCCGTGGGGACTTCCGGCAACAATCTTGATTCTGATTGGCCAGAAGCTTTGAAAAAACATCAGCAAAGATATTTTATTGAGAAGATGATCACTATGTGACAGAAGTTTTCAAAACCGTTATGGTACTTCCAGTCCAACACCGATTGCATGCACAGCGTTAGAAAATCAGGCCTTCAAAATAAAAGTTTGACTTTCCCCCCCCCCCAAAAAAAGAATTCCAACTTTTTTATTCTTCACTCACACATCCGCGACCCACCAGTTGAGATCCACTGCTCTAAATAGTACTCGAGTACAGTACTTGAGTAAATCACTTGGTTACTTCTCGCTAAGGTTGCAAAGGGGCGGAAAGTTTCCATGGGAAGTTAAGCTGGGGAATATTGGAAATATTCGATGCAAAATTAAACAAAAAAACTTGACATTTCAACAGATTTTTTTTCTATGTAGAACAGAACAAGTTTTAATTATTTTATTCAAAAATTATTTTTTTCATTGAAGAATGAAAACAGGAATGTTGAGTTAAATGTTTCTCATCCACCCCAACCCCACTCATTAAAAAATGAACAAAAATGCACACCCCATCCAAAGATCCTCACAAAGTCCAATTCAAAATGTTAAATGAAAAGAGCCCTTCTCCCTCCAAAAAGTCCCATTTAAACAAAAGCAAATCTTCCTTCAAGCAATCCTCTGCATTTTGGCTAAACCCTTTCAGTCAACGGGCTCTTCCTGGGCCTCACACTCTGAGTCTTCCTTTTCAGTGTCACTGTCCAGCCTTGTTGAGGATGGCTCTGTGTCACGCTCAAAGAGCCTTATAGGTTTGCCCAAATGCCAACCAGTTGTTCCACTCTCACATTTGTGAGCCTGTTGTGAACCTTTGTGTGGTCTCAATAGCCATGCAGTAAGCAGTGCGCTATGGCATGGATATTCAAGTCTACTTGAATGGCAAGATTAGGCTAAAATATACTTTCCCCAACTATGTTTAAGTTCCCTATGAAGAGCCAACCTTCAATTTGGAAAATTCCCATAAATTCCTGTTTATTCCCGTGGAAAGTTTCCATCTTTGAAAATTCCTGGAATTTTGCAACCCTACTTCTCGCCTCTGCTATTAACCTAAGAAGTAGCTGTAGTTTTGTTGTGTCTGTCGGTTGTGTTGAGTTATCTTGTTTTGTGTCAGCTGTAGTTGTGTTGATTATTTCAGAGACACAGCCGGAGAAGGAGCACCGAGAGCAGCATGGAGGAGAACAAAAAGACCCCTGCAGCTCAGGTCAGTGTGCACGTCATCACAATATATTCCTAACACTGTTATCCCTAAATGAAAGATCACAACCTGTTTAGAAAATACAATATTAATGCACAATATGGTTGGATATAGATTAGAACGTTGCCGTTTTTCTTATTTTTTTTAAACATTTATTTATAGATTAAAAGTAGAAGTACTCATTACATTACATTTAGCTGACGCTTTTTTACAAATCGACTTACAATAAGTGCATTTGACCAAGAAGAGAACAGAATCATATTTTTATAGTGTCTTTCAAGGGACCCAAAGCCGCTTTACATG
Organism: Notothenia rossii; assembly: GCF_949606895.1. Lineage (NCBI taxonomy): Eukaryota > Metazoa > Chordata > Actinopteri > Perciformes > Nototheniidae > Notothenia > Notothenia rossii. The sequence continues at coordinate 3,928,059 of NC_136904.1, read as the reverse complement.
CTGTGAACAAAGCAAACAAGCAATGAAGTATTAACACGTTAAACGTTATTGATCCCACATTGGGAATTAGCTCTTCAACATCCTCATTACTTTACATTGCATTTAGCTGACGCTTTTATCCAAAGCGACTTACAATAAGTGCGTTCGACCAAGAAGACACAAACTTGAAGAAAACAGAATCATATAAGTACATCAGGTTTCATAGAGCCAACAAATTTCAAGTGCTACTCAACTGGCTTTAGAAAAGCCAGTCCTTTATAAGTGCTTTGTTAGTAATTCTATCGCTCAAAGTGGAGTCTAAAGAGATGAGTTTTCAGTTTGAAGAAGATGTGTAAGCTTTCTGCTGTCCTGATGTCAATGGGGAGCTCATTCCACCATTTTGGAGCCAGGATAGCAAACCCACGAGTTTCTGCTGATGGGAACTTGGGTCCCCCTCGCAGTGCGGGTGCAGCGAGCTGTTTGGCTGATGCAAAGCGGAGTGCACGTGCAGGGGTGTACGGTTTAACCATGTCCTGGATGTAGGAAGGGCCAGATCCATTCACAGCATGGTACGCTAGTACAATTGTCTTCAAGTGGATTCTAGCAGTTACCGGAAGCCAGTGTAGGGAGCGGAGGAGCGGCGTGGTGTGGGAGAATGCAGGAAGGTTGAAGACCAGACGAGCAGCTGCATTCTGGATGAGCTGCAGAGGTCGGATGGCACATGCAGGTAAACCAGCCAAGAGGGAGTTGCAGTAGTCTAGGCGTGAGATGACGATAACCTGGACCAGAAGTTGTGTCTCTTTCTGGGTCATTTGGGGACGTATCCTCCTGATGTTGTAAAGAGTGTATCTGCAGCAGCGGGTTGTAGCAGCGATGTTTGCAGTGAAGGACAGTTTGTTATCTAGGGTCACACCCAGATTCCTTGCAGTCTGAGTCGGGGAAACAACAGAGGTGCCGATGTTGATTGTTAGGTCAAGAGTGGGACAATCTTTTCCCGGAAAAAAAAGCAGTTCAGACCTGTCAAGTTTGAGCTTGAGGTGGTGAGCCGACATCCACCGAGAGATGTCTGCTAAGCAGAGATGCGTGCGACGACCTGGGTATCTGAGTTGGGAAGAGACAGAATTAATTGGGTGTCGTCAGCGTAGCAATGGTATGAAAAACCATGCAGGCTAATGACCGGTCCGAGCCAGTTTGTTTACAGAGAAAAGAAGTAGATTTGTTTTGTTGTGTCTGTCGGTTGTATTGAGTTGTCTTGTTTTGTGTCAGCTGTAGTTGTGTTGATTATTTCAGAGACACAGCCGGAGAAGGAGCACTGAGAGCAGCATGGAGGAGAACAAGAAGAACCCTGGAGCTCAGGTCATTGTGCACTTCATCACAATATATTCCTAACACTGTTGTCCCCAAATGAAAGATCACAACCTGTTTAGAAAATACAATATTAATGCACATGATGGTTGGATATAGGTTATGTTACAACCCGGCTCCTGGGCTGCAACAAAAAGCAGGGAGGCGAGACGAAGGGTAAGAAAATAACAATTGGTTATTCTCAATAACAATGTTGTGAAAAGAACCAGCCACAGGTCCCCGAGGCTGGCACGGAGAGAGTGCCCAGAGGAGTCAGAGAGCGAGACGTGTCCGGCTTGGCTCCTCTTGTATTCCTCCAGCAGGTGCGGCTCATCAGACAGGTGCAGCTTCATCCGGCAGGTGCAGCTCATCCGGCACAGGAACCTGCAATCACCCACAAACACACACACACGACGGCACCCCACGTGGTGTGGAGGGGGGCGTCACAGTTAAAACATTACTACTTAGTAATGTTCTAACATTTATCACATTACGCAAACACAACCAAACGTTCCCCAACATTAGACATATGGCAGATTTAAAAAAGAATGCAAAAGTTTTTTAAAAAGTGTGCAGATACTAGAATTATCAATCAGTTTAAAGTACAGCACAAGAATATAATTACATTAGCAACTTCAACAAAAATACAATAAAAACACACCCACAAACAGAGCAGAGTACAGCAATTCTCCAAATAGATTAACCAAATTCAAAATGTCCTCAGTAGTAGTAGTAGTAGTAGTAGTAGTTTAGTCATTTCACTTTAACCTTCCATCGCTTCTGCAATGTCCCCACTTTTTTATAAATTCCAAAAATAATTCCCAAATGGTGTAAAATTCCAAAGCTTCCTTCCTTAGTATATATGTGAGTTTCTCAAGAGCCAGACTGGAAGTTAAATGTTTTAACCTGTGGCCCAGGAAGGGGCAACCAACATTTTTCCAACACAAAGCAATTGAGCGCCTGGCTTGTAGAAGGCATAGGTTAACCATTTTTCTTTCCCTAACCAATAGTGAACAGTCTTCGTCACCGAAGTCCAAAATCTTTTAACTTCTACACAATCCCTCAAGCGATCATACCTTGATGGATCTTGCATCTATAAGATAGATCAGGAATGTAAGGGTTAAACTTGCTAAGCATCACAAGGGTGATACAATTATATTGTGTTAATCTAAGACGTGTCTTAATAGTGTGCCTTTGAACAAATTGTACCCCAATCATCTTCTGAAATATCCTTTAATACGTCTTTTACTTTCTGAGTTGTCTTTATGGTTTGCAACCATTATGTTATAAAATTGAGTAACCAGTCCTTTGCTGTTACAGTGTCTCTACTGTGGACGTAGGAGGTTGTTGCAACAAGTTGTTTAAAGGGGACACATCATGCTATATTTGAACAATATATTGTAGGGCCATACCTATATAAATATTATTTTTTGTTCTTCAAAATACCAAACAGATCCTGCATTTTAGCCATGCCTCATTTCGCTCTATTTGCTCTTTCCAGCGCTGTTTTTGCAGGGGGCTGATTCTGTGACGTAGCTTTAAAGCAAATGAGCTGCAGCTGACCACGCCCCCCTGCAGGAGAGGGGAGTGTGCTTTGAGATCAGCTGCTGGGCTGTCAGAAGAGGGGGACAAAAAGACATCTCTGTCCTCTGTGTTTTATTCTTATATTATTATGTAGAGTCATTTTTCATTTGTTTTAAAGCTCAATAAATAACAAAGAAGACCTCTGACCGGCACTTTTCTAACTTTGTCCGGAAGATTTCAACTTTAACGGACATGTTGACCGGCAAAAAAAAATCTAACTGAAACTCTGCTGCACGGTCCCCTCGTTTCTTGGAAGAGGCGGAAAGGTGGGTGTTTGTCATCTGCTGATGGACTAACCGGAGAGAATTATAGTGCTTGCCTCGACGGGGAGGGATTGCATTGAATTACAGCAGCAGGAGGCGCAAACGCTTGCCTCGGGGAGGGAGAAAAAGAGCCACAGCGGAGAATAAACAGAAGGGCAACCATGGCAACCATGAGAGGGAAGTCTTCATCGCTGTTTTTGTTGCAGACTACAGCACCACTTACAGGCCTGGCATATGTACTCCAGCGCTTTCGAGCAGCAATGGCCGGCCGTGGCCCAACCTCTCATTCCCCTGATAGGTGGAGAATTGACCACTAAGCGGAGCACGACTTTTGTGACGTAGAAAATAATTCAAATCTGGATCAGTCTGTATCAGATCCATTGCAGCCCCGTTTTTAGAGATTTGGGTATGGACTAAAAGAGAGAGGGTTGTGTTTTCTGACACTTGGTGGGACACATATTCATGTATAAAAGACGTACAAAAGTGCATTTTGCATGATAGGTCCCCTTTAAGTTTGCCAATATAAAACTCCTAACTTGCAGGTACTTCAAAAGTGTTTCTGTGGCACGTCATACTTTGTTTTCAGCTCGTCAAACGACATTAGGTTGCCGTCCTCATATGAATCCAGTAGCCTTACAATACCCTTACTTAATCATGTTTTGAAGCCCATGTCATTTTTACCTGGGCTGAAGAGTTCATTGCCCCAAATAGGTGAGAAACAAGACAACATTGGGGAGTCGCCTATATACAGTTGCAAGAAAAGGTATGTGAACCCTTTGGAATTACCTGGATTTCTGCATAAGTTGGTCATAAAATGTGTTCTGATCTTCATCTAAGTCACACCAATAGACAAACACAGTCTGCTTAAACTAATACCATACAAACAATTATATGTTTTCATGTTTTTATTGAACACACCAATGTAAACATTCACAGTCCAGGGTGGAAAAAGTATGTGAACCCCTAGGCTAAAGACTTCTTCAAGAGCTAATTGGAGTCAGCCAACCTGGAGTCCAATCAATGAGACGAGATTGGAGGTGTTTGTTAAAGCTGCCCTGCCCTATAAAAAATACACACCAGTTTTGAATTTGCTATTCTTAAAGGAAGGCTCCACTCATTAGATATTTAATCAAAACTTCAGTATTTAGTGAAACATTATGTTTAAACCATACCCTGAAGAAATCAGCGATATTCCCCGGTAAATAATGATTTTATAGCTCTTTTTGATCAAAACCTGTATATTCCGTCAGGCAGCTGCCATTTTCAGTAGTCACGTGATCCGAAAAAACTAGGTTGTGACGTCATCTATGCGTTCACTTTGTAAACACACCCTTTATATATACAGTCTGTAAACACACCCTTTATATATACAGTCTATGAAACACGAACAGCTCATTCGACGAAAACATGGCGGAGTATTTGAGTTCGGACTCGTCAGCCGAGGAAGAAGTTTTGAGCAATGTGGAGAGATTGGATGGGGGAATTCAGCCGTACAGGTTCGAGCCAAGTGGCCAGAACCGTCAGGAATCCAGGGACAGTGACGATGAGGATGAACAGCACGGTGAGCACGGTGATCTTGCTGGAGACGATCCCTTTACTCGTGCAATTGATTTCGGGTAGGGAGACCTGTACATGAATGGTGTACTTGCGATCGGTGAGTAGCCATGGACAATCCTCTTATGAATATATGTTGTCATGAGCTTGAAGAGCTTCAAAATAAACTGTTCACAGACGACTTGGATTGCACACAGGGGAATCCCCCTCTCTCTCCCTCTCCTGACAGCCTGTCAGTATCTCACGCAGCTCACTGATCCAGTAATGAGTGACCCGACAGTGAATAATAAATATATTTATAACTAGTTTAGCTTGTTCCAGAGGTAGATAAAATAGCGAAGTGTAGGTCTAACTCTTGTGTGTTTCGCTCCGCTCACCGAAGCACACGTTGCATTCCGCTATTTTACTGTCTTTTTCGGACACCTTAAAATAATGCCACTGCATCCCCATTAAGTAATGGTTGATTTAATAAATCCCGTTTTATGTTTCATCATACTCTCAGAGTAGTCGTCCGGAAACTTGAAATGTTCGCTGCATACATGCGCCTGTGGATCTTTCGGTTCGGGCCGAGCACATTTAGCTAGCCACTGCCTCCGAACGTACTTCCCCATTGGCAATAGATGGAACCGAGCTTTCCGTGGATTGTTCCTATCCGAATTGTGGCAATTTTTCGCGATAAAATGAGGTGTAGTGCCGTGAAAAGGGAGTCGGAGGCGGTGTATTAAGAATGGACTTCCACACTTTATTATCCATTAAACACTCTGAGGTTAATACATGAACTGCTCTCATTGACAAGCTAGCAGGAATGACTAGCTAACGCTACCGGTGTTTCCCATAAAAGGTTCCCTGTAGCAACAACACAAACAAGGTGAATTATGGTCCCCAATATGGTGTCACCACAGAGGCATATTTAAATATAATTGTGAGAGTAACTACAGTAAACAACATGAACAAAGCACAAACGTCAATTTGTCCTCGACACCAAACGCATAGTTCACGTCACGTCCGGTAAAATAAGTCATGTGACTCGTCTCAATGGCGCCGCCCACATGGTTGATGTTATTTAGGTAATTAATCAGCTTAAAATCACTGATAACGTCATCGGATTAAAAAAAAAAAAAAAAAAGACTGGCAGAGACGGGTCTGTTTTATCGGATGATAACATTTTTTAAATGCGTGTCATGAGGATTCCCTCCCTTTTAAGAAGCATTGCCAGATGTTAACCATGCCTCGCACAAAAGAGCTCTCAGAAGACCTACGATTAAGAATTGTTGACTTGCATAAAGCTGGAAAGGGTTACAAAAGTATCTCTAAAAGCCTTGATGTTCATCAGTCCACATTACGACAAATTGTCTATAAATGGAGAAACTTCAGCACTGTTGCTACTCTCCCTAGGAGTTGCCGTCCTGTAAAAATGACTTCGAGAGCACAGCGCAGAATGCTCAATGAGGTGAAGAAGAATCCTAGAGTGTCAGCCAGAGACTTAAAGGTCACATGTCATGCTTTTCCGGTTATTACCCGTCCTCTTGTGTGTTATCAAGGTTTTTCTGCATGTAAACGGTGTGCAGAGTCAAAACCCTCAAAGTACACCCTGTAGCGAGTAAAACTCTAAAACAGAAAATACCTCCCCAAAACGCCTCGTTGGTGAAACGTCATCATCCATTTGATTCTTCCGGGTACGTGCTTACGAAAGCACGTACCCGGAACTAAATGGGACAATCCGTGGAGCCGTTACGTTAAGCTGATTGGTCCAAATTGACCAATCCACACACACACACTCAGTGCATGCAGCCCTACTGATTTCTGCTCCCTGGCTGCAGGCTGATAACAGACAGTTGGGATCGCGCGAAATTCTCTCTGCAGACCCATTCTCACAGCGTTTATCAACCTATAAACCTTTTTCTTACTCAATATCAAGCCACACTTATTGTTTTTATTTCGGCTGTGACTTTGTGTGTGTTCAGGTTGAGTTTGGCTGTGTATCGCTAAACAAGGAAATCACGGAGGAGGGGAGGAGCTGCAGCGAGCCGTTTAGTGGAGAAAGTGAATACACATACTTTACAGAGATGCTGTATGCGAAACCAATGTGAGTTTGGAAAATCGCACAGTATTTTTCTATTTTAGTATACCTCAACAATGGAATTATGATCAGTGGAAATGGCCATAACATGTGACCTTTAAAGAAATCTCTGGCACATGCTAACATCTCTGTTGACGAATCTACGATACGTAAAACACTGAACAAGAATGGAGTTCATGGGAGGACACCACGGAGGAAGCCACTGCTGTCCAGAAAAAACATTGCTGCACGTTTGAAGTTTGCAAAAGAGCACCTGGATGTTCCAAAATATTCTGTGGACAGATGAAACCAAAGTTGAGTTGTTTGGAAGGAACACACAACACTATGTGTGGAGAAAAAAAGGCACAGCACACCAACATCAAAACCTCATCCCAACTGTGAAGTATGGTGGAGGGAGCATCATGGTTTTGGGCTGCTTTGCTGCCTCAGGGCCTGGACAGATTGCCATCATCCACGGAAAAATGAATTCTCAAGTTGATCAAGACATTTAGCTGGAGAACTTAAGGCCATCTGTCCACCAATTGAAGCTCAACAGGACAACGACCCAAAGCACAGAAGTCAATCAACAACAGAATGGCTTCAACAGAAGAAAATAGGCCTTCTGGAGTGGCCCAGTCAGAGACCTGACCTCAACCCAATTGAGATGCTGTGGCATGACCTCAAGAGACCGATTCACACCAGACATCCCAAGAATATTGCTGCACTGCAACAGTTTAGTAAAGAGGAATGGTCCAAAAGTCCTCCTGACCGTTGTGCAGGTCTGATATGCAACTAGGAAACGTTTGTTTGAGGTTATTGCTGCCAAAGGAGGGTCAACCAGTTATTCAATCCAAGGGTTCACATACTTTTTCCACCCTGCACTGTGAATGTTTACATGGTGTGTTCAATAAAAACATAAAAACATATAATTGTTTGTGTGGTTTTAGCTTAAGCAGACTGTGTTTGTCTATTGTTGTGACTTAGATGAAGATCAGAACACATTTTATGACCAATTTATGCAGAAATCCAGGAAGTTCCAAAGGGTTCACATACTTTTTCTTGCAACTGTATTTATGGGCTTCATGCCAGACAAACATTTTATTTTTCACAAAGGGATTCATTGTTTTTTTCCTTAGATTTTTAGAAGGAGCAGAGTATAGAAAGATATCCAGCATCAAACCCTTTGAAGACAACAACTCAACTCGTAACCACGGCAAATCAACTCCTCTGGAAAACCAAAACATTGTAGCCCTCAATTGTGCCGCCCAGTAGTACCACTGAAAATGTGGTTGTTGTAACCCTCCCCTATCGTAAGGTAAATATAACAGAGTCTAACGGCCCGTCTACACTACAGGCATCGAAAAATGCTTTCAACGCTTCGCCCATTCACTTGAATGGGGTAACGTAGAAGATTTTTAATCTTCGCCGAACTGCATTGTGGGGAGCATGGCGAGCATCTATCGGCATCAAAAGTTGAACAATGTTCAACTTTTGAGGCTCGATGCTTGGCATCAGCCAATCAAATCCTGTTTATGCAAATCCCGCCAGTGCAAGCGCAGCCAATCAAACCGCGTGCAAGCTGGGAGAGCCAGACCACAGTTCATTTCCTCATATTCCAAACGAGATATTACGGTAGCAAATCACCCGGTTCTTTATGACCAGAACTATTTACCGGGATACAAACCGGAGGAACCAGGCATGGAGGGAGGTGGCAGAGACAGTTGGTGAAACTGGTAGGTTTTTCGCGTGTTTGGAGAGTTTATATCCAGCTTACTTCGTTTTAACATTGCTATTGCTTTGTATGTTGGGGGCGGGGAGATTCATGTGATTGGTTGTTGGTCGCGTTGCTCGCAAAAAATCACCAAGCTTCAATATTTTTTGATCATCAAAAAATCTAAATAATATCTTGTTTGGAATATGAGGAAATGAACTGCGGTCTGGCTCCCCCAGCTTGCACGCGGTTTGATTGGCTAGCGCTTGCACTGGCGGGATTTGATTGGCTGAAAAAAAAAAAAAATATTTATTGTCAATTAACATTGAACTATACAGATATACAGTAAATACGGTGGATATGTGTAATGTTCCTCTCGGGCTGCATTTAAAAATAAAATAGAGAAAATAAATCGAATAGCTTTTAAAAATATGCGCATCTTAGAAGTGCTTAATTTTAGATAAATAAAATAAAGTGTAGCAGCAGCTTCAGTTTCCCTTTTTCTTTGTTAACCGTTTCACATCATGACTTAACAGTTTCAGACGATTATAGAACAGTATCAGTCTTAACACATCATAACAATTGGACAGTTTTAAAGAGCAACTTGCAGGTTTTTTTACTACATTTGTGCTTAACCTTGCCTGAAAATTACAATTAAAAAAAGTTAATGCAGGATTTGATATGTTTTACCCCCCCATTATAATTAGACCGGCCGCTCTCCCCCATGTTACGCCACATGTGGGAGGTCACGTGGGGAGACTTTTCCTATGCGGAAGTAAAAATGTCTTACAGAAACGACGCCAGATGTCACTGTAGTGTATATTTCGGTATATTTTTTCTTAAATCTAGTGTATTCATAATTTTCCTACAAATGTATTCACTGGTGTGTCTAACCTGCAAGTTGCACTTTAAAGTTTCTCTTTCTTTCCCTCTTATATTGCAGTCCCTCACTCACTTTTTTTTAAATTTAGCGTGAGAATTAAGCTCGAGCTTGTCCTGCCAGGAGTTTGTAAATCTGGGCTGAGATTGTGTCAGGGCCATTCTCATACCCACATGCAGGTGCTAATTGGTTAGCCTGCCCTGGACCGATATTTAGTTTTAATTTTGATCCTGATGGACTGATCATATTGGGCTCTGAGACTGCTTATTTTTTTGTGACCTCAGTTCTGACTTTGTGTTTTGTCTCATTGTGGCGTTTTGGCACTTTTAATGAGCGTGTGATTGTGTGGCTATTGCCAAAAGCTCCATACAATAGCTATTACAAAAAGTAGAGGCGAAATATGAGAGCCTTGTCTCTTGCCACGGAAGAGTATAAATGGTTGTGAAATACAATTATTGGTTAATACTACTGCGGACAAATCAAAAAATATAATTTTAATCCATTTAAGAAAGTAGTCATCAAGACCAAAGCGCTTGATTTTTAAGAAAGCTGTTTTGATCTGCGTGTATCATCTGTGGCAGGAACCTCTCCAGTCCCATAGCCAAGGCTTTAGCAATGATCTTTTTGTCAGAGTTAAAAATTTGAATTGGTCTGTTATACCTCATTCACACCAACGGTGTTTCAGGGCCGGTTCGGCGCTGGAGCTTGATAAGCACCGGGTTTTCCTGTTCACACCGCAGCAGAGCAGCCTCTTAGCTCCGGAATCTGGTTCATTTTAAGCACCAACATTTTTTCCAGCCAGAGCAAAAGCACTGCATACGTCACGCTTACGTCAAGGCGGGGGCAGGGGCGGGATCAACTCCTGAACAACAACAAAAAGCCTGCGTTTTATCCAGTTTGTACACAACGATGCAGCATGTAACGAACGTAAAGTTGGTAGTAAAGTCGTCCCATTTCTTCCATTTCGTTTCGACAGATCAAAACCAAAACGAGTAGCGCTTCAACACAATCGGCCATTGTTGTTGTTGTTGGTGTCAGCTGTGAGGGATTTCCGCGCGGTTTGGCTTTATGAAGCTGGCACGCAAACGGTTGAGTCATGACGCAAATGATGGCGCAATGACGCAGCACCAGTCGGACTCTGGGCGGTGTGAAAAGAGCCAGAGATAAACTGAAGAACCGGTTCTGAACCTGAAAAGCTCTAGCGCGGAGCTTGAAGCGGAGTTGCGTTGGTGTGAATGAGGTATGAGAGCCACATTCGGATGATGATTTACCTGGCTTTAAAATAAGAGTTATTAAGGCACTTTGTAGCGAAGGGGGGAGGCTGCGCTGCTCGAATGATTCCATGCATACATGTTTAACAATGGGGCTATCAATTTTGCATTGAAAAATGTATAAATGTAAATTGGGATCCCGTCAGGTCCTGAGGCCTTACCACCTTTCATGTTGAGAATGGCATTGGAAATATCTTCAAAGTTCAGTTCCCTATTCATTGCGAGTTTTGTTTCTACGGAAATATTGGGAAAAGGCAGCACATCTAGGAAAGTGTTTTGACTTACCGAATTCAATTGATAAAGCCTCTTATAGAACAAAACAAAGGCTTGATTAATTTCCAATGCATCTGTAGTTATTAACGTAATGTAGTTTTTGGTTTGGGCACACTGCGTGAGCATCACTCTCTCAATTCTCAATGGTAATGTTTAGGTGGATTGTAGGAACTTCCCCTCAATGCTATTGGCTCTAACGGTTAAAAAGAGGTTTCAATCACCAAAATTGACAGAAGGGCTCCAGAGATACGGCAAATACACCCAGAGGTGTTTTTGTTTTGCATCAATCTTGATACAGGGTACTTATTATATTTTATAGTTTGGATTGCTAACGCTTTTAGTCTACTACCCCATCATTCAAGGGTGGTTTTCACTATAAGCAATGTATTTATTTTGACGGAAACTATAATTAACATTTTTTTTACTATGTTAAATCAGAATTTACTTTAAAATAAAATCTATATCGATTCTGACACTTCTACATCCAACTCACAGGTGTATCATTGCTTTGAGAAAAAAGATTATTAATGTACCCCTTTTTAGAACTGAAGATATAGTCATTTGTTCTGGGCTTGTCATTTTCGAACTTGAGGCCTGAAAAACAGACTCAGGGCTTAACAGATTAAACAAATAGCTCTACATCCCTGGCCGAAATGTCCCTTAAATGAAGTCTGAGTTCGAAATATACTTCAAATAATGTATGCACTGCCATTTCCCCACATACACATAACAGTCTGCAATGAAACGGTTGTCTCCTGTGCGCTCCACTCCAAGATTCTTTCTCTCTCATTTATTCATTGCCCTTTTAGGGGCTTCGTACAATACAAATGCAAATATGTAATCCTTTCGAGTCATCCGTGTCAAGTCTGAAGTCATGAATACCAAGTCAAAGTCAAGTCGAGTCTTTTATCAATGTTAGTCAAGCAAGTCTCAAGTAAAAAAATGTGACTCGAGTCCCCTACCTCTGTTATATACTGTTAGAATGTTGATGTATCAAATATAATAAACATAAGTTAATAAAAGTAGTTTTTTTTTTAACTGAAAGTTTGTATTAAGTGAATTTTTATTGTGTTAACTGTATACGTATTAGAGATGTTAAGATTCACCGATTCGCATCGGTGCACCGGCATAAACGTTCAAGATGCGAGTGCACCGGTTGAAAGAGTGCACATCGGCTACAGTTTGGGTTGAACTCGCGATGCATCGATTGCGTAGCGTCTTTGCATCGGTAAAAAACCGATTCATTCATATAAAATCCCCTTATCTTGTCAACGTTCAGCAGAGACGATCTTTGATATTTGCTTCGCCACTACGGAGAACGAGAGTCTCAGTTATCAACACACACGGAAGTTGAGGAGAAAGAGAAACACAGCGCAGCGAAAAATACCTACAAATCAAACGTTTGGCAACACTTCGGATTGTTCAAGAAAGACGGTGTAATAGTCATTTATGCTATATAGTTGACCGCAGGTCATGGAGAGTAATAAGGTATCCGTAGACCTTTGTATGAGGTATCTTTATTACTTAACAGGTCTACAGCCATGATACATAGATCCGTCCTAGATGCGGACTTGCATACACACAGTATCACTCCGCAGCCGCACCCCATCAGTAACGTCCTGATGGTATATGTGCGCGGCACTATTACTACAGACGGTCAACTTGAAAAATCACTCGCAAATTGTTAACGATGCCGAGCCGCTTTAAATTACACAAGTAGTACGAGGAACTTAGCGACGCACATAAAGAGGCGACATGGGGTCTGCGGCTGAAAAGAGAAACCTGAAAGTGAGACATATGAGTTAAATCACTCAGTGAGGTGTTCTTTCAGAGAGAGGTGTTTAGCTTACAGCAGCCTGTGACGGCCAATAATAATTTAAATGTCTTCCTTACTGTAAGCAGTTATGAAATACCTGTTTGTGAAAGGTTATTTGTTTTCTTTATTGTTCAGATAGAAACCAATGCCTTCTGCTCACTGGTGAGTTAGCCTCTGAGTGTTAAGCACATCAGGCTGGCAGCTGTATGGGCATTGCTCTATGGTAGCTGTTATTTGCACATTGTTAATCATGAGCAATGCATCCTTACATTGTTTAACTGTGAGGTGTTATACAATTGTACTCTGGAGAGCTTTTAAAGGTAAAAAAATAAACGGCATGATGGGATGTGCAGTACCAAATATGTAAAGCACTTTTTTGTTAATGTATGATTTGCTGCATATCAGGAATAAAACAAAAATCCTCTGTCGTACCATATTGAAGTATCATTATTTTTGCATCGTGTTGAATCGCATCGTATCGCCCCGAATCGCATAATGTTGAATCAAATCGTATCGAACTGTATCGCAACAGGGGTGAATCGTATCGTATCGCATCGCTTGGTGTTTCAAAGGTATCGTTAATGTATCGTATCGTGGTAACGTATCGAGATGCGCATCGCATCGGCCTCAGTGATGGAGATGCACATCCCTAATACGTATCAATGTTTTTTAGATTTACTCTTTCTCTGTCCGTCTGTTTTAGAAACCAAAAGGAAGAGAGAGACGACACAGCTGTCAGCAATGTGATGAATCCTTTACAACATCTGGAAATTTAAAACGCCACCTGCTTATTCATACTGGAAAAAAACCACACAGCTGTGAAGAGTGTTGCAAAACATTCACGAGATCAGGTTCTCTCATAACCCATCAACGTATTCACACAGGAGAGAAACCATACAGCTGTGAAGAGTGTGGGCAAACGTTCACTACATCTGGTCAACTCAAAACACATCAGCTTGGTCACACTGGAGAAAAACCATACAGCTGTGAAATGTGTGGGCAAACATTCTCAACATCGTATTATCTTAAATCACATCGCCGTATTCACACGGGAGAGAAACCGCACAGCTGTGAAGAGTGTTGCAAAACGTTTGCGACATCAGGTTCTCTCATAATCCATCAACGTATTCACACAGGAGAGAAACCGTACAGCTGTGAAGAGTGTGGGCAAAGGTTCTCTACATCAGGTCCTTTCATATCACATAAACGTATTCACACTGGAGAAAACCCATACAGCTGTGAAGAGTGTGGGCTATCGTTCACTCAATCAGGTTCTCTCAAAACCCATCAACGTATTCACACAGGAGAGAAACCGTACAACTGTGAACAGTGTGGGAAAACGTTCACTCAATCAGGGTCTCTCAAAATACATCAACGTATTCACACAGGAGAAAAACCGTACAGCTGTGAAGAGTGTGGGAAAACGTTCCATCAATCAGGTGCTCTCAAAATACATCAACGTGTTCACACTGGAGAGATACCGTACTGGTGTGAAGAGTTGCTGTTTTCTCCCTAACCCAGTGGTTCTCAAACTTTTTCCGTTAGGACCCCTTTGGAGAAGAAAAAAAAAAAGGTTATCTGAGCCTCGCAGTCTGACAGGCTAGAGTTTTTCCACCTTGTTTTTGAAAAAGCTCCTTTTATCCGTTAGCGTAGCTAGCTAGCATCAGATGCTAACAACAACAATCTCGGGTACTGGTGCACACTCTCTCACGTACACGCACCAAAAATGGCTCGTTCCCACACACACACAAAGCCGGGCTTGAATAAATCACAGAGACCCAGATTTTCTTCTACTTTACTGTAGCATATTATCTTTGAATCAATACATTTTCAAATTATGAATTTCTCACATAAAAATACATACATTTCTTGGGGGTCCTATGGCTATCCTAGGGAGACCTGTAGCACCCCCTAGCGCCACCCCTGACGCCGCCTATCGACCTTCCATCCTCAAAATGTACATTACACACCTGTGTCCTACAACGCCCTCATAGGTTTCCCTATGCTCCCCTGTTTTGTTAATAAAATGTTGTGACTTAAACTTTGATTGGGTTGTTCCTGTTGAGTTGGCAGTCGGTTCTGGTCTAAAAAAAAAGAACCAATGATGAATGTATCTAGAAAATATTCCTGATGTTTTCAGTTTGATTCTGTTCTCTTGTTTAAATTAACAGAATTTACTAAAATAAAAAAGGCCTTAGAAACACTCACATCCCTGCATATTTTTTGTGTTATTCAGCACATTATAAACATGTCATTCCCTTGTTTTAGGGCCGCTGACTGCTGGATGAAATGTATCACTCAAACTTTAATTTTAATGAAAAATATACTTTTTAACTCAGTGTGTTTGACCTGATTTGTTCCCAGTGAAGGACTCCAGCTCACAATGAGGTAACTGTTAAGCCCCAAGCCTGTTTTTCAGGTCTCAGGCTAAAAAATGACATTCCCAGAACAAATGACTATATCTTCACTTCTAAAAGGGTTAAATTAATAATGTTTTTTATCAAAGCAATGATAAACCTGTGAGTTGGATGTAGAAAAGTATGAATCAATATATATGTTTTTATTTTAAAGATTGAACATAGTAAAAAAGATTAAATTATAGTTTCCGTCCAAAAAAAACCCATTACTTATAGTGAAAACCACCCTTGAATGATGAGATAGTAGACTAAAAGCTTTTATAACGTATAAGTACTCTGTATAAAGATTGATGCAAAACAATTAAAATTTGACCTTTTTAGAGAGGTTTAGAACAAAAGAACCACCTCTGGGGTCATTTGGGTGTATTTGCCATTTCCAACAGTGCAACACAACAAAACAATAGTGCAAGTAAATATAATAATAAAAAGTGTAATTAGTAATTGGAATATATGATATATTAGATAAATAATTTCTAAGTAGCAGTCAGATGAATGTTATGGATGTTGTTTCAAAGTTCAGGTGTTTAATAGTCTTATGGCCTGTGGGACAAAACTGTCCCTGAGTCTGGTGGTTTTAGTCTGGACGATGCGGTACCGCCTGCCAGACGGCAGCAGACAGAACAGCTTGTGGCTGGGGTGATGGGGGTCTTTTATAATCCTGAGGGCTTTCTTTAAAGGTTCCATGTCATGCTTTTCCGGTTATTACCCATCCCCTTGTGTGTTATGAAGGTTTTTATGCATGTAAATGGTATGCAGAGTCAAAAACCCTCAACGTACACCCTGTAGCGAGTACAATTCTAACACAGAAAATACCTCCCCGAAACGCCTCGTTGGAGATTTCTCGTTTTCTTCCTGGGTATCGCTTCGTAGGGATACCCAGTAGCCACGACCAGAGCTATTGCCGCACCCTCTGCCAGCCTTTCACGAAACAAAGCTTCCCAAACCTTTCAGCGATTCATGCCGGATATGTAGGCTACAGCGTAGGGCACTGAAGAACGATGCAGTTCCTACTTTGTTTGGATCGGCGGGAGATTTGGGTACACAACCTGTAAGTATTCATTGTTGTTTATGTATTTATGACGTTTAAAACAAACAAGGTATCTACCACGACTGTTTCAATGGGTAAACGTTTTTCAGGCTACTACGTTGGGATCGCAGACCCATTCTCACAGTGTTATAGACCTTTTTCTTATTCAATAACAAGCCACACTTATTGTTTTTACTTCGGCTGTGAGTGTTTGTGTGCAGGGCTGTATCCACCATTGAGGTCACCGAGGTCGGTAATTGTTTCCGAGCTATGTATATTACAAAACTTGTGAAATAATTGCACTAAAAGGGATTCTTTGTAGTACTTCCATTTACTGACGATGGGGGCGCTGCATAACTACGTAGCCTCGATTAAAACAAACAGAAGAAGACGACATGTATCAACGAACCATCGGCACCGAAGCCCGGACTTGTATCGGAGCAGCGGAGGAGTGATGAGGTATCTAGAAATCTGAGTCCAGGGCTGCTTGTGTTTCTGTTCCTCACAGGACTTCATATGACCAGCAGATCCTGTGTGAACGCTCTACGTTAGTCAGTGGACGTCCGACAACATGCACACTAACTTATATTGCAGCTATAGGCTATACTTTGGTTTAAATTGCGTGAATAAACTAGCTAGAGAGCTAAAGTGAATTACATTCATCCAATGTCAGAAGGATTACCTTTTAACAAACGTTGTAATGCTTTTCTTTCATTTCAATCTGAGTAAAACATTGAAGATATAACATTGTATCATTTTATATTTACACTGACTCAGATATAATGAAAAGACTATGTCAGTCGAAGCTCAGCTTTGGTACGGAAGAGACAGGACAGGCAGAGAAAGAGAGAGAGAGAGAAATCAGGGAGGAACCGCAGGTACAGTCACACAAAAATAATGTAGGCTCAATAACCCCATCTATCTATCCATAACTTAGTCTTCATTTACAATATAGGCATAATTTTAAAACATACATCTATTGCAGTTATGTCATAATAAAACACAATTTGCTTACATCTTTGTTCTCTTTTGAGGATCAAACAAAACAGATTTAAATAAAAAAAAATAATGCAAACAAACAAGTGAACTGAATTGCTGAATTGTTTTTAATTCACTGGCAGGAGCGACAAGTGAGGAGGAGCAAAAAGTGAACAAGGGGCGAGAGGTTGAACAAAGAGAAAGAGTAGAGGACAGAGAGAGTAATGAACAGGAAGAAGACAGAGAGACTCAAGAAGATGGAAGAGATGGTGCAGGTTATGGAAAGGAGATAGACATGGAAAATCAATGTTTTGTGATCATATTAGCCTCTTCTGCATGTCCAGATCATTAATAGTAACAATCAACTGATTCTTATGTATTACACATTCAAAGATAATTGATGCTGCAGCGCAATGACCTGGTTCGAAATCAATATATTATCGAATTTGTGACCCCCCACAGGACTTAAAAAGCACCTAACTAGACACGGAAAGCCTGTCTGCTCCTGCAGCAGCTCACACAGCTGCGAGCAGAACGAGCCTCTCCGCTTCGCGACCAATCAGAGCACACTGAGCTGGGGGGGGGGGGGGCATTTAGGACAGAGAGTGAATACCGGTGAATACACATACTTTACAGAGATGCTGTATGAGAAACCAATGTGAGTTTGGAAAATTGCACAGAATAAATCTATTTGAGTATATCCCAACAATGGAATTATGATCAGTAGAAATGACCATGACATGGGATCTTCAAGGTTAACCTGGTACTTTTACTCCACTACATTTATTTTAGTTACTTTACAGATTGGGATTAATGATGTGAAATATAAACAACCCTTAAATCAGACTTTAGTTACACCTGAGTAACATTCAGGGAAGGTGATTGTCAAGTGCCAACAATCAGGCGAGATATTTGGTAGTGGGTGCTTGAGAAGACTAAATATGTATCTGCAGATCCCTATAGCATATTCATTACTCGTTATTCTCTAATCGTTCATTAAAGACTGTATATAATGGCTATTTTGCACATCCCTTTCAAGATTTCCTAAGGTTTATTGACACATCATATACACAACGAATAAAAAAACTTGGGTCACAGGTTCCTCAACAGTGCATTACAATCATCAATATGTGTGTATACTTCCACCATTAAACTGTTGTATTCCGCACATTTCTTATTCTATCTACATACATCTTATAAGAGTATAATAAATATGTATATCGGTTAAAATAAGTGCTTCAACATAGTTAACATTGCAGGAAAGTTGATTGTCAAGTTCCAAAACAAACCATGCGATATATTAGACTTTAAGTACTTTTTGTCAGGCTTAATAATTATCTGTAGATACCCCCAAAACTTTTTTCTTATTTAAAAGAAGACCTTAACCTAAAGTATTCTTTAATGTTTAAATAAAGCTTTATTAGTTTGTCTGTTTTGCACATCCTCCTATCAGGCACTAAACTGTTTTATTGTAGATATTATTTACAGTATTTTCTTGAGATTTTCTATTCTATATTTATATCATTCACCTTCTACTTTCCCACTATTTTGTATGTACTCTTAATATTTAAATGTTTTCATCAAATATAACATTCAAAAGTGCTTTACAAAAATGAAAGACATTAAGAAAAAGGCATTTTAAAACAATCATTAAAAAGCAACACAATCTTCCTGCATTGCAATTACTCTAAACGTGTAATAACGTGTTTAACCAGTAGGTGGTTTGGGTTAAAAAGCTGTCAAGTTGACGATGTTTCTGGTTTAGTTTACGACACAAATATCAAAACAATAATAAAATATATCTAACACAAAAGCGATGAAAAAAACCCACAGCAACACAAAAAAAGATGGTCTTAACATGACCCAGCGGTCTAGTAGTTAATAAAAAACAATAATATCAAAACAAATAACTACTAACTTTATTGTGAAATTACAACAGAACGGTAAAAGAATATTTCCCGGTCTATTCTGAGGCCCGATCTCATTAGATAAATAAAGAACTACGTCAGATGTGTAATATTTAATGCAGCCAAACCATTTATTACAATGCATTAATGTGATGAATTTCAAAGAGTAAAGCAAGCACTGCAGAATAAAGTATGATTTTATCTTTTACGAAACATTTTTTTTCATATGGAATGCAGTTGGAGGTCAACCAATCATAGAGCTTGAAGACTAATCACGGGGTTTGTCGAGAAAGGCGGAACGATAGCTGAGGATTCTGGGTAGTGTAGTGTCTTCAGCCATCCTAAACTCTGAAAAAATATTTGTTTCTCCGAATCGAAGGGGAAAAATACAAATGCATTGTACACAATTTAAACCAATCAATGTTGTGTAATTAACAAGGATAATCTGGTGTTTGAGTTGATGAGTAGTGCAGATATCACTGTAAAATCAATCAACAGTAAGGAGAATACTTACTTCCGGGTGTAAAATCCTCAGTTATCCAATGGGAATGGACGCTCACATTGCCTTTAACTGCCGCCGACATGGACCGATGCGGTGCCTCCCTGAGCGTCAAATACCGCCGCCGATGGGAAACATTGCAATCAGTTGAAAGCTCTTTGTGTCCGTTTATGAAGCTGAAGGAGACTCGGCGCGTCACAACTGGACGCCACGGGACCCTGACCAAGCGTCGCTATTGGACTATCAGGGAGTGAGACTGTGTTGAATCAGCACCTGCAAGGTTGGGGAGAGCGCAGCGTTTATGTCTGATCCACGCAGTAGTTGAGGGCAGATCTCCTCGATTAATTCATGACACAGAAGCCCTGAGACACAGTTTCGTGAACATTGTTGTGTTTTGCCCCCGGGGGCAGGGGCATTGAGTTTAACCTGTTAAGCCCCATATCCCCCGCCCGCGGGGGCCATAGGGCTTGTTTTTCACGAAACTGTTTCTCAGGGCTTCTTCACATTTAACAACCTATTAAATGTGTAATACCCACTTACCGGGAGAAACTCTGCTAACTGACGATATGAACCATTTTACCGAAACAAAACACAAGTCTAATGACGAGCCTCTGAATTAGCACTAAGCGAAATAGTGCTAACTCACGATAGATGATATAAGTACCATCACTGAGCGACCAAAACTCGCGGCAGCGAACGCGAAACTAAACAACTTAGCTTTTCTGGGCCAAATTGGCAAATAAGTCTTAACTTTGCTGTTTTCTGATCAAAAGTTGTGTTCAATTGCATTCAAACGCAAAAAAAACACTGCTGAAGGTTAATCCAATGTCTCTGTGTCACTTTGAAATGATTACTGATAATCCATCATCATATTTATGGCAAAAAGCCTAGTTTTCAGAGCGTAACATAGCTTTCTGCTTGGGCAAGCTGCGTGCGCATAACTCTCACTCCTCAATGGTAAGGTGTAGGTGGATTTAGGAACTTCCCCCTCGATTCTATTGGCTCTAACGGCTCAAAAGTGTTGTCACCAAAATCGACCGATGGGTTCCAGAGAAATGGCAAATACACCCAAATGATCCCAGAGGTGGTTCTTTTTTTCTAAACCTCTCTAAAAAGTCAAATTTAACTTGTTTTGCATCAATCTTGATACAGGGTACTTATGTTATAAAAGCTTTTAGTCTACTATCCCATCATTCAAGGCTGGTTTTCACTATAAGTAATGGTTTTTTTTTGGATGGAAACTATAATTTAATCATTTTTACTAGGTTCAATCTGAATTTACTTCAAAATAAAAACATCTATATTGATTCATACTTTTCTAAATCCAACTCACAGATTTATCATTGCTTTGAGAAAAAAGATTATTAATTCACCCCTTTTAGAAGTGAAGATAGTCATTTGTTCTGGGAATGTCATTTTCGAGCCTGAGACCTGAAAAACAGGCTTGGGGCTTAACAGGTAAACAGTTATCTCATAAGCCGCGTTCACACCGCGTACTTTACAGTGCACTTAGTGCCCCGGCACTTATTACCCCAAGGCACTAAGTACCAATCGCGTTCACACCGGAGTACTTTTCACTGAGGGAAGATTACGCAAATCTTTTATGGTTTGCAATTCACCCAGCCAATCAGAAATGTGGCACTTTTTTCCCCCAGGATAGTACCACCTCTCTAGCAGGTACTAAAAATGGGGGTAAAAGTTCCCGGCACTAAGTACTCTTTTTGGTGTGAGCGCAACATAAGGGGTACTAACGGAACTAAAGGGGAAAAGTACTCCGGTGTGAACGCGGCTAATGTGAGCTTCACTGGGAACAAACCAGGTCAAACACACTGAGTTAAAAAGTATATTTTTCATAAAAATTAAAGTTTGAGTGATACATTTCATCCAGCAGTCAGCGGCCCTAAAACAAGGGAATGACATGTTTATAATGTCCTGAATAACACAAAAAATATGAAGAGATGTGAGTCTGTTTCTAAGGCCTTTTTTATTTTTGGTACATTCTTATAATTTAACCACAAGAGAACGGAATCAAACTGAAACATCAGGAATATTTTCTAGATACATTCATCATTGGTTCTTTTTTTTAGACCAGAACAGACTGCCAACTCAACAGGAACTATCAAAACATCCCAATCAAAGTTTAAGTCACAACATTTTATTAACCAAACAGGGGAGCATAGGGAAACCTATGAGTGCGTTGTAGGACACAGGTGTGTAATGTACATTTTGAGGATGGAAGGTCGATAGGCGGCGTCAGGGGGGCACTAGGGGGTGCTACAGGTCTCCCTAGGATAGCCATAGCACCCCCAAGAAATGTATGTATTTTTATGTGAGAAATTCATCATTTGAAAATGTATTGATTCAAAGATAATATGCTACAGTAAAGTAGAAGAAAGTCTGGGTCTCTGTGATTTATTCAAGCTCGGCTTTGTGTGTGTGTGTGGGGAACGAGCCATTTTTGGTGCGTGTACGTGAGAGAGAGAGAGAGTGTGCACCGGTACCGGAGATTGTTGTTGTTAGCATCTGATGCTAGCTAGCTAAGCTAATGGATATAAGGAGCTTTTTCAACAACAAGGTGGAGGAAGAACTCTCGCCTGTCAGACTGAGAGGCTTAGATAACCTCAGCTTAGTGAGGTAAAGGACTCTCAGTGTATGAGACCCACTGAGATAACTAATCTAACAACAGGAGTGATAACTAATCTCAGTGAGTAATCTAAACGGTTTGGTCGCGATTAATGTAAACAATTATTTCCGAGGCACACGTTTATCATTATAGGTATACAAAAATAAAAGAATAAATGAAAAACAGTTATGAAATACTATGACAGGAAAACAAGAATACAGTTTAAAATATCGATAAAGAAAAATAAAATCTACTTGCTGTTCTGTTTCTTATGGGTCATGAGAGATGTATCCATGGATCTCTTAATTTTGCTCTCAAAGTGCACCAGATTGAGGCATTTAACTTCAATATTTAACTCCCACATCCCACTTATAAAAATAGCACTTTACCCCTGCTTACACCTATATGCGGCGAGTTGATTATTGAGCCTTCATTTTAACAGTCGCGGATAAACTGTGTATGTGCGTGGGGATTGTTGCAGTACAAAATTCCACTGTAGCGACCGGTACATTAATGGGAAACCCTAAATGTTTGAGGACCCTCTATGAAACGTCAAGCTACCCCACAGCAGCCTCAAAACAAAATCTCTGGCGCCGCCACTGAGCCTAAAACCCTGTTTTGAAGAAATGTGCAGTGCAAAACAGGCTCATTGCAGCCACCAATGATGTGACAAGACCCACTTTTTTGCCAAATATCAGCATTTTTTATCTTTAAATTTGTTTGCACAGATTACAAAGTGGCAAAGTATTATAACAAGGGCTGTCAAGTTTACGCGTTAATAACGCGTTAACGCTAAACAAATTAACGCCACTAACTATTTTAACGCATGTGTATTTTATGTCCTCGGCTGCCCCGTAGTTTCAGAGTTTTCAGAGTTTCGAGTTTAAAATACCATCTACAAGCTGATAGTGACAGCCCCACCCCTGCCGCCTGCTTGCGGCAGTCCATACTTCCACACTCACCGGCAGGCCCGAACTGGCCATTGGGAGGGCCGGGAGGGTATGTGTATGTGTGGCGCGGGAGAGAACCTTACGTGTATTGTTGTTGTTAGCATCTGGTGCTAGCTAGATGCACCAACGGATATAAGGAGCTGTTTCAAACAAAACAGAGGAGCGTCATTTTGCCAACAACTGCGCCGAACACTTGACTTTATGCAGGTAGCCAGACAGTGGGACATTGTAAAAAAAGGCAGCACACTCAGCACGGATAGTGCGCGCAACATGATTGCAGCGTCCAGGCAGCTCCCATTCGAGCATATGCCTTGAGTTGCACATAGCTCTAATGATCCATCAGTTTCCACACACACACACACCTAATTATAATTTATTGTTCTGGCAAAGGGATTGCAAAATTATATTATGTATTTATTTTGTTGAGCACACAGGCTGCTGGAGTATTGTTTTAATATCACTGTTATAACAAAGTGATGCTCACGTTAATAGTGATGTATTTAAAAAAATGTTAACTTTGCCCACTACGTGACTATTTGTGTTGGGGGACCCGACTTTTTTTTTTTTCTCCTAATGGAAAAAGTTTGAGAACCACTGGGTTAGGGAGAAAACAGCATCTCTTCACACCAGTACGGTATCTCTCCAGTGTGAACAAGTTTATGTGTTTTGAGAGCACCTAATGTTGCGAACATTAGCCCACACTCTTCACAGCTGTACGGTTTTGCTCCTGTGTGAATACGTTGATGGGTTTTGAGAAGACTCGATTGAGTGAACGATAACCCACACTCTTCACAGCTGTACGGATTTTCTCCAGTGTGAATACATTGATGTGTTTTGAGAGAGCCTGATTGATTGAACATTTTGCCACACTCTTCACAGTTGTACGGTTTCTCTCCTGTGTGAATACGTTGATGGGTTTTGAGAGAACCTGATGTTGTGAACGTTTTGCAACACTCTTCACATCTGTGCGGTTTCTCTCCCGTGTGAATACGTTGATGGGTTTTGAGAGAACCTGATGTCGCGAACGTTTTGCAGCACTCTTCACAGCTGTGCGGTTTCTCTCCCGTGTGAATACGGTGATGTGATTTAAGATAATAAGATGTTGAGAATGTTTGCCCACACACTTCACAGCTGTATGGTTTTTCTCCAGTGTGACCACGCGTATGTCTTTTGAGTTGACCAGATGTAGTGAACGTTTGCCCACACTCTTCACAGCTGTATGGTTTCTCTCCTGTGTGAATACGTCGATGGATTATGAGAGCAACTGATCTCGCGAACGTTTTGCAACACTCTTCACAGCTGTACGGTTTTTCTCCAGTATGAATAAGCAGGTGGCGTTTTAAATTTCCAGGTTTTGTAAAGGTTTCATCACATTGCTGACAGCAGTGACGTCTCTCTCTTCCTTTCAGTTTCTAAAACAGACGGACAGAGAAAGAGAGAAAGAAAATCTAAAAAAACAAAAATATATATATACAATTAACACAATAAAAACTCACTTAATACAAACTTTCAGTTAAAAAAAAAAAATACTACTTTTACTAACTGTTTGTGTTTATTATATTTGTATTATATTTTATACAGTAATACAGCAACAGTTCTTCTATTCTAACAGTATATAACAGAGGTGGGGGACTCGAGTTGCTCTGGAGGCTCGCCTACATGAGACGTTGAAATCTCGCGGGACAAAGACGCCCGCAGCCTTGAGAGCGAGGCGAGGCGGCGCAGATCCTCTCCACGGGCTGCAGAAGCTAAACGCTTGGTGGGAAACGACTCGCTGGTATCTCGAGCTGAGCGCTCATTGGTGGTTTTTACCCAGTGCTGCTGATGAAACTCTCCAATTGGCTCAGCAAAAGTTTGTTGTTGTTTTGTGTCAGTTTTACGTCGCCACTTCCATTCACATTTTTCATCATTGTTCCACAATGTTTATCATCATGAAATTAATATATATTTTATACTATAGCCTACTATACTTGCACTGCTTACCGTTTTCATACTTTATATATCTTAGCATATTCATACGCTGTTCATACTGCTCACAGGCTGCTGTGTATATCTAGTGTATTCATACCCCTAACTGTTTATTCATCATTCAATTAATTCTATATTGTATTCTGTAGATTGTATAGATCAGTGTAGGATTTTCACGGCGGCCATGACCGTCGTAGCCCCTCGGTCTGGCCGTTATGCCCCACAAATAATTGTACGTCCTACGGCCACCATGGCCTGTGTGCCCCTGATACTGTTAAAATCTCGAAGTTGTTTTAAAGGCGTCAGAACAGTGGTTTCTGAATTGCATTATGCTGCGTTCACAACGGACGCGATGCGAATATTCGCATCGCTCTAACCGCTGGAATTTCACCGCGGCTGTCAGCTGTGTTTACTCCTGTCATTCAAACAGGACGCGCTGGAGAGGGGGCGGGGCTTATTTCCATGTAAATACAGTGGTGGAAACCAACTACGACAAAATTAACCTATTTTACAGTGATTTAATTGTAATACACGTTTCAAAATGATGCTGAAGTAACTACATACTGATACCGGTTAGTAAAAAACATGAATTAATGCTTTGACAAGTCTGCAGACAAGATGTCAAGCGAAAAATCTTTTAAAATGCTTGTTTTTTGAATGGATCAATCAGGCTAAACTAACCTGTAGCTGCTCCGTCCACACTCACAACAACGTCCTAAAGTCCACACACACACACACAATGTATGTGCAGAGTTTGACCCTTGAAGGCTGTTTCTTCTGCTCTGAAATTGAATGTATTTGTTAAATATTAATAGAATTTTTGATTTGATTTTGGATTTGTGAATGGCAGAAGTAGTAGATGGAAAACATACCAAACATTAATTATTAAAAGTAAAGTATTTTATATATGGTAATACTAAGGAAGCATAGGCCTATATGATGATATAATGTTTGACATTATTGATATTAAAGTGATTTGTTTTCCATGTCATTCGTGTGTTTTTCTTATCAAATAGTGAAGTTATTTATAACTACAACATTGTGTTGTCCTTACTGGAAATAATTAATATAATTAAGATGAGTATATTGGCAAAATGTTTATATATTTTTCAATCAATCCCACTAGCACCTCCTCCTCCGTTTTTTTCAAAAATAAGAAAGCTACTTTTTAAATGTATTTGGAATAACAGGAAGCCGAGACTTAAGGCTTGTTTGAGACAAGCGAGACCTGCGCAGACCTGCACAATTTCGATCAACGTCTTGCTAGTGCGTTGCATGATGGTTAGTAATTTTGTCCGACTTGCTCTGGAGGCTCGCTCACATGAGACGTTGAAATCTCACGGGCCAAAGCCGCCCGCAGCCTTGAGAGCGAGGCGCGGCGAGTCGGCACAGTTCCTCTCCATGGGCTGCGGAAGCGAAATGCTTGATGGGAAACGACTCGCTGGTATCTCGAGCTGAGCGCTCATTGGTGGTTTTTACCCCGTGCTGCTGATGAAACTCTCCAATTGGCTCGGCAAAAGTTTGTTGTTGTTTGGTGTCAGTTTTACGACGCCCCCTCCATTAACATTTTTCATCATTGTTCCACAATGTTTATCATCATGAAATTAATATCTATATATGTTATACTATACTTGCACTGCTTACCGTTTTCATACTTTATATATCTTAGCATATTCATACACACAGTTCATACTGCTCACAGGCTGCTGTGTATATTCATACCCCTCACTGTTTATTCATCTTTCAATTCATTCTATATTTTATTCTGTAGATTGTGTACATTACTTTTCACTTCACTGCTTGTTGCACTCCTGGTTGGAAGCTAAACTGCATTTTGTAATCTAGTAACTGTAATCTGTGCAATAACAATAGAGTTGAATCTAATCTTGAGCAGGAACAAATGTATTTACTTAGTACATATCTGACATTAACTATTAAACACGTGTGCATTCTTTATAAATGCAAACCGAGTCAAGCCGACTCTGGAGGTGGCGGTATGCACCTTAAAGTTGTTTGCAATCCGCCAAAAAAACGAGAGAATAAGAAGGCGGCGAAGAAGAAGAAGAAGAAGAAGCCGAGTCGGAGCTGTCCGACTTCAGGCAAGCTTTTTGAGACCTCCCCTGGTTGCGATCGGCTATTCTCATCTACTTTCGAGGCAAGCCGCAACGCATCTCAAACAAGCCTTTAGACTCTCTCTGTTGTATTTACCTTATGATAGGAGAGGGTTAAAACTACCACATTTTCAGTGGTACTACTGGGCGGCACAATTGAGGGCTACAATGTTTTGGTTTTAACCAGTTAGGCCCCAAGCCTGTTTTTCAGGTTTCAGGCTCGAAAATTACATTCCCAGAACAAATGACCATATCTTCCCTTCTAAAAGGGTTAAATTAATAATCTTTTTTCTCAAAGTAATGATAAACCTGTGAGTTGGATGTAGAAAAGTCAGAATCAATATAGATGTTTTTTATTTTAAAGAAAATTCAGATTGAACATGGTAAAAAACTGTAAATTATAGTGTTCGCCCCCAAAAAATGTTGTACTTATAGTGAAAACTAACCTTGGATGATGGGTTAGACAGATTTAGCAAAAAAAACCTCTTCTGGGGCAATTTGGGTGGATTTTCCATATCTCTGGCCCCCCTTGTTCGATTTTGAAATGTGACATCACTTTCTGACCGTTAGAGCCAATAGAATCCAAGGGAAATCGTCCCGCACACACTCATGATAAAACAAAAAGGTGGCGTCTCTGCGCATGCTAGCTTGCAGCAGAGGGGAGACATATCCCTGCTCTGATATAAAGCAACTGAAAAGCTGTTTTATTGCTTATGGATTATGAGAACATTTCAAAGGGGACACAGCCACATTGGATATTAACCTATGGATTAACTACAGCATCGTCTTTATTGTTTTAATACCATTGAAGACCAGTTTAGACCAGACAAAGACGAAGGTAAGCCATGTTAGCGTTGTGGGCTACCGAGCGACACTTGTTTTGATGTACGTTTTTGTTGATAACGTCGCGAGTTTGTATCTTTCAGTGTTGAGGTTGGCACCGTTAGATTCTGCGTCTCCTTGCGATCATAAAAAATAGCGGTGATTATCGGTGCAGTAATAGGTTAGCATTTTTCGCTCAGGGATCATTTAGATGCTTATTATGAGACTTGTTTGTTTTGGTAAAAATGGTTTGTATCGTCAGTTAGCTGAGATTATTCCCGTTAATCTGGTATAACACATTAAGAGTCTCTTAAATATTAAGATCCCCTGAGACACAGTCGTGAAAAAAAAAAAAAAAGTACCCGCCGGCGGGGACCTTGGGGCTTAACAGGTTAAAGAGGAGTTGATTTGCCGTGGTTACGAGTTGAGTTGTTGTCTTCAAAGGGTTTGATGCTGGATATCTTTCTATACTCTGCTCCTTCTAAAAATCTAAGGAAAAATACAATGAGTCCCTTTGTGAAAAATACAATGTTTGTCTGGCATGAAGCCCATAAATATATAGGCGACTCCCCAATGTTGTCTTGTTTCTCACCTATTTGGGGCAATGAACTCTTCAGCCCGGGTAAAAATGACATGGGCTTCCAAACATGATTAAGTAAGGGTATTGTAAGGCTACTGGATTCATATGAGGACGGCAACCTAATGTCGTTTGACGAGCTGAAAACAAAGTATGACGGCCCACAGAAACACTTTTGAAGTACATGCAAGTTAGGAGTTTTATATTGGCAAACTTAAACAAGTTGTTGCAACAACCTCCTATGTCCACAGTAGAGATACTGTCTATAAAAAACTGTAACAGCAAAGGACTGGTTACTCAATTTTATAACATAATGGTTGCAAACCATTAAGACAACTCAGAAAGTAAAAGACGTATTAAAGGATATTTCAGAGGATGATTGGGGTACAATTTGTTCAAAAGGCACACTATTAATACACGTCTTAGATTAACACATTACTAAGTAGTAATGTTCTAACCTATATCTAACCATATTGTGCATTCATATTGTATTTTCTAACCAGGTTGTGATCTTTCATTTGGGGATAACAGTGTTAGGAATATATTGTGAGGAAGTGCACACTGACCTGAGCTCCAGGGGTCTTTTTGTTCTCCTCCATGCTGCTCTCAGTGCTCCTTCTCCTTCTCTGAAATAATCAACACAACTACAGCTGACACAAAACAAGATAACTCAAAACAACCGACAGACACAACAAAACAAATGTACTTCTTAGGTTAATAGCAGAGGCGAGAAGTAACTAAGTACATTTAGTCAAGTACTGTACTGTTTAGAGGTACTTGTACTTTACTATTGAAAAGGAATCTAACTTCGATACAACAGGGGGGCAGCTTACAGCATGGCCTCTAACACTAGCTGCCCGTCGTATCACTTATTTCAGGCACTAAAGCAGGGGTCTGCAACCTTTTTGATATGAAGTGCAATTTAAAAGATCCGATTAGTGTGCCGACGTTCGTGGGGGGAGCCTCGCTGCACGGAAGCTGTGGACCTCTGTCTTCTGTCAGTACAACTTACATGATGCCGTTTAAACAAGTTTAAATAAATAAAGGGAGGTGCCGGCCATCAGCGAACCGAGCCATGTACAGCTCCTTATACTGCAATGTGTGAAGTGTGCTACACCCTTGATCGTTTCACCCTGGAGGAAGGCAGCAGAAAGTCGACTGAAGTTCAGAGAGCAGGGCCTAGAAGTTATCCTTCTGCGCTGCATTGCGTGCATGGCTTCCTTCTGCAGGGGGGGGGGGGGGGGGGGGGGGGGGGGGGGGCGCTCTGCCGGTGGTCTCGTTCAGGATCCGAAAATACAATTTCAATATTTTGCACACTTATTCCTAGTGTACCATTGGTTATGGCAGCACGCATGCCAGGGGTTGCCGACCCCTGCACTAAAGCGTCGGGTGTCCGACCGCCAGGATAGCAAAATGGAGTGTGTAGTGCAGTAGGTGTTGGTGGGCTGGTAGAACCCCAGAGCAGTATCAGGTGTGGTTTCCCCTTTTCTATCTTTGAGTGAGAAGGAGGTCACATAGGTTCGATTCTTACTTAATGAATCAATTAACAATGTAAAGTTACAATTAAACAAATGAAGACTAGAGTAAGATATGCAATTTTAACAAAAGGGAATATTAACATTTTTATGAAAGCAAAACACATTTTCAATGTCATGTTTAGAATTGAGATTTCTTTTAACTTCAATTTAAAATATACACATTTAATTCATTAACAGAAGCAAACTCAATAAAACTGTCTATTGTCTCTAAGATGTGTTGCTCCTTGATGTTGGCCCTAAAATCATCAAGTCTGTACACAGTTCCCTCTCATCCTGTGTGCATTGTTGTCCTCAATCGTTGTAACCATTGTCAAGGTGTCAAAAACCACAACGCCTTCCTAGAATTGTGGTTGGAACTTTTATGCTTTGCTTGCACCTTCTAAAATGCATAATGTGCATAGGTCAAGAGTTCAGGATGTTCTGTCTAGCTTCACATGTCTGGTAAGACATTGAGACATACATCCTTTCCATCAAACCAAATAATAGCAAATTTGGCATTTGTTATCAATGGTAAGCTTAATAGAGGTAGGTGAGGTAAAAGTGAGGTCTGTCACGGCCACTTGAACAGCAGGTCTGTCAACACTATTTCTGTTTAATGCTACTTTGTACTTTTACTCCACTACAATTCCGAGGAAAATGGTGTACTTTTAGTCCACTATGTATTGAATACCTTTAGTTACTTTACAGATTTGGATCAATGATGGGAAATATAATCAACTCTTAAAGGTGGGGTAGGTAATTTTGGAGAAACCAGCTCGAGTGCGCAAGAATTTGAAAATACACAGCCGGAAAAAATATGCCACTTCCTTACAGAGCCCCTCCTCCAACACACACGAATGCGCACATGACCAATGGGGGCAGGAGATAAGTTTGTGCACAGATGGAAGGCTGACAGGCAGGTAAGCCATCCAGTTATTTTAGCCGGGCCGGTGTTCCGGATTAACTGGTTCCCTCATTAACTGGTTTCCCGATCAACTGGGGTGATTGTCGATCGCTTCTTCTGTCGTTTACATACATCTTTTGGTATATTTGGCTCGGTAGGAAGACTTTGATGCACATTCAGTACCAGTGTGTGAGGTTGTGGTTACGATGGAGATATCCGGACGCGAACAGCGGGGACTACAAAAAGAAAAACGAGTTGACTGGGGATGTCTGTTCAAAACATTGCAAGCTCCAATAAATCATTTAAACCAGCTATTGTTGCCAGACTAATTACTGAATATCATTTTTAATGTGATACCAAGTCCATCTGAGACCTGTGTACACCTTCAGACAGCCTCCAAGTGAAGCACACGTTGTTTGCTCACAGTTTGAAAGCAGCATAGAGGTCTTCAGCTGTGGTAATCCGCTCGAATAAATCCTTAAAACCAGCTATTGTTGCCCGGTTTATCACTGAATATCGTTCCTAATGTGATACTAAGTCCATCTGAGACCTGTGTACACCTTCAGACAGCCTCCAAGTGAAGCGTACATTGTTTACTCACAGTGTGGAAGCCTTCAGCTGTGAACTGTAAACTGTGATCCTCTCAGGTAAACATCCGCCCAGGGAAAAATGGGATCCACCCAGGTTAAACTGTGTTACGACTTCTGTGGCTATCTACCGGCAATCGTGTTTAATATGAAAGACTACACACACATTTATCCCTTATAAAAACAGTACTCTGCAGCACTCATCCAGATAAGATGTGACTGTTAACTCGTTTTGCAAAGATAGCAGCAGAAATGTCATTGCTGCATGTGCAGGGATACTTAGACTTTAAAATGCTGATGGGTCATTAATGTTGGTCTCGGCAAACAATATTAGGAATCCTCTATTCAAACATAATATTCAGTTTCCATCGACATGAAAATAAAAAAAAAAGTTCATGCTGGACTCATACCCGAGTCCCAACAGCAAAAATCACTCGGGCCATGCGCGTTACTGGTGCGCCACAGATCTACACAAAGTATTAAACCACCACATTTTAATATTTTGGATGAACCATGTTAAAAAGTTCCAGAGAGATGATCATATTAAACATGATCGCCGGTAGATAGCCTCAGAAGTCGTAACACAGTTTAACCTGGGCGGATTCATACCTGAGAGGATCACAGTTTACAGTTCACAGCTGAAGGCTTCCACGCTGCTTTCAAACTGTGAGTAAACAACGTACGCTTCACTTGGAGGCTGTCTGAAGGTGTACACAGGTCTCAGATGGACTTAGTATCACATTAGGAACGATATTCAGTGATAAACCGGGCAACAATAGCTGGTTTTAAGGATTTATTCGAGCGGATTACCACAGCTGAAGACCTCTCCATGCTGCTTTCAAACTGTGAGTAAACAACGTGTGCTTCACTTGGAGGCTGTCTGAAGGTGTACACAGGTCTCAGATGGACTTGGTATCACATTAAGAACGATATTCAGTAATAAGTCTGGCAACAATAGCTGGTTTAAATGATTTATTGGAGCTCGCAATGTTTTGAACAGGCATCCCCAGTCAACTCGTGTTTCTTTGTAGTCCCCGCTGTTCGCGTCCGGATATCTCCATCGTAACCACAACCTCACACACTGGTACTGAATGTGCATCAAAGTCTTCCTACCGAGCCAAATATACCAAAATATGTATGTAAACGACAGAAGAAGCGATCGAAAATCGCCCCAGTTGATCGGGAAACCAGTTAACGAGGGAAACAGTTAATCCGGAACACCGGCCCGGCTAAAATGATTTGGTCGTGCTTTTTAGAGCACCACGGCTTCCACAGATGACATTTTTTAATGGATTTTTTGTCAAAGCACTTAAGATATTCATTGCTATCGGGATGTTAAGAGCATTCCATGGAATATAACAAAAAGTGTATCTCGAGCCGGTTTCTCAAACTTACCTACCCCACCTTTAAATCAGACTTTAGCTACACCTGAAGTAAATTCACAAGCTACCCTGCAGCATACAAAGTCATTAACACACACACACACACACACACACACACACACACACACACACACACACACACACACACACACACACACACACACACACACACACACACACACACACACACACACACACACACACACACACACACACACACACACACACACACACACACACACACACACACACACACACACACTAGGGATGTGCATCTCCATCACTGAGGCCGATGCGATGCGCATCTCGATACGTTACCACGATACGATACATTAACGATACCTTTGAAACACTAGGCGATGCGATACGATACGATTCACCCCTGTTGCGATACAGTTCGATACGATTTGATTCAACATTATGCGATTCGGGGCGATACGATGCGATTCAACACGATGCAAAAATAATGATACTTCAATATGGTACGACAGAGGATTTTTGTTTTATTCCTTATATGCAGCAAATCATACATTAACAAAAAAGTGCTTTACATATTTGGTACTGCACATCCCATCATGCCGTTTATTTTTTTACCTTTAAAAGCTCTCCAGAGTACAATTGTATAACACCTCACAGTTAAACAATGTAAGGATGCATTAGTCATGATTAACAATGTGCAAATAACAGCTACCATAGAGCAATGCCCATACAGCTGCCAGCCTGATGTGCTTAACACTCAGAGGCTAACACACCAGTGAGCAGAAAGCATTGGTTTCTATCTGAACAATAAAGAAAACAAATAACCTTTCACAAACAGGTATTTCATAACTGCTTACATTAAGGAAGACATTTAAATTATTATTGGCCGTCACAGGCTGCTGTAAGCTAAACACCTCTCTCTGACAGAACACCTCACTGAGTGATTTAACTCATATGTCTCACTTTCAGGTTTCTCTTTTCAGCCGCAGACCCCATGTCGCCTCTTTATGTGCGTCGCTAAGTTCCTCGTACTACTTGTGTACTTTAAAGCGGCTCGGCATCGTTAACAATTTGCGAGTGATTTTTCAAGTTGACCGTCTGTAGTAATAGTGCCGCGCACATATACCATCAGGACGTTACTGATGGGGTGCGGCTGCGGAGTGATACTGTGTGTATGCAAGTCCGCATCTAGGACGGATCTATGTATCATGGCTGTAGACCTGTTAAGTAATAAAGATACCTCATACAAAGGTCTACGGATACCTTATTACTCTCCATGACCTGCGGTCAACTATATAGCATAAATGACTATTACACCGTCTTTCTTGAACAATCCGAAGTGTTGCCAAACGTTTGATTTGTAGGTATTTTTCGCTGCGCTGTGTTTCTCTTTCTCCTCAACTTCCGTGTGTGTTGATAACTGAGACTCTCGTTCTCCGTAGTGGCGAAGCAAATATCAAAGATCGTCTCTGCTGAACGTTGACAAGATAAGGGGATTTTATATGAATGAATCGGTTTTTTACCGATGCAAAGACGCTACGCAATCGATGCATCGCGAGTTCAACCCAAACTATAGCCGATGTGCACTCTTTCAACCGGTGCACTCGCATCTTGAACGTTTATGCCGGTGCACCGATGCGAATCGGTGAATCTTAACATCTCTAACACACACACACACACACACACACACACACACACACACACACACACACACACACACACACACACACACACACACACACACACACACACACACACACACACACACACACACACACACACACACACACACACACACACACACACACACACACACACACACACACACACACACACACACACACACACACACACACACACACACACGTTACCTCTCTCTCTCCGTCCTGGTTCTTCAGTCTTTCTTCTCCTTGATAAAACACTGCCGTTAAACACACTAATCTCCCTTTAATGCCTTTACTTGTTTTTTACCGATCAGCCACGTGGTATAAAAAGCTACGAACAAAGAACGGGAGGCAACAAAACACGGTTAAACGGAAAAATTACCCTACAATGATAAATTAACTCTTTGTATGTGCTTTAAAAGTCTCTTAAACACATTATATTCGGTATAAAATCTGCGTCAACGTCTGTTAGCAACGTCTAGCTTCTGAGGACCGGAAGCTAGAAAAGGACTGCCGCAATGCATCATGGTTCTTCTTCTTCTTCTTCTTCTTCTTTTCTTTAATGGCGAATCGCTTCCACTTGGAGCATATATCGCCACCTACTGTTTAGTTATTAAATGTTCATACTAAATCCTTGTCCTCAGACCAGTGCTTTTGAGGAATTTGCAGATCAGCTTGTTTGCTTCATTTCTTGATTTACTTTCAAATATTGCCGTGAAATCCATGTCCTTGATGTTGAGTTGTTCCAGTGCAGTTTTCAGCTCATGTTTCTTCTTCTTCTTCTCTTGCTTTTGGCGGATTGCAAACAACTTAAAAGGTACATGAGTATGCATCATCACAACTCATTAACCTATGTTCTAATCAAAATAAAATAAAAAAATTAAAATAAATCAATAAAACCATTAAATAAATAAAACAAAACAAATCTATGTTCTTTCCTGACCTAATGTTAAATTATTTTTCCTACCCCAGTTTCACTCAAGAATTTAAACAGTGCCTTTCTGGTAGCTTTTACTCCCTCTCCTTTTGTTCCCAAAACACCAACCACACTCCACTCCCTCTCTGCCTCTAAGTCTTTAGCCTTTAATTGTTCTCTTTCCGCTTTATAGATGTCACAATGTAACAATATATTTTCTACATCGTCTTTTACTGCACAGTTCCCACACTTGTTACTGTCACTTTTCCCCATGATATACAGCGTACTGTTCAAAGCCGTGTGATATATTCGGAGTCTAGCCATCATGATTTCCTCCCTTCTGTTTCTTTCTTTATGAATATTAATTGTAATTGTATTTTGTACTTTGTGATAGTCCTTTCCTTTCTGGTCTTTCTCCCACCTTGTCTGCCAGATCTCCATCCCTTTCTTCTTAATGACTGCTTTTCCTTCTCCTTTACCAAGTTGAACTGGTAATGTTATTTGCTTTTGTAGTGCAGTTTTTGCTAATCTATCAGCACACTCGTTCCCTTTCACCCCCTCATGTGCAGGCACCCAGCAGAACTGAAGATCTGTGCAGTCTTAACAGGCTATGATTCAGTTCTATGGGAATGTCTTCTCTAGTAGTTGTTGTTGATTGTATGCTTTGTAATATGGACAATGAATCTGTACATATAACCACCCTATCTGGTCTGACCTCTTCAACCCACTGCAATCCTATTATTACAGCAAGCATTTCTGCTGTATACACTGATAATTGATCAGATGCTCTTT
This sequence comes from Notothenia rossii, assembly GCF_949606895.1. Classification (NCBI taxonomy): domain Eukaryota; kingdom Metazoa; phylum Chordata; class Actinopteri; order Perciformes; family Nototheniidae; genus Notothenia; species Notothenia rossii. The sequence goes on along the minus strand of NC_136904.1, from coordinate 3,891,705 downwards.
TTAAAATAGATATTTTAAAGTCTGGGATGTATATGCCAACTCCAACACGCTCTTCCTTGTTCTTAGAACCATCTGTATAAATTTGTAGGTAATTGTAGTACTTTTCGTTCAGATACATACTTGTTTTAATTCCCACTTCATTTATTTGCCACTCTTTTTTCCTTTCTACAATACTCATATCTATTTTAGCTTCTGGGAACAGCCATGGGGGAACACTGCTAAATGGGGTTGCTTTGGCAAACGTGATATTCTCCACTCCATATGCCCTCGTTCTTTCCTTACTCGTCCAGCCAAACCTACGTCCCTCGAATTTTGCATATTCCCAGCAATCCTGTAATATTCTGTTTGGAATATTTCCTTCTCCACTACCTTGTAGTCTGACCCAGTATGACAGAGCAAGTTTCTCTCTTCTGATCTCCAGAGGTGTCTCTCCTGCTTCTATCAGAACTGCATTAATAGGGGATGACTTTATTGCTCCAATACACAGCCGCAATGCTTTATATTGTATTCTATCCATTTTTAAAAGCGATGTTTTTGCTGCTGCTCCATATACTATACAACCATAGTCTATTGTGGACCTCATAATTGATCTGTAAATGTCTATTAATGCTTGTTTATCTGCGCCCCAGTTGCATCCAGCTACAGCTCGCAATAAATTTAATACTTTTTTGCATTTTGTTTCCACTTGATTAATATGCATTTTCAATGTGTATTTGCTATCAAACCACAGTCCTAGGTATTTGAACTCATTCACCTTTGTCATTGGACGCTCATATAGTGTTAGCTGTTGGCCATCAATCTTGCGTTTGTTTGTGAATACCATGTAGCATTACTTGCTTTCTGACATTTTGAATCCCCAGTTATATGACCACCTCTCCACTTTTGTAATCGCTCTAGCTATATTCTCCATTACGTATGGGGCATTTCTTCCCCTCATCCAAATAGCCCCATCATCTGCGTACAGAGCCGATTGTATACATGTGTCTAAGCATGTAAATATATCATTAATCATGATGTTAAATAATATTGGACTGAGTCCACTCCCTTGGGGAATACCATTTTCTATTTCAAAATAGTTGGAAATATCTGCTCCAACCTTTACTCTAAATGTCCTGTCTGTTAAAAAGGCCCTTACCCAATTGTACATTCTCCCTCCAATACCCATTCTACCCAATTTGATCAGTAACCCATCCCTCCACATAGTCATACGCCTTTTCAATATCAAAGTACACTATTGCCATTATCTCTTTCATTTTCAATGTTTTTTCCACATCGTTACTCACTCTTACTAGCGCATCTATTGTGGAACACCCTTTACGAAATCCGCTCTGAAAACTACTCAGCAGCCCTTTCTGTTCCAGTACATGTGAGAGCCTACGGACAATGATCTTTTCCATCCATTTACATAGGTGTGATGTAAGAGCTATTGGTCTGTAGTTACTAGGGTTAGCTGTATCTTTCCCTGGCTTATTGAATGGTAGCACGATTGCTGTTTTCCACACACTTGGCATATCTCCTTCTCTCCAGATTTTATTGAAAAGACTCAACACCATTTTCATAGTTTCCATAGGTAATTGTCTACACATAGCATAGCATAGCTGGTCTTGTCCTGGGGCTGTATATCCTGTACCTTGTAAGGCTATTTTGAGTTCTGACATTGTAAATTCCACCTCCAGAGCCGACCTATTATCCTGTCTCTTCTCCTTCACGTTTTCATTCTCTGCTAGTAACTGCTGTTCTTGCTGCCTATGAATATCACTGAGATGCTCCCCACTATGTACTGCTGCAAGTGTCCTTCCTAACATATCTGCCTTCTCTTTATCTGTCACTGCCAGCCTCTCCCCATCCACCAAGGCTGGAATTTTAATGGTTTTCCTTTTCCCACTCATCCGCTTAAACATGGACCAGACATAACCTAATTTAACTCCTCTGCCAATGGTAGAACAAAATTCTCTCCATGTTCTCCTTTTTGTATATTTAATTGTCCTTCGAGAAGCTGCCCTTTTCCTTTGAAACTCTATAACATTATTTTGCGTCGTGTTTTTCTTTAATTCTCTAAATGCATTATTTCGCTCAATAGCCCTGTTGCATTCCTCATTCCACCATGGCACCACTTTCTTCCTACCCTTGATTGTTGTTTTGGGTATACTGTTCTCTGCTGCATTCAGTATATGTTGCGTTATTTGTCTTGTAATGACCTCTATGCTTCCCTCTGATGTTATCAGGTGTACCGACTCCTCACACCATATCCTAAATTTCCCCCAATCAGCTTTAGCAAAGCACCACCTGGTTATTACACCTCCTTCCTGCATATATACATTAGTATTCATTTTAGTAAGCACTGGATAATGCTCACTTCCTACAGTGGAGCTATTCAAAACAAACCATTCGCTTGTATGAACCAAACAGTTTGACACTAATGTCAGATCCAGGCATGAGACTTTCCCCCTGTGTACATCTATTCTTGTGCCATGTCCATCATTAAGGCATACTAGTGTTCTTTCCTCCAGCATTTCTTCCACTATATTTCCGTTACTATCTGTATGGTTGCTGCCCCATAGACTGTTGTGTGCATTGAAATCACCACACCAAAATTCCATTCCTATGTTTATTGCCTGCTATTTCATTAAATATATCAGTGGTTCGATTTTTACATGGGTTGTATAAATTGATTATCCTAATGTTATCTTGTTTCCTGGGGTTGCAAATTTCCACTATAATACACTCTATATCATCAGGAGATTGCACCTCCCTATATACCACACCATCTTTGAGAAACGTGGCACACCCTCCGCCATTTTGACTATTAGCTCTATCATGCCTTATACAGCTAAATCCTGGAATGACAAAGTCGTAACCAGGTTTCTTGCACACATATTACCTCAGGGACCACCTCTAGCTCATATATATATTTCTTGAATTCTTGACCATTAGCTATGAGGCTTCTTGCGTTCTACTGTAATATGTGCAGAACCATGATTAAGGATCTAACCCTCATCCTGATTTTCATTTTCCCCAGCTCCATGTATAGCTAACATTGCATGTATCTGATCTGCTTTAATATCTTTCATGTCTAGGAATTTTCCAGCTGCCTCCACAATGGCTTTGATTCTATCACTTTTCTTTTTTAACTGTAATGCAACATTTACAGTATGGCATATGAATACCACAAAATTCACCTTTTTCACTCCTAGAACATCATCATCCTCTTTGCTCTAGGTGGCGCTGTGGGGTTGGATTTGAAGATTACTTTCTGGTGTGTTCCTGCCATTTTGTATTGTAATGCTCTGCTCCATTCCACTAGGGGTCTTATTGATTGTTATTGTTCCCCTTACTTTCTTTATTGCTTCTGCGTATGAAACTTTGTTTGTAATCTTAACCCTCTGCACCTCTCTGGCCTCTCTCTGCACTTCACATCCTCCAAACGCAGCACTGTGATCTCCTCCGCAGTTACAACATTTAACCTTTGCATCCTTTTCACATTTTCCATACTCATGTTTTCCTCCGCATCTCGCACACCTTAGCTGCCCTTTACACTGCTGCGCTGTGTGCCCCATTCGTTGACATGCGTAACACCTGAGAGGTTTGGGAATGTACTCCCTAACAATGAAGTTCAAATATCCCATTTGTACTGCCTTAGGTAAGGTTCTCTCAAACTGAATGAGGACTGATAATGTTTCTTTGAGTGTGCCATCCCGTTTGCTTTTAAGCCTTCCACTACTTTACCTCCTTTTAATTCACTTTTAATATCTTCCACTGACATGTCCAATGGTACTCCTGAAATTACTCCTCTCAGTTTTGCCATTGCTCCTGGTACATGCGCCTTCATTTTCTCCCCATTCAGTGAGTTCATTCCCAGAATCTTTTCCTGCTGCTGTTTGTTATTGGCATTTATCAAAACCCGCTTGTTGTTCATGAATTTAGCAAATTTAATTTTTCCAATCTCTTTTTCAATTGCTTTGGTCAGTTTAATCGGGTGGTAATGCCCACCATCCTGATTGAATTATATTACAACTTTCCACTCGTGTTCTAGTTCTTTATCCAACATTGCTTGGCTGACACTTTGACTGATTTTTGATTTTTTGCTTTGATTAGCCTCGTCTGCTTCACCCGACCAATCCGACCAACTTCTAGCTCTTACTGAACTATCTCTTTCTTTCAAAGATCTTTTCTTCCTCGCAGCTTTGGATATCATCCATTCCATATTGTCTCTTTGGCTACCATCTGAGCTGGTTGACATGATGAAACACTCAATGTACAGTTTATGCAAATCCGCCCAAAAATAACAGTCCAATGCTACCGTTTCTGTATGTATCCGAGTTTTCCGGTTCTCTCTGAGCTTTCTGTCACGCGTCTCCGACCTTCGTCCCACGTTGGTGTCGAACGTCTGTTTTTGATCCTCCACCGGCGATAGAAAAAAAAACAAGTACCCTTTTCCAGGTCACTGGTCCCAATGCATCATGGGAGTTTAGTTTATCTTTTAAACAAATTCACTGCCTCCCTGTGGTGAAAAACGGTATTAAAATAAATATGATTTACAACAATAATAATAATAATAATAATAATAATAATAATAATAATACATAAATATGGGATTGATATGGGGAATTTAAACATTGGGAAAATGTTTTTGTTTGATTGATCATTAAAGTGTAGTTTTAATGACTTTGTATACTGCAGGGTAGCTTTTGAATTTACTCCAGGGGGGTATACTACGAAGCAGGATTTTCGCTTAGCCGGCTAACTTCAGGGAAAACTCGGGGTTTCCGGTCCTACGAAGCTGGTTCTCTTTTTAGCGTGCTAGATCTCCATGGTAATTTATGCTGTGCGGCTAACCTGCCCCGGAGAAGGGGGGTATACTACGAATCTAGTTCAACCTATCCTGGATATGTTTTGAGTTATCCGGTTGACTTAATCCAAAACAAAGCCGCTCTCGCTAAACTGTCCTACAACGCTGGCAATCAACTTGTTCGCTCAAGCCAGCCATGTCCTATCTAGTTAGGTGCGCGTTCACATAAAAAGGGTGGTATTTGGAGCATTCGACCAATCACAAACATGGAGAAGCGTACTGACAGCGCAGCGTCATACTTCCTGAATGAAAACTATAATATTAGTCAAATATGAAGAAGTTAAACTTTAAACATCCATGACTTAAACATTTTATCCAGGATAAAAGCCACATAGCTGCACCTGCAAGGTGAATACAGCTGGTAAAAGAAAAAGTGTTTGAATGCGTACATTAACAGGTTTATGATATCACTGCCCCGTCTAAGACACGAGTGGATATGACTTTAATTACATTTGACTCGAGTGTTTCGTCAACTTAATGTGTTGCTTAAAATAATACTTCTGCATACAGTATGTGACACTGTGAGTGTTGCACGGCCAGATACGGCTCGGCTGACTCAGATAAGGAAATATATGACACATTAGGTTGTGATATGAATGATAATGGGACACATCGACGTCTGCACTCACAGTGCCGCGGACTGTAGGCTATGTTACTTTGATCCGGTTGCTTATGTTGTGGCAGATATGTAATTAAGCTTTCTTAACATAATAGTATACTAGTAGTTATAATAGTCAGATTCCTCTGAAGATGGGAGGTGATATTCTATTCGTTCACACAGTCGGTGATTTTGGCCGGCCGTCTTTCCTGCATCGGCAGTTTAAACTGTATTTCCTCCGCACACTGAGCTCTGATTGGTCAGCATCCGTGGTGCTTTCGCTGAGTTGATCTCTTATCCTGGAACCCATCCTGCTTCGGAGCACAGACTAGGTTCCAGGATAAGTCACCATGGAGATCTAGCCCGCTAAAAAGTGAACGAGCTTCGTAGTACCGGAAATAGAAGTTATCTTGCTAAACGAAAATCCTGCTTCGTAGTATACCCCCCAGGTTAGGTTAAAGGCTAAGAGCTCAACTCAGTGAAAGCACTGCCTGCTGACCAATCAGAGCTCAGTGTGCGGAGTTTAAAGCGATCAACTCATATTACAGGACAGAGGAAATACAGAAAAGCTGCCGTTGCAGGAAAGACGGCCGGCAAAAATCACCGACTGTGTGAACGTGAACATTAATAGAATATTATTGAAGTCCCCGGAAGGATGGAGCGGTATCCCTGGGGGGCAGGAGCAGTATCCCCGGGAGGAAGGAGCCGTGGAAAGGGGAGAGGCCAGACGGGGTCCAGAAGTGCGCCACCCAGGCGCTGTCGAAAGCGTGGGCGACGTTCGAAGCCGCCGTCGAGGCGAACCGTGAGCCGCGGTTAGAGGAGAGGCCAGGCAGGATCCAGAAGTGCGCCACCCAGGGGCTGTCGAAAGCGTGGGCGATGTCCGAGAGCCGCTGCCGAGGCGAGGGAAGAGGCCCGACAGGTCCAGAAGTGCGCCACCCAGGCGCTGTCGAGAGCGTGGGCGACGTCCGAAACCGCCGTCGAGGTGGTGAAATAGCGAGAGTGTCCACACGAGGCCGACCGGCTGGTCGAACCTCCTCTCAGGCACCGGAAAAAGCTCAAAAGGGCCGTCCTGTCCACGATCAAAAACAGGTAGGTGGAATAGCGAGAGGATCCACATGAGGTCGACCGTCTGTTTGAACCTCCTCTCTAGCACCGGGGAAAAAAATGTAACAGTCAGTTGAGAACACGTGGAAGCAGTCAGCCGTCAGTTGCTAGCCATTAGCTGTCCACGTTAGCGGTCAGTCATCGTTGTTATCTGTTAGCTGCTAGCTGCTAGTTGTCGTTAGCTGTTAGCCGTTGTTAGCTGTTAGCTGTCGTTGTTAGCCGTCGGTAGCTGCTAGCCGTTAGCTGTCGTGGTTAGCTGTTAGCTGCTAGCCGGTGTCGACGGCCGCTATCCGTAAGACGGCAGCCATTAGTCGATGTCGTCGGCCCCGGAGCCTCTGCTAGGCGGCGTGCCCCCACCAGGGAAGGTGCCGCTGCATGTAGTGGCCAGCACCTCAGGGGTAAATTGCCGGGTGGCCAGGAAGAACCGGTCAGCTACTTCGGCTAAAGCGCGGGGCCCAACACTAGCCGTGTTAGCTAGCGCAGCCTGGACACGCAGCTGCATGTCCCGAAGAAACAGTTCCATGAAGTAGAAGTCGGGTTCTTCCGTACCTAGCAGGTCGTGTATCGTCTCCTTGTAGTCGGAAGGCTTGCTGTCTTCCAGTGCCGAGACGATGTGGGAATGGCGAGCGACGTCCTTGGCCATTCCGCAGAGGGCGCACCGAGCTTCAGTCCGTGTGCAAGAGGCAGCCACGGACGTCTCCAAAAATCTCCGGCAGTTGAAGAAAAATAGTTTTTTTGCCATGTTCGGTTCAGTCACGGATACTTCTTCGAGACTTATGGTGCATCGAAGGTGCAAAAGTTGACTTTATTGAGCAGATTAGCATATGTTGTCCGGTTGCAGTCCGGGAAGAGAAGAGAAAGAGAAAGGAAGGAGGACACAATACCCCGGAGGTACAGTAGGCATAAGTGTCCGTGCGGAACAATACCCCCAAGCTGTAGTTCCATGATTGAATTATGTTAGACAGTGGTCACCACAACAGAAACTTCACTTTTACTTTTTTACTAACCATTTTTGGAGATCACCAACGGTGATGAAATAAAGAGGACGATGGCCAGGTAAATAAGATTAAGCTGTTCCTTTAGCCCCAGTAATGTTACATTAGTAAGTTAACAAGTACATTATGTATAGCTGATGTAATTTAATAATATTATTTCATATTTCAAATAACAACAATGTTTTTTTAAATGAACAAAAGTATAATGTTGAGATTGATTTTTAACTATATTAGTTTTCTAATCTTATCTGTGGTTTATAACTGTTTATATTCTCCCTCTTCCCCTAAGCCCAGCCCAGATGATATCCCACCTACACCAGGTCAGCACCTCCAGGTCCTGCACCACCGTGACACCCCGCTCTGCTGAAATACACAATTAAATATTTTCTATGGTCTATGTTCTGTATTGATATAACTAAACTGAATTTAAGACAGCTTAATGACCTAGAGATATCCTATTATTCCACTGCTTATGTTTACATGTTGTAAATAATGGTTAAAACCTCAGTAAATGAAATAAACAATGTGTTTAACATTTGCTATTTTAATTTAATTTTGCATTTTCATCTAATCACAATGTAGACGTAAGAATATATCCATCCTCTCTCTGCAGCTTTGTGTCTTCTATTATGAGAACTTTCGTCATTAAAGGTCCTATGTCATGCTTTTCCGGTTATTACCCGTCCCCTTGTGTGTTTTGAAGGTTTTAATGCATGTAAACGGTCTGCAAAAACCCTCAAAGTACACCCTGTAGGGAGTAAAACTCTAACACAGAAAATACCTCCCCAAAACGCCTCTTTGGAGATTTCTCATTTTCCATTGTTTACTTCCTGGGTATTGCTACGAAGGGATACCCAGTAGCCATGCCCAGAGCTGGCCGCACCCTCTGCCAACCTTTCACGAAACAAAGGGCCCTTCTCACTTTGGTTAAATGGATTCCTTGCGTCCCTCACTTGCGTTGTTTCCCTGCGACTAGTCCCTCCCACCAGGGAAGCATGGAGAGATGCAAGGAAACCACGAGAAGCAGGGAAATGAGTTTTAAGAGCAATGGGACGTCCTTTCCTCCGGAGCGTCACGTGAAGCGACGTCCGTTTGTGAGACGCTGCACAGCTGATCATCTGACAACAGCCAGCTCTGTCCCCGTTGTTTCCACACACACCCCCGCCTCTGTTAGTACACATTTACTGACACAAACATATGTATTATCTGTTGTAGACCCAAATAAATAAAATCAAAAACTAATTCTCAAAAAAGATAAACGCCATTCTTAAAATGTATAAACGAACAATAGTTTGATTAATATTGATTAGAGTGCAAAAAATAAATAAAATAATTCAGAGAAGAAAAAGAGATATGTTATCTATCAAAACCCAGTTAGATTAACATTAATTTGATTGCACACTTTGTTTGTTTGTTTGGATATTTAGCAAATTAACATTTTAAATAGCACTTAATGACTGACTGAATGGAAATGACAATAAATGAAAATGTAAAACGAAAAAAGCGATCATGAAAATGTTTCCAAAAAATGAATAAAATGATTTTTGACCACTTTGTTGTTCAGATATATCACATATTTGTAACTAAATGAAACATGAATTGAAGCAAAACACGGTATAAACTCAGAAGTGACTCTCGTGAGTTTCATGTATTTTCTTCACTCCGCTGGGAAACTGCATTCATGTCAAGAAGCATCAGATCAGTGCATGCGCTGCATCGTCCAATCAGTGAGCGATACACAGTAAGGGGCTGGGCGAGTGTCTGAGGATTTCATCGGAGGACGGTCTGATGGTTCCTCGATTATAGCTCCTCCATTATCGTTCCTCGCTCCTCCGGCAAAAATAAGGCCATTGGGACGCTACTCAAGATGGCGCAGACAAATCAACTTCCGGTGAGATCGAGACTGAGGATCGAGGAAATGAAAAATAAGAGAAGTGAGAAGGGCCCAAAGCTTCCCAGAACCTTTCAGCAATTGATTCCGGATATGTACAGCGTAGGACACTGAAGAACGATATGTCATATTTATTATGCTACACAAACATTACATTGCAGTTTTGGTGTTGTCAACTCTGTTATCTAATATCCAAAAAGACTGCAAAAATGCATCTATGATTATTTTTAGTATTTTCGATCTTTCTAATCCTGACGAGTGATCTCTCTCTCCCCGTCTGTGTGCAAGGGGGCGGGGCAGTTTGCACACACTGCTACATGCAACCAGGGGCGGCGCCAGGGGGGAGCTAGGTGGTGCTGAAGCACCCCCCAGGATTGCCAAAGCACTCCCTAAACACCCCCAAGAAATATATGTTTTTTTTTTTTGATTTTTTTTTTTTATATATATATTAAATTAGAAAATGTATTGATTACATCAATGCAAATGTGAAACAAACACATTTTTGACCAAAAAAATAAAGCCAACACAGGTGATTAGGCCAATGGCCAGCACCCATTAGATCTTTGACCTACCCATAGGCTAAATTACTTTGTGACACTTGAGTGACTTCCTGTTAGCTGGAGCGCCAAATTATTTGCTAACAGCAAAGTGACAAATGGATCGTTTTTTAGTCCTTAAACGTCCACTCAATCAAAACCACCTGAAAGCGAGAGGGATTCTGCACATAATAGGCCTCGTGAGTACAAGTAGCTTACTTCTGGCTCTCTGTGTTTCATTCAAGCTCTGCTCTGTGTGTTGTGTGGCACGAGCCATTTTGTGTGCGTGCGCGAGCACCGGTGGGTCTCTACCATGGTCTCTACCGGAGATCGTTGTGGTTAGCATCTGGTGCTAGCTATCCAAGCTAACGGATATAAGGAGCTTTTTCAACAACAAAGTGGAGGGAGAACTCTCTCCTGTCAGACTGAGAGTCTCAGATAACCTCAGCTCAGGTGAAGTAAAGGACTCTCAGTGTTTAGATAGTTAACTTTAGTCTAGTTATCTCAGTGGGTCTCAAACGTTTTGTTTTAAAAGGGGAGTGATTTGTAAAATATCTATAAAGAAATAGTACATCTGTTTACAGTTCTGTTTCATATGTATGTTGAGAGATGTATCCATAGATCTCTTCATTTTGCTCTCAAAGTGCACCAGATTGATGCTTTTAATTTCAATATTTAAAAAAAAATCTTCAGGAGCATTTCAAAATGCAAGAGGGGGGGCTCGGGGGGTGCTAGTGGATCGCCGGAGCTGTTAGATTAACATTAACATGCTTATATTGTAGTTCTAAGTGCACTGCCTTGCGGCCTGTAGCACCATCCTTGAAGGAGCATATGTGTGGGCAGGAAAGGAGTGAGCAGAGAGTAGAGTACTTGTCGATTTTTGTTCAGTTTTCTGTGACTATCTGCCTCACCCTCTCAGACCTTCAGTTGCGCGCGCTACTAAAGAGACGTGTTACCATGGAAACCAAACAATGGTGTAGCTGTATTAAAGTCTGAGTGAAAACAGTCCTGAGTAAATCTGATTTTGTCAGAAATCGGGAGAAATATGACCCCAGGAGGAAACCAGGAGAGGGCAATGAAATCGGGAGTCTCCCGCGAAAATCGGGAGGGTTGACAAGTATGAGTTGCAGTAGAAAAATTCAACTGTAGCGCTGGTGCATTAATGGGAAACCCTTCAAGTTTGAGCACCCTCTATGAAACGTCAAGCTACCCCAGAGCACCCCCGAGAGAAAATCTCTGGCGCCGCCAATGGTTCCAGAGAAACCGCAAATACACCCAAATGACCCAAGAGGTGTTTTTTTTTCCAAACCTCTCTAAAGAGGTCAAATGTAACTTGTTTTGCAATAATCTTGATACAGGGTACTTATTATATGTTATAGTTTTTAGTCTACTATCCGATCATTCAAGGGTGGTTTTCACTATAAGTAATGGGTATTTTTTGGACGGACTCTATAATTTACATTTGTTTTACTATGTTCAATCTGAATTTACTTTAAAATAATAACATCTATATTGATTCTGACTTTTCTAAATCCAACTCACAGGTTTATCATTGCTTTGAGAAAAAAGATGATTAATTTACCCCTTTTAGAGGTGAAGTCATTTGTTCTGGGAATGTAATTTTCGAGCCTGAGACCTGAACAACAGGTTTGGGGCTTAACAGGTTATCAGGACAACTACTCTAAGTTCAAAAGTATATTTTTCATTAAAATTAAAGTTTCAGTGAGACATTTCATCCAGCTGTCAGAGGCCCTAAAACGAGGGAATTACATGTTTATAATGTGCTGAAAAACACAACATTTTTGCAGGGATGTGAGTCTGTTTCTAAGGCCTTTTTTATTTTGGTACATTATGATAATTTAAACAAAAGAGAACAGAATCAAACTGAAAACATCAGGAATATTTTCTAGATACATTCATCATTGGTTCTTTTCTTTTTTTTAGACCAGAACAGACTGCCAACTCAACAGGAACTATCAAAACTTCCCAATCAAAGTTTAAAGGTGGTGTATGTAATTTATTTCAGAAACACTTTGTTATATTACATGGAATGCTCTTAACATCCCGATAGCAATGAATATATTAAATGCTTTGACAATAAATACATAAAAAAAGCGCACTCGAGCTGGTTTCTCCAAAATTATATACCCCACCTTTAAGTCACAACATTTTATTAACCAAACAGATTATTCAAGACACGACCAGATGCAGCTTAATGAGGCTAGCAGTTTAATCCTGGACATAGAATATTTTATAAAAGGAATAACAAGACTATTAAAAAAACCATGATTTGAAATACATCGGGAGGAACAGCATCTCTGTGGCCTTGTTTTGGCATAGTGTGAACGCTGGTTTGAACATAAAAAAACTGTTGGTCAGATTTAGGGAAATACATGATGGGTTAGGGAGAAAACAGCATCTCTTCACACCAGTACGGTTTCTCTCCATGGTGAATACGTTGATGTGTTTTGAGAGCACCTGATGTCGTGAACGTTAGCCCACACTCTTCACAGCTGTACGGTTTCCCTCCAGTGTGAATACGTTGATGTGTTTTGAGATGAACTGATTGAGTGAAAGTATGCCCACACTCTACACAGCTGTATGGTCTCTCTCCTGTGTGAACTCGTTGATGTGTTTTGAGAGCACTTGATGTCTTGAATGTTAGCCGACACTCTTCACAGCTGTACGGTTTCTCGCCAGTGTGAACACGTTGATGTGTTTTGAGAGCACCTGATTGAGTGAACGTTTTCCCACATTCTTCACAGCTGTACGGTTTCTCTCCTGTGTGAACACGTTGATGTGTTTTGAGAGCACCTGATGTCGTGAACGTTAGCCCACACTCTTCACAGCTGTACGGTTTCTCTCCAGTGTGAACACGTTGATGTGTTTTGAGAGCACCTGATTGAGTGAACTTTTTCCCACACTCTTCACAGCTGTACGGTGTCTCTCCAGTGTGAACACGTTGATGTTTTTTGAGAGCACCTGATGTCGTGAACGTTAGCCCACACTCTTCACAATTGTAAGGTTTCTCTCCTGTGTGAACACGTTGATGTGTTTTGAGCGCACCTGATGTCGTGAACGTTTGCCCACACTCTTCACATCTGTACGGTTTCTCTCCAGTGTGAACACGTTTATGTGTTTTGAGAGCACCTGATGTCGTGAACGTTTGCCCACACTCTTCACATCTGTACGGTTTTTCTCCAGTGTGGATGCGGTGATGCGTTTTGAGATCACTTGATTGAATGAATGTTTTCCCACATTCGTCACAGCTGTGCGGCTTCTCTCCAGTGTGAATGCGGTGATGTGTTTTGAGTTGATCAGATTTCTTGAATGTTTTCCCACACTCTTTACAGCTGTACAGTTTTTCTCCAGTATGAATAAGCCGGTGGAGCTTTAAATCTCCAGATGTTGGAAAGGATTTATCACATTGCTGACAGCTGTGATGTCTCTCTCTTCCTTTCGGTTTCTAAAACAGACGGGCAGAGAAAGAGAGAAAGTAAATCATAAAGCATAAAGACATTTACAGTTAACACAAGAAAAACTCACTTATACAAACTTTCAGTTAACAAAATACTAATCGTACTAACTGTTTGTGATTATTAAATTGGTATTATATTTGATACAGTAATACAGCAACATTCTAACCACAGTATATACCAGAGGTGTGGGACTCGGGTCACATGACTTGACTCGAGTCAGACTCAAGTCGCATATTCTTGGACTTGTGACTTGCTTGACTAACATTGATAAAATACTCTACTTGACTTTGACTTTATTCATGACTTGAGACTTGACTTAGGCTTGAGACAGATGACTCGAAAGGACTTTACTTTTTTAAATAAAATATTTGCATTTGTTTTCGTATTGACCTCTGAAGAACCAGCACCTTACCGTGGTAGAGAGGTTTGTGTGCCCTGATGAACCTGGGAGCTGTGTTGTCTGGAACCTTGTGTTACTGGTACGGTCTCCCATGGCAAATTGGTCTCAGGCAAGGGGCCAGACTAAGATCGGTTCAAAAGAGCTCATGAAAGACGACACAGGAAGTGAGGATACCTGGCCCGGAGGAAGCCCGGGGTCCCCTTCTGGAGCCAGGCCCAGAAGGAGGACTCGTCGGCGAACGTCTGGTGGACGGGCTTGCCACGGAGCTTCTCCGTGGCTTTGGGGACGTGGAACGTCACCTCTCTGGGGGGGAAGGAGCCGGAGCTTGTGCGGCAGGTGGAGCGTTACCAGTTGGATCGTGTTGGGCGTACCTTTACGTACAGCGTCGACTCTGGAACCTTACTTCTGGATAGGGGTTGCTCAAGGTGCGAGGCGCCGGGCGGGTGTGGGGATACTCACGAGCCCCCGGTTGGGTGCTTCGTTGTTGGAGTTTACCCCAGTGGACGAGAGGGTCGCCTCCCTACGCCTGCGGGTTATCGGGGGGAAAACTCTGTTGTGTGTGCTTATACAACTTAAAAGCAGTTCTGAGTATACAGCCTTCTTGGAGACCCTGGAAAGAGCCCTGTATGGGGCTCCTGAACGGGACTCTTTAATCTTGCTGGGAGACTTCAATGCACATGTAGGCAATGATAGAGACACTTGGAGGGGCGTGATTGGGAGGAACGGCCCCCCTGATCTGAACCGGAGTGGTGGTTTGTTACTGGACTTCTGTGCAAGTCATGGATTGGCCATAAAGAACACCATGTTTGAACATAAGGATGCTCATAAGTGTACGTGGTACCAGCGCACCCTAGGCAGAAGGTCCATGATCGATTTCGTTATCGTATCATCGGACCTGAGGCCGTATGTTTTGGACACTCGGGTAAAGAGAGTGGCGGAGTTGTCAACTGATCACCATCTGTTTGTGAGTTGGGTCGAGTGGCGGGGGAAGTCTCTGGACAGACCTGGTAAGCCCAAACGTGTAGTTCGGGTGAACTGGGAGCGTCTGGAGGAGGCCCAAGTTCAGGAGGCCTTCAACTCACACCTCCAGCGGAGCTTTTCGGGCATTCCTGTGGAGGTTGGGGACATTGAACCAGAGTGGGCGGTTTTCAAGGCCTCTATTGCCGAAGCCGCGGCGGGGAGCTATGGTCTCAGGGTCTTAGGTGCCTCAAGGGGTGGTAACCCTCGAACCTCCTGCTGGACACCGGTGGTCAGGGAAGCCATCCGACTGAAGGAGGCCTTCAGGGATTTGTTATCCCAGGGGATCCCCTGCAGCAGCCTCAGCCGTGGCCGAGACAAAGCAGCGGGTGTGGGAGAAGTTTGGAGAAGACATGGAAAAGGACTTTCAGGCGGCACCAAAGTTGTTCCGGAAAACTGTGCGACACCTCAGGCGGGGGAAGCAGGGAACCATCCAAGCTGTGTACAGTAAGGATGGGACGTTGTTGAACTCAAATGATGGAGTGTTAGGGCGTTGGAAGGAACACTTTGAGGAACTCCTGAACCCGACAACTCCGCCCTCTATGTTAGAGGCAGAGCTTTAGTATGATGGGGGATCAACACCAATCCCCCGGGGGGAGGTCACGGAGGCTGTCAAACAACTACACAGTGGCAAAGCTCCGGGGGTGGATGAGATCCACCCAGAAATGCTGAAGGCTCTGGGTGTTGAGGGACTGTCATGGTTGACACATCTCATCAACGTTACGTGGAAGTCGGAAACAGTACCAAAGGAGTGGCAGACCGGGGTGGTGGTTGCCCTTTTCAAAAAGGGGGATCAGAGGGTTTGGTACTCGAAAGGAGGGTCAGGCCGACTGTCGAACCTCAGATTGAGGAGGAACAATGCGGATCAGCTTTTTACTCTCGCAAGGATCCTGGAGGGGGCCTGGGAGTATCCTTATCCGGTCTACATGTGTTTTGTAGACTTGGAGAAGGCGTATAACAGAGTTCCCAGGGAGTTACTTTGGGAAGTGCTGCAGGAGTATGGGGTGAGGGGGTCTCTACTCAGGGCCATCCAATCTCTGTACTCCCAAAGTGAGAGCTGTGTCCGGGTCCTCGGCAGTAAGTCGGACCCATTTCCGGTGAGGGTTGGCCTCCGCCAGGGCTACGCTTTGTCACCAATCCTGTTTGTAATATACATGGATAGGATTTCGAGGCATAGTCATGGGGAGGGGGTCTGCAGTTTGGTGGACTAAGGATTGCACCACTGCTTTTTGCAGATGATGTGGTTCTAATGGCTTCATCGGTCTACAGCATCGGTTCGCAACCGAGTGTGAAGCGGTTTCTACTCTAGGTCTCTACTCTTGTTTTGCTCGATCTCAGTGCTGCATTTGATACTATTGACCATGATATCTTCTTGCAAAGACTAGAGCACTTAGTTGGCATACAGGGAACTGCCTTAGGCTGGTTTAGGTCCTATCTATCTGAACGCTCTCAGTTTGTACGTGTCAACGATGAATCTTCCACGCAAACCAAAGTTACCCATGGATTGCCACATGGCTCAGTGCTCGGACCTATTTTGTTCACATTATATATGCTTCCGTTAGGCAATATTATAAGGAATCTTTCTGTAAATGTTCATTGTTATGCGGATGATACTCAACTATATTTATCAATCAAGCCTGATGAAATTAATCATCTAAATAAAATTCAAGACTGCCTCAAGGACTTAAAAACGTAGATGACCTTAAACTATTTGATGTTAAACATGACCAAAACTGATTATCAGGGTGTACAAAGAAGTCAGTCAAGTCGCTTCAGTTGATTCAAAATGCTGCAGCTCGTGTACTAACTAGAGTTAGGCAAAGGGACCACATTACTCCTTTTCTGGCTGCCTTACACTGGCTCCCTATAGAACACAGGATAGAATTTAAAATTCTTCTTCTCGCCTACAAAGCTCTTAATGGGCAGGCGCCATCTTACCTTAAATAACTCATTATACCCTACTGTCCTACTAGGGCATTGCGTTCCAAGAATGCATGGTTGTTGGTTGTTCCTAGAGTCTCTGAAAGTACAATGGGAG
Source organism: Notothenia rossii (assembly GCF_949606895.1). Lineage (NCBI taxonomy): Eukaryota > Metazoa > Chordata > Actinopteri > Perciformes > Nototheniidae > Notothenia > Notothenia rossii. Next base: position 3,874,798 of record NC_136904.1, on the reverse strand, counting down.
CCAGAGCCTTTCCTTATCAAGCTACACATTTGTGGAATCAGTTTCCAGTTTGTGTTCGGGCGGCAGAAACCCTATCCGTTTTTATGAGTGCGCTTAAGACCTTCCTTTTTGATAAAGCTTATAGTTAGGGCTGATTAAATTCAGCCCCTAGTTTTGTTGCTATATCTGTGTACTCTCATGTTCCGATTAACCTAGTTTCCCCAAATGTCTTTCTTTTTGGTGTCTATATACGCCGGGATCCGGAGTCATGGATGATCCTGTTGCTGCGGTCCTGTGTCCTGGATCCCGAGCCCTGGATCTTGAGTCGTGGCTGTGGTCCTGGATCATGAGTCCTGGATGGATATCCTTGTGGATTTATCTTCCTATTATACACACATGCATTTCCAAACATTTGGACTACCTATGTTGCAAATGTATTATCTTTTCAATTTACACACGGCATCTATTGCACGTCTGTCCGTCCTGGGAGAGGGATCCCTCCTCTGTTGCTCTCCCTGAGGTTTCTCCCATGTTCCCCTTTAAACTGTGGGTTTTCTCCGGAAGTTTTTCCTTGTACGATGTGAGGGTCTAAAGACAGAGGGTGTCGTATTGTCATACTGATATTCTGTACAAACTGTGAAGTCCACTGAGACAAATGTAACATTTGTGATATTGGGCTAAATAAATAAACATTGATTGATTGATTGATTGATTGATTGATTGATTGATTGATTGAGCAGAAAGCAGTGGTGTGGTTTCTATATGAACAATAACAACTACAAATAACCTTTAACAAACAGGTATTTCATAACTGCTTACAATTTTAAGGAAGACATTTAAACTATTATTGGCAGTCACAGGCTGTTGTGAACTAAACACCACTCACTCTGACATAACACTTCACTGAGTGATTTAACTCATACGTCTAACTTTCAGGTTTTACTTTTCAGCCGCAGACCCCATGTCGCCTCTTTATGTGCGTTCCTCGTACTACTTGTGTACTTTAAAGCGGCACGGCGTTGTTTACAATGTGCGAGCGATTTTTCAAGTTGACCGTCTTTCTTGAAATATCCGAAGTGTTGCCAAATGTTTGATTTGTTGGTATTTTTCGGTGCGCTGTGTTTCTTATGGATTCAGATTTGGGTCAATATTCTAGAGCGCAAAACAAGGTACTCACGAGTGGAAAATGTACATGAAATGACCCTCGCGCGCAGATTAAACCCCCGCGAGCAGCGACAGCCCTCATGCTCGCTCGCGGGAATGTCAGCCACACTCGCTCGCGGAGTCTGTCTGCGCGCACGTGAAAAGTTTCTCACACTTTGGGGTGGAGCCACTGGACTTTGATTGACAGCTGCCAGGAAGCCCAGAGTTGCCCGGTTTGATAAATGCCTGAACTATCAATTAATTTGATATAAAAAAAATTACACATTAATTCTAGGAGTGTAATGCTTTTACAAACACTATAGTAATAATATGCATTCATTATGACAATATCATACTATTACTATAGGAGTGTTCTATAGTGTGTTCAAAAAACAACTACAGAAACACTATATATTATACTCTAGTACAGGGGTGGGGAACCTCCGGCCTCCGGGCCGTATACGGCCCACGAGACAATTTGGTACGGCCCTCGAGATAATTTATAAACAGACGCAAAAAAGAAAAACATTGGAGAAATCTAGACCGCAAAAAATTAAACAAGTGAGTGCCTGTTTTTCCTAGCCAAGGTCAGGGTCCTTGAACACAACACGAGCCTAACGTGTCATCACGTGGTATTATGTCTCGTTTGATAGGGGTGCAGTTCTGACAGAGAGCACCAGATCGCCACTCCGGCAATTCATTAATTGCAGTACCCATAAGGAGCTGTACACATGCCGCAGTTTTTGCGTGTCTGTGTCTTTAGTTGAAAGCCCAGTGGCAATCTGTTCATCTGTCATACGGATCATACAGTCAATAACTTTGTTGTTATTAGCATCTGGTTAGCTAGCTCTGCTAACGAATATAAGAAACTTTTTCTACAACCAGTGAGGTAAAGGCACATCTTTATATGATCATTATAGTTATAAAAAAATAAGAGAATAAAGTAAACAGGTATAAAATACTATATGACAGTAAAAAAAGTTGTTATTAATAAACAAGAATACAGTTTGAAAAAGGAGCGATTTGTAAAATATCCATATAGAAAAATAAATCTGCTTACAGTTCTGTTTCATATGGGTGTTGAGAGATGTATCCATAGATCTCCTGATGTTGCTCTCAAAGTGCACCAGATTGATGCTTTTAACTTCAACATTAAGAAAAACAAAATCTTCCCGGGGGAGCATGCCCCGCGGAGGTTAGGTCCCCCACCACTTAAATCATGTCCACATGGATAGGAAACTAAATACATTTGCACACATCTTGTGTCCATATCTTTCTGTTTTGGTGGTCATGCCACAACCGTGCACGTAAATACGCGAGTCATGCATTGGTAAGATATCTGGATTAAGAGGTTGTTTTTTCTTTGCACAGCATGAAAGAAAGGCCAAATTAATGGGCTGTGATTTTAGTATTTTTAAGCAGAGGTCAATAATTTGTACGGCCCTCGGAGGATGTTGAAAAAATTGAAATGGCCCTTGAGAGGAAAAAGGTTCCCCACCCCTGCTCTAGTAGTACTATTTAAAATAATATAGTCTTAATACGGAAACAGCAACAAAAAAAACCTATAGTAATACTTTTACAAACACTGTAGTAATAATATGCATTCACTATGACAATATCATGATATTACTATGAGTGGTCTATAGTGTGTTTAAAAAACAACTATGAAACACTATATATATATTATACTATAGTTATACTATTTAAAATAATATAGGAATACTACAAAGATCTAGATACATAGTATTACTATTGAAATATTATAGGGCTAACTAATAAAATGGCACTACAGAAAAAACTATAGTAATACGATAGCAGGTGAAAAATACTACAGAACACTACAAACGTACTATAGGACACTATACAACTCTTATAGTATACTGTAGTAATACTATAGTTCATTTCGTATGGGAGGTGCGTACAGCAGACAGTAGCTAGCAGTTTTCGACAGATACAGCCCACTCAAAGATATATTGTTTTATATAAAATTAATTAATTAATTTATATATATATATATATATATATATGTATATTAGCTGTACACTTTACAAATATGATGTTTTTTTATGGACATCTTTACCATTCAATCTCGTCGAACTTATATTGCTGCTGTCACTCCTCAGCTCTTGGTAGTTCAGGCATTTATCAAACCTGGCAACTCCAGGTTTCCTGGCAGCTGTCAATCAAAGTCCAGTGGCTCCGCCCCAAAGTGTCAGAAACTTTTCACGCGCGCAGACGGACTCCGCGAGCGAGTGAGGCTGACACTCCCGCGATCAAGCAAGAGGGCTGTCTCTGCTCGCGGGGGTTTAATCTGCTGCGCGTGAGGGTCATTTCATGCGCGTGAAAAAGCACATTTTCCGCTCGTGAGTAGCTTGTTTTGCACGCTAGAATATTGACCCAAATCTGACTCCATAGTTTGTCTTTCTCCTTGACTTCCATGTCATCATCATCATCATCTTAATTTAAAGAGACTCTTGGTCCATTATTACAAGACATACAACACTCAAATATAAATTAAAAAAGGAAGTTATACCAATGTTTCCACAGAGGTGACTGGTATCGTACAGCACTGAGACATGGATTTGAAAGCAGCATAATGACAGAGTTATGAGAAACATTCAATCGACAAATTAATTTGTACATCGGATTTCTCAAGAGTGCATGGAGCGTGTTGACTCGTGCATTACAAAACATTTCACCTGCACTGCACCACCTTGGTTTTCTAAGCAGCATACGCAAACGGTCATTATATGCAACCTGGAGCTTCCGGAGGCTCGCCTTCTTATACTTGACCCACAAGGGGGCAGTATAGAGAGGAGTGCAATAAGCTCTAAAGTATTACATCTACTATCTCTATCTATCTAGAACTATTCACATCTTAAACTGCACTGTAACTTTTATCCATGTATTTTTTCTTTTAATGTTTATTTTATTATCTTTTATTTTTAGTGACTGATTTTAAATGCCATTTTCTTAATGTCTTTCATTTTTTGTAAAGCACTTTGAATTGCCTTGTGTTGAAAGGTGCTATATAAATAAACTTGCCTTGCCTAAAGAGTTTCACCTTAACCTTATCACCAATATCATTTTCTAGCCAACATGTTGGCTTGTGTATATAAGACACGCCGCTGTCTATACATGTCATCATCATCAGCCATTAAATCTGTGATGATGTGTCCCAGATACTCAGGGGCGGAGCTTCCTACAGGCAATATAGGCGGTTGCCTAGAGCGCCACCCAGAGGGGGGCGCCAAAAATTGCAACAAAAAAAAAAAAAATTTTTTTTTTTTTGCTTGGCGCAGTTTTGGCGCCCCCCCTCTATATCTGCAACCATTATTCTTACATAAAAAAAAAAATTCTAACATAAGGGAAAATGAGCCAAAAATCTAAAACGGTCGGTCGGTCTAAGAGCCTCGGCTTTAGGTGTTCACAGTCAGAATATGCTAGAGCGCTGTGCATTGATGGGTATCGGTCAAGTGTTTATAAAATTGAGCGTTGAGGAAAGAAAGACTAATGTTAGAGAACTATGAAGAGGCAAAAGCCATCTGGGGCGCAGTATAAAAACAGAAGAAAAGAAGAAGAAGAGAAACGTGCCAAGGTGAAAGGTATGCAATTTTGATTGTATTGTCAACATTAGCGAATGGATCATGTAATCTTGCTAGTTAGCCAAGCCAACGTTAGCTAGCCAGCGTTTGTTATTGCCATTCAGTCGAAACTGTCATAAGGCTATTTTCTTTGTGTCATGAAATAGAAATATTAGTAATAATAACAATGTTAGTTTTGGTGTAGCGAGCTAGCCAGTGTGGTGGAATGTTAGTTAGTTGGTAACGTTAGCTAACGTTAAGTTTACCTCAGAAAGCACATTGACTATCCGAGTCAAACATTTGCCAAATTCAACCCTGTCATAATGTGCGCTAACGTTAGCTAACTAGCTCAGTGGTTCTCAACTCCAGTCCTGTTGAATGTTTTCGTTCCAACCCAGAACTAACACACCTGATTCAACTGTTCTAATAAGATAGGCACAGCTCTTGATTAGTTTAATCAGACCTGTCAGGCTGTCCTAATGCTTAATAACTAAATAATAGCTACATTTAACAAATGGAAATTATTCAATGTTGATAATACACATTTTGTTATATCATTTTAGATTCACTTTTAAAATATCTGGGACCATCTGCTGCATCAGTTGACAAGGAACCGCCATGCACCTCAGCTGTGCCGGCTTCCTCAGGTGAGTGCAATGTGTCAATAGATGTTCCTGATGATAAATAATTGAATGTGAAATCCAGTCAATATATTTGCTCTTGTGTGTTCTTTCTATATTTATAGACGTAGAACCACATGAAGGAACGTCAGAACAGCAAGCTGCTCATCCTGATGAGATGACCACTGATTCCACCCTGCCACTGACCACTGTGTCTGTTTGTTCTGGTGAGTACAATATGTCAATAGATGTTCCTGATGTGATGATAAATAATTGAATGTAAAAATGACTGTCGTGCCATTTCTAATCCAGCCAATATATTTGCTCTTGTGTGTTCTCTATATATGTATAGGCCCAGAACCACTGCAAGGAACGTCAGAACAGCCTGCTGCATCTCATCCTGATTGCACCACAGATTCCACCCATACACTCTTCTCAGGTGTGTGCCTGATGAATGTAAAGATGTTTAGCTATAAACCTAATTGTCCTCATGCTTTCAAATAATTGCTTTCTGTTTTTATTTACATTTTACACACTGTCCCAACCTTTTTGGAATTGGGGTTGTGTGTGTGTGTGTGTGTGTGTGTGTGTGTGTGTGTGTGTGTGTGTGTGTGTGTGTGTGTGTGTGTGTGTGTGTGTGTGTGTGTGTGTGTGTGTGTGTGAAGATATTGTGAATATGAGGTGAGAAAATGTGCTTCACATGCCCTCCAGATGCAGCAAAGACAGACGATCCACTACCAACCGATCCTGCTGACTGCCCTTCACATCTCACAGACACAATGAGGACAGAGTTTGTTCGGAGAGGACCATATCAGATAACACCTGATTTCATTTTCCCAAGGAGAGATGATGGGAGAAGTTGCCACCACCAGTACTTCAGCAGGACCTTAGTAAATGGAGAAAGGATCAAAAGAAGTTGGGTGACATATTCAAAAAAGAAGAACAGTCTTTTTTGTTTTTGTTGTCAACTTTTATCTCCAAAACAAATTCATTTAACAAATGCAGGACTGTCGGATTGGAAAAATGCAAGTGCTGCTTTGACCAGCCATGAAAATAGTCCGGAACACCTGAACAATTTGGCGTCATGGAAAGAATTGGCAGTTCGATTAAAACAAGGTACAACAATAGACAAACAAGAGCAGGCCATCCTTGAGGCAGAGAAGAGTCGGTGGAGAGCAGTGCTGACACGACTGGTTGCTATTGTACAGTCTCTGGCAGGGCGAAATATGGCATTGAGAGGAAAGACAGAAATACTCCACTCTCCTTCAAATGGAAACTTTTTGAAAGAGGTTGAGCTTTTGGCGCAGTTTGACCCAGTGATGAAAGACCACATCCACAAGATTAAAAGTCAAACATCCCACCACAGCTACTTGGGCAAAACCATTCAGAATGAGTTGATTGAATGCATCAGTGGAAAGATTCTATCAACAATAGTGCAAGAAATAAAGAAATGCAAGTACTTTTCCCTCATTTTAGATTGCACCCCGGATGTTAGCCACACTGAACAGCTGTCAGTAGTCATCAGAATTGTGACACTGGAAGAAGACCCCCAGATTAAAGAGCACTTCATGGGATTCCTAGTAGCAGAGGAGTCCACTGGTGAAAGTTTGTCCGCCCTGATTTTGAAGAGGCTGGAGGAGTTGCAGATTGCCTTTGATGACTGCAGAGGACAGTCATATGACAACGGCGCAAATATGAGAGGGAAGAACAAGGGAGTACAGGCCAGGCTACTGCAGTTGAACCCAAGAGCTTTGTTTGTGCCTTGTGGGGCACATACACTCAATTTGGTCATTGCTGATGCTGCCAAAAGCTCCAAAGATGCCATATCATTTTTTGGCATTGTGCAGAAGCTATACTGCCTGTTTTCTGCCTCTACACAGAGATGGGCCATCCTCAAGAAACACGTCAACCTTTCACTCAAAATGTGGTCAGAAACCAGATGGGAGAGCAGAGTGAAAGCTGTGGAGCCTCTGCGATATGAAGCCGCAGCTGTGAGAGAGGCACTGCTTGAGGTGAGAAACCAGGCCAAAGACCCAATCATCAGGATTGAAGCCCAGTCTCTGGCAGAAGAAGTGGGGTCATTCCGCTTTTCACTGTGCACAGTGGTCTGGTATGACATGTTAAGTCAAATTCAGCAGGTGAGCAAAGTCCTGCAGTCCCAAACAATGCAAGTGGATGTAGCAGTAAGTCTACTGAAAAAGACTGAAAAAGCTCTCAAATCCTACAGAGCCACAGGCTTTGTGGCTGCACAAACATCAGCCAAGGACATGTGTGAAGACATGAATGTGGATGCAGTCCTTGTGCAAAAGCGGCTGAAGTCAACAAAGAGGCACTTCTCATATGAGTCTCCTGATGAGCCATTGAGGAATGCCTTGCAAAATCTGGAGGTAACGTTCTTTAACGTGGTGGTAGATGCTGCAGTGTCAGCACAAAAGGAGAGGTTTACCACTCTTGAACATGTGCAAGACAAGTTTGGCATTCTGTACAACTTCCCAGACCTGCCACACCAAGAGCTGATGAAGCAAGCAGAGGCACTTGCACACACCTTAAGCCATGGAGGGCAATCTGATTTGGATGGGAAGGAGCTGGCTCAGGAGTTGGAAAATGTACCTGACTTGCCATCAAAGAGCATGACAACTCTTGAGTTGTTGAAATTCATACACACAAAGCAGCTCACCGAAATATATCCCAACTTGTGTATTGCTCTGCGGATCAGTGCAACGCTACCAGTAACAGTAGCTTCAGCCGAGAGGAGTTTTTCCAAATTAAAACTCTTGAAAACATACCTGAGGTCCACCATGGCTCAAGAACGCCTCAGTGGTCTGGCTGTAATCAGTATTAACCATGAGGTTGGTGGTCAGATTTCATATGATGATGTGATTGATGACTTTGCAGCGAGGAAGGCCAGAAGGATTGCACTGTAAATGGAAACCAGTAGGAGCTAATATGTAGGCCAACCTTGTGTGATGATAGGGAGTGGAATGTAAATAGTTCTTGAGACAAAGTGAATTTGTAATTTTTATGTATTTGTTTGTTTATTTAGCATATTATATTTTGATTATTTGACATGTGTAACATATTTTACAATACAAAATTTTCTTTTAAAGCAAATGTGCACGTTATTTTATTGTTTGTTATTGTTATTATTATTATTGTTTGTTAGCTAAGTTGTTTGTTTTAATTCTTTAGTGTGCACTTTACATTTCTTCTTAATTTTCTTTGAAAGCAAATTTGCACATTCTTTTATTGTTTGTTATTGATATTATTATTGTTTGTTAGCTAAGTTGTTTATTTGTTTTAATTCTTTAGTGTGCACTTTACATTTATTCTTAGCTCTTGTTCTTGCTTGTAATAAATAAAGCTGCAGTACTTTACTGTATAACTGTTAAGATGTTTTGATATTTTTTTTGGGGGGGGCGCAGTGGTGAAGCTCGCCTAGGGCACCAAATGTGCTAGGTCCGCCCCTGCAGATACTTACGGCCCGTCCACACACAGGCATGAAAAAAATCTTGATGCTGGGCGTGTCTGAAACTTGGCGATGTCACGCGCCCAAGGCGACCAACAAGCAATCAGGAATCTCCCAGGAATCTCTATATGTTATATATTATGCTTATACTTATTATATTATATATTATATTATTATTATATTAATATATATATTATATATATTATATGTTATGCTACATTACTAGCTGTCCATTCAATGTTAAAACGAAGTAAACTGGATATAAACTCCCCATGAGAACAGGTGAAAACCTACCAGTTTCACCAACTGTCTCTGCCACCTCCTTCCAAGCCTGGTTCCTCCGGTTTAGGTCCGGATAGGTGAACAGAGAGCATTTGTTAAGGACCGGGACATTTCCTACAGCGATGATTAATTTATCCTCTGTTTTATGACATATGGAAAAGACCTGCAGTATCTGCATACCCGTGGTTTGATTGGCTAGCGCTTGTACTGGCGGGATTTGCATAAACGGGATTTGATTGGCTGATGCCAGCTTCGAAAGCATCGGGAGCATCAAAAGTTGAACATTGCTCAACTTTTGATGCTCACGATGCTTGCAAAGCCATGCTCCGCTCCCCACAATGCAGTTCGGCGAAGATTAAAAATCTTTTACGTCACCCTATTCAAGTGAATGGGCGAAGCTTTGAAATATTTTTTTCATGCCTGTGTGTGGACGGGCCGTTAGTGTTACAGCAAACAGACAGCACCTGTCCTGACAGATAGAATGTTGAAAAACAAAGGTTCTTATCCCCTTTTGCTCTGCAGATCATTACAGCGCTCTTCTTAGCATTGTATTTAATGTAAAATTTGACTCCATAATCAGAACAAACATTTAGCAACTGTTGAAAACCAGCACTGCTAGGAGAAACAATAGCCAGATCATCGGCATACATAAGATGGTTTACAATCACATTACCAATCACACACCCTGTTTTACAGACACTTAAATCATCTGATAGATCAGGGGTCGGCAACCCCTGGCACGCGTGCCAGCATTGGCACGCAACCAGTGGCACTCTAGGAATAAGTGGAATAAGTGTGCAAAAATCTTTAAATTGTATTTTCGGATCCTGAACGAGACCGCCGCCAGAGCGCGTCTCCCCGTTACCTGCAGAAGGAAGCCATGAACGCAACGTAGCCCGCTCTCTTTAACTCCAGGTGACTTTCTGCCGCTTTCCTCCGTGGTGCAGTGCTGATCGTTTCACCACGGAGGAAAGCACTAAGCTAATTGCAGTACCCATAAGGAGCTGTACAAATGCCGCAGTTTTTGTGTGGCTGTGTCTTTAGTTGAAAGCCCAGTGGCGATCTGCTCATCTCTCATCGAAATTATATGCTACAAAGGGGCGGACTGGCCATCTGTGTGTTGAACTTTCCTGTCGGCTCCCAGATCGTAGTCGAGGAGGGCAGAAGAAACAAGCTTTAGGTTCAATAACCCACTTTAGCTTAAATGACTGGAGAGAGGCGAGCTCTTCTTGGGAGGCCGTTGCATTTATTTAGCTGTTGTTCTGTTTCACAAAATACATCACAGACCTCTGTTTTTCTGCTTCCTCATTTCACTTCCAGAAACATACACACGTTCCCTCACTGTCGCTCTACCATCCACCCGAACACACATGCACAAGCCACACCCCTCTCTCTCTCTTAAAGGGACAGCGATCTCATCTAACTCTGACTCCAAATATCATAACATGTGTGCTCTGGAGAATCACAGAACGGACGATCGTCCTTATTATTATGCCGTTTAAACAAATTATTTAAATGTGTTTGTTAAATTCGGCATCATGTAAGTTGCGCTGACAGGTCCACACACTGCTTCCCCGCAGCGAGGCTCCCCCGCCCTCCTGCTGATAGTTGACGAGCGTCAAGCTCCTCAACCCCCTCCCCGTTGATGATTCTCGATCGTTGGCACGCTGATAACAATTTTTTTTTTAAATGGCACTTCATATCAAAAAGGTTGCCGACCCCTGTGATAGATCATTCATATAGATGTTAAAAAGGCATGGTGAGAGGAGCCCCCCCTGGCGGACTCCATTAACAACACCAAATGGTGCAGAGGCTGCCTTCCCCCATTTGATCCGCATGCTCTGGTTGGCATACCAATAAGCCAGGATCCTAATTACACTGTTAGGCACACCCCTTTGTCTCAATTTTAAAAACAGTTTATGATGGTTAACTCGGTCAAAAGCCTTAGAGGCATCAATAAAACCAATCAGAACAGTGGAATTCTGTCTTCTATATGTTTCTACCATGTCCTTCAAAGCATAGATGCATAGCTCAGTACCATGCTTAGCCTTGAAGCCAAACTGGTTATCTGAGGTGAAGAACATAGTCTATCTAACAAAATTCTTTCCAGGACTTTGGATAACACACTGGCTAGAGCAATTGGTCTATAGTTATCCAAGCTCCCTACCTTGCCCGCTTTGTCCTTAATGACAGGGACCAAAGTAACAGTCAACATGGAGTCTGGCAACACACGTCATGTGTCATGAGGCCGGTAAAACAAATGGCAAGAAGAACTGCAACCTTTGGGCTTGCCGGTTTAAGGTGCTCTACATTGATTCGGTCAGAGCCGCATGCTTTGTTATCAGCTAGTTGTGCAATTGCTCGATAAACCTCTTTAGCTGTGATTCCCACTGTGTCACTTTTCACAACATTACCAACTTTGTAGGGGTCACTTTTAACACAACTAAGTATAGTAGAGTAATGTTGCTTCCACAACTCAGCTATGTTATCGGCTCCAGATACTCCCTCTATGGTACATGGTAACGATTAGGGATGCACCGAATATTCGGCCGAAAATTGTTAAAAAGGCCCTTTCGGCTGCGGCGACAAGCACGGCGCGCGACCATGCTCACGGCTGGCTCACAGCCAACATGTCTGCCGCTTGGAGATATTTCAAAATATCAGAGAAAGAGGCACGGATTGCGTTTTGTAAAACGTGTTCAGCTGACATTTCTCGAGGGGGTGTAACTGCAAAGACTTTCACCACTTCGGGATTATTCCACCACTTGAAATCAAAACACCCGGACAAATATGCGGAGTAAGGTCAAATCACAAGCACTGACAGCAAGAGATTGTTCAGCGCTGCCTCTCATGTGCTTGATGAGAAGAGGAACAGACTTATGGCTGATAAAACAGAGAAGCTACTGTTCATTAAAAATAACCTCCCACTTTTCCTTAATAAGTAGACAAGGCTGGCTTATCATAAGCTTATCTAGTTCTACATGTCTACTCTATACCCACTTTCCTGAACAATTTTCATTGTGAGTTATAATTCACCATCTCAGGTTATCATTAGGGGGAAATGACAGCAGCACACTGTTCAATATATTGTACTTTCGGTATCTAAATGATACAATGTTGTTTACATTGCTCATGAGGACATACCACCTTATTTGCAGATTCTTGAAATTGTAATTTAATTTGTAATTGGTTATGGATTTTGTATCCAGTTTTCACTTTATGTATCTTTATACAATGTTTACTACTTTGCTTATGAGGACAGACAGCCTTATTTACAGATTCTTGAAATTCAATTGTAATTTCATTTGTAAATAGTTACATTCATGTGGATTTATCCAGTTTGCACATTTGTATGCATGCACTTATAGGTGTATTTGTTGTTGTTGAAGGCCTGGCTGTTAGTCTTTATTTACACTATTTTGTTGTAGGCCTACTGGCCTAGATGTTTATGCAGTTTTAAAGCACCTTGGCTTTGTTCTGAATGCACTTTGTTGTAGTTATCCTACAGATAAAAGAAAATGCACTTGACTTGGAATTAATGTACTGTATGCATTCAAAAGTGCTGAATAAATGTTTTTTGGACCCATAATAGTGATTATTATTTCAGTTAAGTTTTGCCATAATCATTTCTTTTTCCATAATCAGGTAGCAGAACAACATTGGTAAAAAATGTATACATTATATATATATATTTCTATTAATCATTTTCGGCCTTTCGGCATTCGGTTTTCGGCCAACTGTTTCCTATTTTCGGTATCGGTTTCGGCCAAGAATTTCCCATTCGGTGCACCCCTAGTAACGATGTACTGGCCCTGCTCAGAGCTCTCATGTGTGTTGATAACTGAGACTCTCGGCCTCCGTAGTGCGAAGCACAGATCAAAGATCATCTCTGCTGAGTGCTGACAGGATTTTATATGAATTAATCTGTTTTTTACCGATGCAAAGACGCTACAATCGATGCATCGCGAGTTCAACCCAAACTGTAGCCGATGTGCACTCTTTCAACCGTTGCACTCGCATCTTGAACATTTATGCCGGTGCACCGATGCGAGTCACTGAATCTTAACATCCCTAATGTCCACGCTAGAGATACTGTCTATAAAACACTGTATCAGCAAAGGACTGGTTACTCAATTGTATTACAAAATGGTTGCAAACCATAAAGACAACTCAGAAAGTAAAAGACAGGCGTGGATAAAAGACGAATTGGAGGATATTAATTGGGGTAAAATGTGTTCAAAGGCACAAACACAAACTATTAATACACGTGTTAGATTAATACAATATAATTGGATAATGAGAACGTACATCACCCTGTGATGTTTAAAAAGTGTAACCCTAACATTCCTGATCTATGTTATAAATGCAAGAACCATCAAGGTACCCTGTATAATTGCTTGTGGGATTGTGTAGAGGTTAAAAGATTTTGGACTTCGGTGACAAGATATATTTCCCAAATAACCTCGACGCCAAGACCTTTAAGCCCTAAACTTTGTATTTTAAGCATTTATCCAGAAAACTGTTCGCTATTTGTTAGGGACAGAAAAATTGTCAACCTATGCCTTCTACAAGCCAAGCGCTCAATTGCTTTGTGTTGGAAAAATGTTGGTTGCCCCTCTCTGGGCCACAGGTTAGACACGGGGTTTCCCCACGCATAGACTTTACTTGGGCGGGCCGCACGGGTATATTAACAGCCGCCAAAGTATATTTCGCGACCCATTTCTTTTTTTTATCCATCCGTGAACACGACGCCATCTGCGATCGATTAACTAGTGGACATTGATCCCTCGCTCTAGGCCTCCTATACCCAGGCCCGGACTGGCCATCGGGAGGACCGGGGGGTTTCCCGATGGCCTGGCCCGTTAAGTAGAGGATTTTTTTGTATGTAATTTGAACGCAACACTGCGCAAATGTGGGTCTGCCTCACACAGGGTGACTGGCTGTCTACATGATGTGGCCTGCCGACATGGCCACTGTCATACAGATCATAAATCAAAGCCCTTGATCGGTCTCTGTGTGTCAATCAAACTCGGGATAACTACAGCTCAGGTGAGGTTAAGGACACTCCGAGTGTTTGGATAGTTAACTTAGACCCCATTTACACGGGAACGTTTGCGTTTACGCACCGTATGCGTTTTCAAAAAGGTCTTCCGTTCACACGCATTTGATTCATTTAACGTGTCTGTTCACACGAGACCGCTGGAAACGCTGTAGTACATATGCCGGGACTGTAAGTGGCGCTGCTGCTGCCACAAAATACACCAAAAGCAGCGAAGAAGACCCCGGGGCATGGTTGCCATGGTTGCCCTTCTGTTTATACTCCGCGGTGGATGGCGTGTACTTCTGCTGTAAATCTCTCCGGTAGTCCACCAGCAGATGAAAAACACCCATCTCTCCGCCTCTCCCAAGGGACGAGGGAACCATGTGGCAGAGTTTCCGTTAACATTTTTTTCCGCCGGTCAACATGTCCGTTAAAGTTTAAATCTTCCGGACAAAATTTGAAAAGTGCCGGTCAAAGGTCTTCTTTGTTATTGTTATGTCACCATTTATGTAAACACATATTTCCATTTGAGGGGGTAGTGATTAGTCAAATATGTTAACTAGGTGAAAAAAGGTAAGATACACTTTTAAAACTTGTTGAGTGCTAAAAATAGTGTGTGTGTGTGTGTGTGTGTGTGTGTGTGTGTGTGTGTGTGTGTGTGTGTGTGTGTGTGTGTGTGAGAGGGTGTGTGTGTGTGTGAGACAGTGTGTGTGAGTGTGAGTGTGAGTGTGTGTGTGTGTGTGTGTGTGTGTGTGTGTGTGTGAGAGAGAGAGAATGTGTGTGTGTGTCTGTGTGTGTGTGTGTGTGTGTGTGTGTGTGAGAGAGTGTGTGTGGTTTGTGTGGTGTGTGTGTGTGTGTGTGTGTGTGTGTGTGTGTGTGTGTGTGTGTGTGTGTGTGTGTGTGTGTGTAAGGAGTGTAGGCTTTGGGAATTTTTTTGATTTTGATTGGAACTGTGCCAAAAGTTATAAAAGTGTATTGATTTGAAAATGGGTGTATACTATAGTATTGTATAGTATTGTATGTCATCATTTTTGTAATCTAAATCTAAAAATCCTCTCTTCTCTTCTTTTCCACTCCCTAGATGATGTCCCTCCAAGGAAGAAGACGGCCTTGGACCAGATGTTCGGTGATTTCCTCCCTGCAAGATCACCAGTAAAGAAGACCACAAAGGAGAGAGCTAAGGAGGAAATCTTAAAGTACAGGGAGAGGGATGCTTTAGGTTTGAGTGGTGATGTGTTGCAGTGGTGGAAAAAACAAGTGGATCTTCCACTTCTCTCAACATTGGCAAAGAGCTTCCTGTCCAACCCTGCAACAAGTGTACCCTCTGAACGAGTGTTTAGTACAGCCGGTGACATAGTGACAGCAAAGCGCAGCTTGCTTCATGCTGATCATGTTGATCAACTTATATTCCTTAAGAGAAACCTGCAAGCCAGACATATGAGTTAAGCTCAGTGAGGTGTTATGTCAGTGAGAGTGGTTTTTATTTTTACAGCAGCCTGTGACTGCCAATAATAGTTGAAATGTTATTAAGACCTATTTTTGAAAGGTTATTTGTATTCTTTATATGTTCACAATAGAAACCGCTGCTTTCTGCTCACTGGTGAGTTAGCCTACTGAATGAGTGTTATGTGCATCAGTCTGGCAGTTGTATGGCCATTGCTATAATGGTAATTGTTTTTTGCACATTGTTAATGCTGGTCAATAAGGAATAAAACAAAATCCTCTTTCGTACCATATTGAATTGTATCATTATTTTGCACCGTGTTGAATCGCATCGTATCGCCCCGTATCGCATAATGTTGAATCAAATCGTATCGAACTGTATCGCAACAGGTGTGAAAAGTATTGTATCGCATCGCCTGGTGTTTCAAATGTATCGTTAATGTATCGTATCGTGGCAACATATCGAGATGCGCATCGCATCGACCTGAGTGATGGAGATGCACATCCCTACTCTAAAGAGGTCAAATGTAACTTGTTTTGCAATAATCTTGATACAAGGTACTTATTATATGTTATAGTTTTTAGACTATCCGATCATTCAAGGGTGGTTTTCACATTTGATGACTGTAGTTGCGAGGATGCATCATAAATGTACATTTTAATCTAAAGTACCTGCCTTAACCTTTTCCCCTGCCCCTACAGTTTATAAGAAACACTGATATCAAACTGCGACTGTCACAAATTATTTTAGCCGGCCCGGCTAAAATAACTGGATGGCCACCTGCCTGTCAGCCTTCCACCTGTGCACAAACTTATGTTGTGCCCTCATTGGTCATGTGCGTGTGTGTGTGTGTGTTGGAGGAGGGGCTCTGTAAGGAAGTCTGAAGGAAGAGGCGGATTTTTTCTGGTTGTGTACTTTCAAATTCTAGCGCACTCGAGCTGGTTTCTCCAAAATGACATACCCACCTTTAAGTCACAACATTTTATTAACCAAACAGATTATTCAAGACACTACCGGATGCAGCTTAACGAGGCTAGCAGTTTAATCCTGGACATAGAATATTTTATAAAAGGAATAACAAGACTATTAAAAAACCATGATTTGAATTACATCGGGAGGAACAGCATCTCTGTGGCCTTGTTTTGGCATAGTGTGAACGCTGGTTTGAACATAAAAAAACTGTTGGTCAGATTTTGGGAAATACATGATGGGTTAGGGAGAAAACAGCATCTCTTCACACCAGTACGGTTTCTCTCCAGTGTGAACACGATGATGTGTTTTGAGAGCACCTGATGTCGTGAACGTTAGCCCACACTCTTCACAGCTGTACGGTTTTTCTCCAGTGTGAATACGTTTATGTGTTTTGAGATGAACTGATTGAGTGAAAGTTTGCCCACACTCTTCACAGCTGTACGGTCTCTCTCCTGTGTGAACTCGTTGATGTGTTTTGAGAGCACTTGATGTCTTGAACGTTAGCCGACACTCTTCACAGCTGTACGGTTTCTCGCCAGTGTGAACACGTTGATGTGTTTTGAGAGCACCTGATTGATTGAACGTTTTCCCACATTCTTCACAGCTGTACGGTTTCTCTCCTGTGTGAACACGTTGATGTGTTTTGAGAGCACTTGATTGAGTGAACGTTTTCCCACATTCTTCACAGCTGTAAGGTTTCTCTCCTGTGTGAACACGTTGATGTGTTTTGAGGGTACCTGATTTCGTGAACGCTTGCCCACAATCTTCACAGCTGTACGGTTTCTCTCCAGTGTGAACACGTTTATGTGTTTTGAGAGCACCTGATGTCGTGCACGTTTGCCCACACTCTTCACATCTGTACGGTTTCTCTCCCGTGTGAATGCGGTGATGTGTTTTTAGATCACTTGATTGAATGAATGTTTTCCCACATTCGTCACAGCTGTGCGGTTTCTCTCCAGTGTGAATGCGGTGATGTGTTTTGAGTTGACCAGATTTCTTGAATGTTTTCCCACACTCTTTACAGCTGTATGGTTTTTCACCAGTATGAATAAGCCGGTGGAGCTTTAAATCTCCAGATGTTGTAAAGGATTTATCACATTGCTGACAGCTGTGATGTCTCTCTCTTCCTTTCGGTTTCTAAAACAGACGGGCAGAGAAAGAGAGAAAATAAATCATAAAGCATAAATACATATACAGTTAACACAAGAAAAACTCACTTATACAAACTTTCAGTTCACAAAATACTACTTGTACTAACTGTTTGTGATTATTAAATTGGTATTATATTTGATACAGTAATACAGCAACATTCTGACCACAGTATATACCAGAGGTGTGGGACTCGAGTCGCATGACTTGACTCGAGTCACATGACTTGACTCGAGTCAGACTCAAGTCGCATATTTTTGGACTTGAGACTTGCTTGACTAACATTGATAAAATACTCTACTTGACTTTTTGACTTTATTCATGACTTGAGACTTGACTTAGGCTTGAGACCGATGACTCGAAAGGACTTTACCTTTTAAAATAAAATATTTGCATTTGTTTTCGTATTGACCTCTGAAGAACCAGCACCTTACCGTGGTAGAGAGGTTTGTGTGCCCTGATGAACCTGGGGGTTGTGTTGTCTGGAACCTTGTGTTCCTGGTACGGTCTCCCATGGCAAATTGGTCTTAGGCAAGGGGCCAGACTAAGATCGGTTCAAAAGACCTCATGAAAGACGACACAGGAAGTGAGGATACCTGGCCCAGAGGAAGCCCGGGGTCCCCTTCTGGAGCCAGGCCCGGAAGGAGGACTCGTCGGCGAGCCTCTGGTGGCCGGGCTTATCACGGAGCTTCTCCCTCCCGCGGGCCCACCGCCTACAGGAAACAGCAATGGGGTCGGGTGCACTGCCAGAAGGGTGGCAGTAAAAGCAGAGGGTCTCAACGGACCAGACCCGAGCGACAGAAGCTGGCTTTGGGGACATGGAACGTCACCTCTCTGGGGGTGGAAGGCGCCGGAGCTTGTGCGGGAGGTGGAGCGTCACCAGTTGGATCTGGTTGGGCGACGGGCGGGTGTGGGGATACTCACAAGCCCCCGGTTGGGTGCTTCGTTGTTGGAGTTTACCCCAGTGGACGAGAGGGTCGCCTCCCTACGCCTGCGGGTTATGGGGGGGGAAAACTCTGACTGTTGTGTGTACTTATGCACCAAACAGCAGTTCAGAGTATACGGCCTTCTTGGAGATCCTGGAAAGAGTCCTGTATGGGGCTCCTGAAGGGTACTCTTTAATCTTGCTGGGAGACTTCAACGCACATGTGGGCAATGATAGAGACACTTGGAGGGGCGTGATTGGGAGGAACGGCCCCCCTGATCTGAACCGGAGTGGTGGTTTGTTACTGGACTTCTGTGCAAGTCATGGATTGGCCATAACGAACACCATGTTCGAACATAAGGATGCTCATAAGTGTACATGGTACCAGAGCACCCTAGGCAGAAGGTCCATGATCGATTTTGTTATCGTATCATCGGACCTGAGGCCGTATGTTTTGGACACTCGGGTAAAGAGAGTGGCGGAGTTGTCAACTGATCACCATCTGGTGGTGAGTTGGGTCGAGTGGCGGGGGAAGTCTCTGGACAGACCTGGTAAGCCCAAACGTGTAGTTCGGGTGAACTGGGAGCATCTGGAGGAGGCCCAAGTTCAGGAGGCCTTCAACTCACACCTCCGGCGGAGCTTTTCGGGCATTCCTGTGGAGGTTTGGGACATTGAACCAGAGTGGGCGGTGTTCAAAGCCTCTATTGCTGAAGCCGCGGCGGGGAGCTATGGTCTCAGGGTCTTAGGTGCCTCAAGGGGCGGTAACCCTCGAACCTCCTGGTTGACACCGATGGTCAGGGAAGCCATCCGACTGAAGAAGGAGGCCTTCAGGGATTTGTTATCCCAGGGGACTCCAGAGGCAGTTGCAAGGTACCGACAGGCCCGAAGGGCAGCAGCCTCAGCCGTGGCCGAGGCAAAGCAGCGGGTGTGGGAGAAGTTTGGAGAAGACATGGAAAAGGACTTTCGGGCGGCACCAAAGTTGTTCCGGAAAACTGTGCGACACCTCAGGAGGGGGAAGCAGGGAACCATCCAAGCTCTGTACAGTAAGGATGGGACGTTGTTGACCTCAACTGATGGAGTGTTAGGGCGTTGGAAGGAAAACTTTGAGGAACTCCTGAACCCGAAAACTCCACGCTCTATGTTAGAGGCAGAGCTGGAGTATGATGGGGGATCAACACCAATCTCCCGGGGGGAGGTCACTGAGGTCGTCAAACAACTCCACAGTGGCAAAGCCCCGGAGGTGGATGAGATCCGCCCAGAAATGCTGAAGGCTCTGGGTGTTGAGGGACTGTCATGGTTGACACGTCTCATCAACGTTGCGTGGAAGTCGGAAACAGTACCAAAGGAGTGGCAGACCGGGGTGGTGGTTGCCCTTTTCAAAAAGGGGGATCAGAGGGTGTGTGCCAATTACAGAGGCATCACACTACTCAGCCTCCCCGGGAAAGTTTACTCTTAGGTACTCGAAAGGAGGGTCAGGCCGAATGTCGAACCTCAGATTGAGGAGGAACAATGCGGATTCCGTCCTGGTCGTGGAACGACGGATCAACTTTTTACTCTCGCAAGGATCCTGGAGGGGGCCCGGGAGTACGCTTATCCGGTCTACATGTGTTTTTGTAGACTTGGAGAAGGTGTATGACAGAGTTCCCAGGGAGTTACCATGGGAGGTGCTGCAGGAGTATGGGGTGAGGGGGTCTCTACTCAGGGCCATCCAATCTCTGTACTCCCAAAGTGAGAGCTGTGTCAGGGTCCTCGGCAGTAAGTCGGACCCATTTCCGGTGAGGGTTGGCCTCCGCCAGGGCTGCGCTTTGTCACCAATTTTGTTTGTAATATACATGGATAGGATTTCGAGGCGTAGTCATGGGGAGGGAGTCTTCAGTTCGGTGGACTAAGGATTGCACCACTGCTTTTTGCAGATTATGTGGTTCTGATGGCTTCATCGGTCTGCGACCTTCAGCATTCACTGGATCGGTTCGCAACAGAGTGTGAAGCGGCTGGGATGAAGATCAGCACCTCCAAATCTGAGGCCATGGTTCTCAGCAGGAAACCGATGGACTGTCCACTCCAAGTAGGGAATGAGTTCTTACCCCAAGTGAAGGAGTTCAAGTATCTCGGGGTCTTGTTCTCGAGTGAGGGAACAATGGAGCGTGAGATGGGCCGGAGAATCGGAGCAGCGGGAGCGGTACTGCAATCGCGTTACCGCACCGTTGTGACGAAAAGAGAGCTGAGCCAGAAGGCAAAGCTCTCTGTCTACCGGGCCATTTTCGTTCCTACCCTCACCTATGGTCATGAAGGATGGGTCAGGACCGAAAGAACAAAATCGTGGATACAAGCGGCCGAGATGGGTTTTCTCCGCAGGGTGGCTGGCGTCTCCTTTAGGGATAAGGTGAGAAGTTCAGTCATCCGGGAGGGACTCGGCTCCTCCTTTGCGTCGAAAGGAGCCAGTTGAGGTGGTTCAGGCACCTAGTAAGGATACCACCTGGGTGCCTCCCTAGGGAGGTGTTCCAGGCACGTCCAGCTGGGAAGAGACCGAGAGATAGACCTAGGACCAGGTGGAGGGATTATATCTCTTTGTTGGCCTGGGAGCACCTTGGGATCCCCCAGCCCGCGACCCGACCACGGATAAGCGGGAGAAGATGGTTGGATGGATGGTTTTCATATTGTATGAACCCCTAAAGGGCAATGGGAAAAAAAAGAGAGAGAGACGAGAAAGTTACCGGTGCGCCAAGTAGGAAGTGGAGCGCACAGGAGAAGTTAGGATGATTCTAAGGGCCTGTGACTGAAAGGGGCCCAAACAATTTTAGAACATTCAGAAAAAAATGTTTAAGTAACCTTTCATCATTCATCAATAATTAACATTAAAAGAACGTTATATTGAGAATGTACTCATTAAACTTACGATTCATTTAACTTATTTTCTTCCAAAAGTTAATTATCCAGAGCCTCTGTACACCCCCTTCTATTTACATGTAATGGTTTGGTCCTGCCTCCAACCGCGGTGCTGCACCGGCACTTTCTAGCAGAGAGTGAGAGCATGTGAGCAGGGATGCTAGTACTTACGTGTGTACAATAGTAGCATTCACACCGCGTACTTTGCAGTACTTAGTGCTGGCACTTAGTGCCCCGGCACTTATTACCCCAGGGCACTAAGTACCAATCGCGTTTACACCGGAGTACTTTTCCCTGAGGGAAGATTACGCAAATGAGCCGCTGACGTCACTTCGTCTTCTTTTGCTTTGGGTTTACTGGCAGGCTGCAAACAACTTCACGGGGAAGTCCCCGCCGGAAGTCCCCTGGCTTCAGTAGGCTTCTGAAGCCTTCAGAGTAAATCGCCAGAACGCCGACACCTCCTTATCACTCCACCGCTCCCATGTTTTTTTTTGTGTTGCCATAAGTTATTCTCTCTCCGTTGGTGTGCAGGACTAATGCTAATGCTAATAACGCTAATGCCACAAATACAATAACGGCTTCACAAAACTTTTCAGAGTTTTACGGGCCGTGGTTTGCAATTTGCCCAGCCAATCAGAACTGGGGCACTTTCCCCCCCCAGGACAGTACCACCTCTCTAGCATTAAACATGGGAACGCATCATAAGGGGTACTAATGGAACTAAAGGGGAAAAGTACGGGGAAAAATACTCCGGTGTGAACGCGGCTCATGTCTCAACGACTAACAAAGTCAGGCTTTCAAAAAGGAAAAGAAAGGAGAGAAAGACAAGAGAGAGGGAGTAAAGGGCGACAGTATGTCACCCAGTTTTTCAAAAGAAAAGGTGGGTGTGGTCCATGAGTGGTGGAAATGAGTCTGTTAGCTAAGCGTAGTCCTTTGTAAATACTATTTTGTATGTTATTTTTTACTAAGCTGACATTAATTACTGTTAATATCTTCACAGAAAATGCAGAGGTTTTTCATTTCAATGCTCCTTTAGCTGACATTTTGATGAATGTAGGTACATTTTTAGCAGCTATTCATACTAAATCAGTTGTGCCAGGACCAACAGACCCATCTTTAGGCTCAGCAGCCCTGTCCCCCCATAATGCTGAACCTGAACCAGCTTTTCTCCGAACTGAAGGAGGTGAGCAGCATTGTGTTGAATG
Organism: Notothenia rossii; assembly: GCF_949606895.1. Classification (NCBI taxonomy): domain Eukaryota; kingdom Metazoa; phylum Chordata; class Actinopteri; order Perciformes; family Nototheniidae; genus Notothenia; species Notothenia rossii. The sequence continues at coordinate 3,852,102 of NC_136904.1, read as the reverse complement.
ACATGCCACTTAATATATCTGAAGGGAGACTGGAGTACAAAATATATATTTATCAAAACAAAAAGCTAACATCTAATTTCAATTATACATTTCAAACACAGCATTTTTTTTTTATTTATGCATTCATGTTGAGAATGTTCCTTTCGAAAATGTTATTATTAAAAAGGCAATTACACCATAAAAGATTACTATTGAGATCTATTGTCAGGAATGTTAGTCTTGTATCAAATAGTGAATTCTACTGCAGCAGAACGTTGCACGTCTGCACAGTGTTGTATTTTCACAGCTCAGTGTCAGTAAATATTCTGCAGTTAGTATTGGACTACAAGATAGATGTAAGCCTGTACAGGTAGAGTTATTTAAAGCATAAATTAGACGGTTGGGTTTTGGAGGTGTCGTTACAGCAATTGTGCTTGGTTGGCGTGTCCTGTGCCTGGTGGTGGGGCCCAATGTGATATATTTTCATGGAGCCCAAAATCCCTGGTGGCGCCCCTGCCTATGATTACTATATGCCTTATATTCATAATGTCAGCGGGATTGAGGGGGAGCGGCGCTGCGGAAGAGCAGAGTGCGAGTGAGAGGTGCCTCTCATCTTCCTTTTACAAGCTTCAAAAATGTATTTATCATGTGATTTTGGAAATAACCATAACAATTTTTTTACGCAAATCAACATTTATTTTCAAATGAGCTGTTGCGACATCCGACTGATTATTTCCTTATTGTACACGTTTATATTAATTTATCTTATATTCAGTGTTCTCTGATTGTATGCTACAGGTAGGCTGTCATTTTATTAAGTTCCTTTGATATTCTAAACGTTGTGTTACGCGTCTCTTTCCTGCAATATCGGATGTTGAAAGAGCTGAAGCTGCAGTTCATGTTCACTGATGCAGATGTTGTGTGCTATGATTGTATGCTACAGATTTGAAAATATGGTCAAGGACCAAAAGAAAGAAGTTGTCCGCCGTCTTCTTTGAGAAACATACACAACGCAGACAGACACCGGTCACACGTGCGACAAAAGTAAATTCATAATTTATTTTCTCAAAGCAATGATACACCTGTGAGTTGGATGAAGAAAAGTCAGAATCAATATAGATGTTTTTATTTTAAAGTAAATTCAAATTATAGTAAAACAATGTAAATTATAGTTTCCTTCCAAAAAAAAATCACATTACTTATAGTGAAAACCACCCTTGAATGATGGGAAAGTAGACAAAAAGCTTTAGGAATCCAAACTATAACATATAATAAGTACCCTTTATCAAGATTCTCCGATCTCCTCTGCCAAAGCCCCTCTTACCTGTGGGGTTCCCCAAGGCTCAATTCTGGCCCCCACCCTTTTTCTACAGTACATACTGCCCCTAGGCTCAATTCTCACAAAACACAACATCCCCTTCCATTGTTACGCTGACGATGTACAGATCTATCTGCCTCTCAATCAAAATGCCAACTCACTACAGCAGTTGATGCTGCTTAACAGAGATTAAATCCTGGCTGAGCCAAAATTTCCTCACCCTCAACGAGAGCAAGACCGAGGTCATCTTTTTTGGATCCAGGCCTCCAGCCTCTCCCGTTGATATTCTGGGCTCCCTCAATAAAAACATCCTCCCCTCTGTCTAAATTTGATAAGCAAGTCAGCACCGTAGTCAAGACCTACTTTTTTAAAATACGACTATTGGCCAAGACCAAGTCATTTTTATCTTTTAAAGACCTAGAAAGGGTTATTAACGCCTTTGTTACCTCGAGACTGGGTTACTGCAATGCTCTGTATGTGGGTATGGACCAGGCCTCAATTAGACGCCTGCAGCGAGTGCAGAACGCAGCTGCACGTCTTCTCACTGGCCATAAAAAGCGTGACCACATCACCCCAATTCTGGCTTCATTGCACTGGCTTCCAGTTCAGTTCAGAATAGATTTTAAAATCCTTTTATCTGTTTTCAAAGCCCTAAATGGGTTGGCTCCGGCCTATGTAGCCGAACTCCTCCATTGCTACACCCCAGGCAGAGCCTTAATGTCGGCTGATCAGCTGCTGCTGATAGTGCCTAAGACCAGGCTCAAAACCCGAGGGTAACGAGCATTCGCAGCAGCGGGCCCCAGGCTCTGGAACATTTTGCCCCTCCATGTGAGGTTGGCCCAGACCGTGGGGGTTTTTAAATCAACGCTTAAAACTCACTTTTTCTCTCTGGCCTTCTAGGCTTCTCTTATCAAGAATAACTTTTATCCAAGACCTTTTCCCTCTCTAACCTCTCAAGGTTTTATTAGAGGGAACCGGTTTGTAGAGTGGCTTAGACAGGCCGGGGAGTGTTACGATTCGTAGACACAGCGTACCTCCCTATCTCTCATCAATTTCCAACTAAGGCTCCAGTGGGGACCTTGTTCCCTGAGTGTGCCTCTCCACCTATGTTTCTTACTCTCTTACTTGCTAGCCTTTGCCCTCAACCTATTCTAAGGGAGTGCTTGTTCTTCCGTCTGTCTGTCTGTCTGTCTGTCTGTCTGTCTGTCTGTCTGTCTGTCTGTGTCTGTGTATTCTCTTGTTCCAATTAACCCAGCCACATTTTTTCTTGTTTTGTGTCTATATCTACGCCGGGATCCGGAGTCGAGGCTGATCTTCTTGCTTTGGTCCTGTGTCCTGGATCCTCTGTCCTGAGTTCTGGATTAAGTCGTGGATTTCGGGTCGTGGCTAAATCTGTCTCTGCAGTCCTGCCTGGGTCTCGTCACGCTGCCTCCCTGAAGGCTCCCACAGGATTGTAGTTGACATCTTCGTAGATTCATCTTCTTATTACAGACACATGCATTTCCTAACATTTGGACTACCTTTGCTGTAAAATGTATTATCTCTTAGATTTACACACGGCATCTATTGCACGTCTGTCCATCCTGGGAGAGGGATCCCTCCTCTGTTGCTCTCCCTGAGGAGAGAGGAGTGTGGTTTCTATATGAACAATACAAAATACAAATAACCTTTAACAAACAGGTATTTCATAACTGCTTACAATTTTAAGGAAGACATTTAAACTATTATTGGCAGTCACAGGCTGTTGTGAACTAAACACCACTCACTCTGACATAACACTTCACTGAGTGATTTAAGTCATACGTCTAACTTTCAGGTTTTACTTTTCAGCCGCAGACCCCATGTCGCCTCTTTATGTGCGTTGCTAAGTTCCTCGTACTACTTGTGTACTTTAAAGCGGCACGGCATCGTTTACAACTTGCGAGCGATTTTTCAAGTTGACCGTCTTTATTGAAAAATCCGAAGTGTTGCCAAATGTTTGATTTGTAGGTGTTTTTCAGTGCGCTTTGTTTCTCTTTCTCCTCGACTTCCATGTCATCATCATCATCATCATCATCATCTTTATTTAATTGGTCCATTATTACAAGACAGACAACACTCAAATATAAATTAAAAAAGGCAGTTATACCAATGTTTCCACAGAGGTGACTGGTATCGTACAGCACTGAGACACGGATTTGAAAGCAGCATAATGACAGAGTTATGAGAAACATTCAATCGACAGATGAATTTGTACATCGGATTTCTCAAGAGTGCATGGAACGTGTTGATTTGTGCATTACAGAATATTTCACCTGCACTGCACCACCTTGGTTTTCTAAGCAGTATACGCAAACAGTCATTATATGCAACCTGGAGCTTACGGAGGCTCGCCTTCTTATACTTGACCCACAAGGGAGCAGTATAGAGAGGAGTGCAATAAGCTCTAAAGAGGTTCACCTTAACCTTATCTGAACACCAAGAGAATTTTCTAGCCAACATGTTGGCTTGTAGGCCTATATATAAGACACGCCGCGGTCTACACATGTCATCATCATCAGCCATTTCATCTGTGATGATGTGTCGCAGATACTTAGTGTTACAGCAAACAGACAGCACCTGTCCTGACAGATAGAATGTTGGAAAACAAAGGTTCTTATCCCCTTTTGCTCTGCAGATCATTACAGCGCTCTTCTTAGCATTGTATTTCACGTCAAATTTGACTCCATAATCAGAACAAACATTTAGCAACTGTTGTAAACCAGCACTGCTAGGAGAAACAATAGCCAGATCATCGGCATACATAAGATGGTTTACAATCACATTACCAATCACACACCCTGTTTTACAGACACTTAAATCATCTGATAGATCATTCATATAGATATTAAAAAGGCATGGTGAGAGGAGCCCCCCCTGGCAGACTCCATTAACAACACCAAATGGTGCAGAGGCTGCCTTCCCCCATTTGATCCGCATGCTCTGGTTGGCATACCAATAAGCCAGGATCCTAATTATACTGTTAGGCACACCCCTTTGTCTCAATTTTAAAAACAGTTTATGATGGTTAACTCGTTCAAAAGCCTTAGAGGCATCAATAAAACCAATCAGAACAGTGGAATTCTGTCTTCTATATGTTTCTACCATTTCCTTCAAAGCATAGATGCATAGCTTAGTACCATGCTTAGCCATGAAGCCAAACTGGTTATCTGAGGTACATAAATAAGAACATAGTCTATCTAACAAAATTCTTTCCAGGACTTTGGATAACACACTGGCTAGAGCAATTGGTCTATAGTTATCCGAGCTCCCTACCTTGCCCGCTTTGTCCTTAATGACAGGGACCAAAGTAACAGTCAACATGGAGTCTGGCAACACACCAAGAGTCATGAGGCCGGTTAAACAAATGGCAAGAAGAACTGCAAACTTCGGGCTTGCCAGTTTAAGGTGCTCTGCAGTGATTCGGTCAGAGCCGCATGCTTTGTTATCAGCTAGCTGTGCAATTGCTCGATAAACCTCTTTAGCTGTGATTCCCACTGTGTCACTTTTCACAACATTACCAACTTTGTAGGGGTCACTTTTAACACAACTAAGTATAGTAGAGTAATGTTGCCTCCACAACTCAGCTATGTTATCGGCTCCAGATACTCCCTCTATGGTACATGGTAACGATGTACTGGCCTTGTTCAGAGCTCTCATGTGTTGATAACTGAGACTCTCGGCCTCCGTAGTGCGAAGCAAAGATCAAAGATTGTCTCTGCTGAGTGCTGACAGGATTTTATATGAATTAATCTGTTTTTTACCGATGCAAAGACGCTACAATCGATGCATCGCGAGTTCAACCCAAACTGTAGCCGATGTGCACTCTTTCAGCCGTTGCACTCGCATCTTGAACGTTTATGCCGGTTCACCGATGCGAATCAGTGAATCTTAACATCTCTAATGTCCACGCTAGAGATACTGTCTATAAAACACTGTATCAGCAAAGGACTGGTTACTCAATTGTATTACAAAATGGTTGCAAACCATAAAGACAACTCAGAAAGTAAAAGACAGGCGTGGATAAAAGACGAATTGGAGGATATTTCAGAGGATGATTGGGGTCAAATGTATTCAAAGGCACAAACACAAACTATTAATACACGTGTTAGATTAATACAATATAATTGGATAATGAGAACATACATCACCCTGTGATGTTTAACAAGTTTAACCCTAACATTCCTGATCTATGTTATAAATGCAAGAACCATCAAGGTACCCTGTATAATTGCTTGTGGGATTGTGTAGAGGTTAAAAGATTTTGGACTTCGGTGACAAGATATATTTCCCAAATAACCTTGACGCCAAGACCTTTAAGCCCTAAACTTTGTATTTTAAGCATTTATCCAGAAAACTGTTCGCTATCGGTTAGGGAAAGAAAAATGGTCAACCTATGCCTTCTACAAGCCAAGCGCTCAATTGCTTTGTGTTGGAAAAATGTTGGTTGCCCTCCCTGGGCCACAGGTTAAACACGGGGTTTCCCCACACATAGACTTTACTTGGGCGGGCCGCACGGTTACATTAACAGCCGCCAAAGTATATTTCGCGACCCATTCCTTTTTTTCTTTTTTTTATCCATCCGTGAACACGACGCCATCTGCGATCGATTAACTAGTGGACATTGATCCCTCGCTCTAAGCCTCCTGTACCCAGGCCCGGACTGGCCATCGGGAGGACCGGGGGGTTTCCCGATGGCCTGGCCCGTTAAGTAGAGGATTTTGAACGCAACACTGCGCAAATGTGGGTCTGCCTCACACAGGGTGACTGGCTGTCTACATGATGTGGCCTGCCGACATGGCCACTGTCATACAGATCATAAATCAAAGCCCTTGATCGGTCTCTGTGTGTCAATCAAACTCGGGATAACTACAGCTCAGGTGAGGTTAAGGACACTCCGAGTGTTTAGATAGTTAACTTAGACCCCATTTACACGGGAACGTTTGCGTTTACCCACCGTATGCGTTTTCAAAAAGGTCTTCCGTTCACACGCATTCGATTCATTTAACGTGTCCGTTCACACGAGACCGCTGGAAAAGCTGTAGTACATATGCCGGGACTGTAAGTGGCGCTGCTGCCGCCACAAAATACACCAAAAGCAGCGAAGAAGACCCCGGGGCATGGTTGCCATGGTTGCCCTTCTGTTTATTCTCCGCGGTGGATGGCGTGTAACATGTCGGTTAAAGTTTAAATCTTCCGGACAAAATTTGAAAAGTGCCGGTCAGAGGTCTTCTTTGTTATTTATTGAGCTTTAAAACAAATTGATAACGACTCTATATAATAATATAAGAATAATAATCGGAGCCTCTCTTTTCCTCCCCCTCTTCTGAGAGCCGAGCAGCTGATTTCTGAGCAGGAGACGTGGGGAGAGGGAGGCGGGGCTATTTCATCGTTATCAGAAAATGATCGTATAGAGGAGTACAGACGGATCCGTTTGACCCCCCACAGCGTTTTGTTTGCAAATCTATCCACCTTGGGACCCGTTATCATTTGCGGGGTCCGTTTCTATTGTTTTGTTACGGCCTCGTGTATACGAAAGGGCTATACGCAAGAGAAACTATGCGGATACAACCCGTTTCCTCGTGTAAACGGTCTAAACGGTCTTAGTCTAGGTTCTCAGTGGGTCTCAAACAGTTTGGTCCCCATTTATGTAAACACATATTTCCATTTGAGGGGGTAGTGATTAGTAAAATATGTTAACTAGGTGAAAAAAGGTAAGATACACTTTTAAAACTTGTTGAGTGCTAAAAATAGTCTTTGCTAAAGAGGAGCAGGAGGGAGAGGAGGGAGACAGGAGAGGCTGGTTCAGGAGCCCAGACACACTCACAACTATAAATGAACCAAAAATAAATAAATTAACAAGTTTCAGTGGATATGATATGTTATTGGTTATGGCCATGATTTTATGATTATTGAAATGTATACAGTTCTGTTTCATATAGGTGTTCCCATAGATCTAGTGTCTTTATTTTCTCCTTAAAGTGCACCAGATTGATGCATTTAACTCCAACATTTAAAAAAGAAATCTTACTGGGGGAGCATGCCCCCGGACACCCTTAGAGGATTTGAGGTCCACCCCCACTTAAAATCACGTGGATAGGTTCGTAAGTACATTTACAATTATTTTTTAAATAGTAACCCATGTCCATATGTTTATTTGTGGGTAGTAGTACTCAATCAGTGGCGGCCTGCCCATAGAGGCGCCGCCCCCCCCTCTTCCCACATGTTTGATTGTCATTAAAAATAAAGAATAAAAAAATATATATATTTCTAAAAGAATATATATATATATTTTTTTTTAAAGAACAAGGTAAATATTATATAGTTGGTCATTTTGGTCATTAAAACCACACACACACACACACACACACACACACACACACACACACACACACACACACACACACACACACACACACACACACACACACACACACACACACACACACACACACACACACACACACACACACACACACACACACACACACACACACACACACACACACACACACACACACACACAGTTCGTATTTAGTCTCCTCATTTTAAATGGGAATTAAATCATTTGTCTTCCCAAAGCACCAGTGTTCTGCAGTTTGTGTGGGCCTACTGTACTGTTGCACAGGAAGATTCATAGCTAACCACACTGAAGATTATGGATTATCTTATATTTATCACTATGGGCAGCAACGCTGTACATATTGATAAATAAATCCAGCAAAATGGCACAAAAAAATACTGGTAGTGGCCTGAACGGGTGTATAATTTCTGGCCTGACTTAATGTCTTGGTCCGGCCCTGGCTGTACCTGTTCACTCTGCCATCGCGTGAAGGATCTGCTAACAAGCGACCAACAGAAAGGTTAATGTTAATGTTGTTGCACGTCACAAAGGCATGTCACCACTTTTTTCCTTCCGGCAACAATCTTGATTCTGATTGGCCAGAAGACTCGAAAAAACATCAGCAAAGACGTTTTATCGAGAAGATGAACACTACGTGACAGAAGTTTTCAAACCCGTTTATGGTCTCCGGTACTTCCATTCCAACGGCTACTGCATGCATAGCGTTAGAAAATAACAAATAAAAGTTGTTTTTTTTCACTCACACAAACGCGACCCACTCAAAACGGGTCCCACCAGTTGAGAACCACTGTTCAAACCATATTGTGCATTAATATTGTATTTGAACAGGTTGTGATCTTTCATTTGGGGATAACAGTGTTAGGAATATATTGTGATGAAGTGCACACTGACCTGAGCTCCAGGGGTATTTTTGTCCTCCTCCATGCTGCTCTCAGTGCTCCTTCTCCGGCTGTGTCTCTGAAATAATCAACACAACTACAGCTGACACAAAACAAGACAACTCAATACAACCGACAGACACAACAAAACAAATCTACAGCTACGTCTTAGGTTAATAGCAGAGGCGAGAAGTAACTAAGTGCATTTACTCAAGTACTGTACTTAAGTAGTATTTAGAGGTACTTGTACTTTAATATTGAAAAGGAATCTATCTTTGATACAACCAACGTTAATATCTAGGTCATCTGCGATACTGAGCTCAGATGCTGATAAGGCTCCGGAAAACGGCCGTCCTACCTTTAGGACCAGTGGCGACTGGCACAGCCCCACCTAGTGTCAGCAGAAAGTATTAAAAATAATGATTACAAAAAAATGCAAAAAGGGTTAGATCTTAATTTTAAGATCATATTTAATCATCTGATTTGTCTGTACATTGCTGTTTTAGTCTGTGTTCTTCTAATTCGTGTCTACAGTGTGTGCCTATTGAGCTGTTTAGAGCCATGTGGGACAAAACCCGATCATGCCGCTCCCTCTCACTAAATGAATGGTGACTGTAAAAACGGCACTGCGCATGCTCACAGTATTTTCCTATTTAATGTGTGTGGCAAAAAAATAGAGACCATAGTGACACTGAGCTGCCTTCCCCACCATACGTCGTCTCACATAATTCATTGCTGATTGGCTGAAAGTACGTGTGCCGCGAAAAGTGTGGTGTGTGAAGAGGAGACGAGAGAGGCAATGAGATTTCTCCATAGGATTTTAGAAAATAGCTCGAAATAAGATCTGTGGGAAACGTACCTGTTAGATAAATGCACGTTTTGTTCAGCCGGATAATATCCACATGTCTACCCTACTTTTATCTCATCATGAATCATAAATCTATCGATTAGATTTATGATTCAACTTTTGAAACTACAAGAACATAAGGAGGACTTTTACAAAAAAGTAAAAGAGATTTTTGTCCAGAAGAATAAGCAAATGGAATTCAACTTCAAGTCAAGGTAAGACCGCAATTTTATTGAAAATGGGATCCTACTTAGAGAGAACAATTCAATATGTAAATGATCAAATCCATTTTTTTGGGTATCCTTTTGTTGAACTGTCTGTTTAAAATTAATCGAAGCATCAGACTAAAAAAGCTTTTGAAAATAATATTATGTTTTGATTTAGGTCAAAATATAATATTTGTAAACCTGAAGAGTCAGTGCCTCACCAGCCATGAACCTCACTGTGCGTCACTGCAGAAGCTTATATATAGACATCTAAGTTTTTTGTGCCCCACCACTTTTGTACGTATAAAAACACCACTGTTTAGGACTAACCCCAGAATCTAAACGCAAGATCAACGTAATCTGCTTAGGGGGGCAGCTAACAGCGTGGCCTCTTAACACCAGCTGCCCGTCGGCACTAAAGCGTCAGATGTCCGACCGCGAGGATAGCAAAACGGAGTGTGTAGTGCAGTAGGTGTTGGTGGGCTGGTAAGACCCCAGAGCAGTATCTAAACTGCCCTTGGAAGAGAAACCCTGTGTGGTTGGGAGACTCCCTGCTAATTAGGGCCGCTTCAGTACCCACAATCCCTAACCCCTCTTTTAACCAGCTATGCCAATTAAAACAATTCAAATTGAATATAAAACATAGCCAGAGTCAAACACTGATATCCCAGCAGTGATATTACCACATCAGCAGAGCACATGTCATATTTCAGCATTAACCAAAACCTCATCAACCACAGTAACCAATATGAAACTACAGTTTAACCTTAGCAGGGTTTCTATTTCCCTTAAACAATTTCAAATCCAAATTATCATCTACTGTCAGCCTTTTCAAAGGAAAGGTGCTCTAAGACCAAGCAGATACCTTCAGAGACCACCAGAGAGACCAGGAATAGGGTCGAAATGTACAAACCGGTTTTATTAGGTTTAGGTTTTATTAGTTCCCCCGTTTCTCTTCACTCATCATCTTTCATAGCCTCTTCCCTCCTCCCTCTCTGCATCAGGTGGTTTCCCCTTTTCTATCTTTGAGTGAGAAGGAGGTCAAATAGGTTGAATTCTTACTCAATGAATCAATTACAAATTTAAAGTTACAATTTAAAAAATGAAGACTATAGTAATGATATGCAATTTTAACAAAAGGGAATATGAACATTTTCATGAAAGCAAAACACATTTTCAATGTCATGTTTATAATTGAAATGTATTTTAACTTCAATTTAAAATATGCAAATGTAATTTATTAACAGAAGCAAACTCAATAAAACTGTCTCTATTGTCTCTAATATTTGTTGCTCCTGGATGTTGGCCCTAAAATCATCAAGTCTGTACACAGTTCACTCTCATCCTGTGTGCATTGTTGTCCTCAGTCGTTGTAACCGTTGTCAAGGTGTCAAAAACCACAACGCCTTCCTAGAATTGTGGTTGGAACTTTTATGCTTTGCTTGTACCTTCTAACATGCATAATGTGCATAGGTCAAGAGTTCAAGATGTTCTGTTTAGCTTCACATGTCTGACAAGACTCGAGACATACATCCTTTCCATCAAACCAAATTATAGCCAATTTAGCATTTCAATGGTAAGCTTAATAGAGGTAGGTGAGGTAAAAGTGAGGTCTGTCGCGGCCACTTGAACAGCAGGTCTGTCAACACTATTTCCATTTAATGCTACTTTGTACTTTTACTCCACTACATGTATTGAATACCTTTAGTTACTTTACAGATTTGGATCAATGATGTGAAATATAATCAACTCTTAAATCAGACTTTAGTTCCACCTGGAGTAAATTCACTAGCTTCCCTGCAGCATACAAAGTCATTAAAACTAGACACTCACACAAAAAAACCACACACGCACACCCTCTTCGTCCTGGTTCTTCAGTCTTTCTTCTCCTTGATAAAACACAGCCGTTAAACACGCTAATCTCCGTTTAATGCCTTTACTTAAATTTACCGATTAGCAACGTGGTATAAAAAGCAACAAACAAAAAACGGGAGGCAACAAAAACACGGTGTAACGGATAAATCACCCTCCAAGGATAAACTAAGTATTTGTATGTGTCTTAAGTCTCTTAAACACATTACATTCGGTATAAAATCTGCGTCAACGTCTGTTAGCAACGTCTAGCTGCTTCTGCTTCTTCTTCTTCTCTTGCTTTTGGCGGATTGCAAAAAACGTAAAAGGTGGATACCGCCACCTACTGTACATGAGTATGAATCATCACATCATTCCAACTCTTTAACCTATGTTCTAATCAAAATTAAATTAAATAAATAAACCATTTAATAAATAAAACAAAAAACAAATCTATTTTCTTTCCTGAACTAATATTAAATAATTTTTCCTACCCCAGTTTCACTCAAGAATTTAAACAGTGCCTTTCTGGTAGCTCTTACTCCCTCTCATTTTGTTCCCAAAACACCAACCACACTCCACTCCCTCTCTGCCTCTAAGACTTTAGCCTTTAGTTGTTCTCTTTCCGCTTTATAGATGTCACAATGTAACAAGATATGTTCTACATCTTCTTTTACTGCACAGTTCCCACACTTGTTACTGTCACTTTTCCCCATGATATACAGCGTACTGTTCAAAGCCGTGTGATTTATTCTGAGTCTAGCCATCATGATTTCCTCCCTTCTGTTTCTTTCTTTATGAATATTAATTGTAATTGTATTTTGTACTTTGTGATAGTCCTTGCCTTTCTGGTCTTTCTCCCACCTTTTCTGCCAGATCTCCATCCCTTTCTTCTTAATGACTGCTTGTCCTTCTCCTTTACCAAGTTGAACTGGTAATGTTATTTGCTTTTGTAGTGCACTTTTTATTAATCTATCAGCACACTCGTTCCCTTTCACCCCCTCATGTGCAGGCACCCAGTAGAACTGTAGATCCATGCCGCTTCTGTGCAGTCTTAACAGGCTATGATTCAGTTCTATGGGAATGTCTTCTCTAGTAGTTGTTGTTGATTGTATGCTTTGTAATATGGACAATGAATCTGTACATATAACCACCCTATCTGGTCTGACCTCTTCAACCCACTGTAATCCTATTATTACAGCAAGCATTTCTGCTGTATACACTGATAATTGATCAGATGCTCTTTTTAAAATAGATATTTTAAAGTCTGGGATGTATATGCCAACTCCAACATACTCTTCCTTGTTCTTAGAACCATCTGTATAAATTTGTAGGTAATTGTAGTACTTTTTGTTCAGATACATACTTGTTTTAATTCCCACTTCATTTATTTGCCACTCTTTTTTCCTTTCTGCAATACTCATATCTATTTTAGCTTCTGGGAACAGCCATGGGGGAACACTGCTAAATGGGGTTGCTTTGGCAAACGTGATATTCTCCACTCCATATGTCCTCGTTCTCTCCTTACTTGTCCAGCCAAACCCAGGTCCCTGGAATTTTGCATATTCCCAGCAATCCTGTAATATTCTGTTTGAAATATTTTCTTCTCCACTTCCTTGTAGCCTGACCCAGTATGATAGAGAAAGTCTCTCTCTTGTGATCTCCAGAGGTGTCTCTCCTGCTTCTATCAGAACTGCATTGATAGGGGATGACTTTATCGCTCCAATACACAGCCGCAATGCTTTATATTGTATTCTATCTATTTTTAAAAGCAATGTTTTTGCTGCTGCTCCATACACTATACAATCATAGTCTATTGTGGACCTCATAATTGATCTGTAAATGTCTATTAATGATTGTTTATCTGCACACCAGTTGCATCCAGCTACAGCTCGCAATACATGTAATACTTTTTTGCATTTTGTTTCCACTTGATTAATATGCATTTTCCATGTATATTTGCTATCAAACCAAAGTCCTAGGTATTTGAACTCATTCACATTTGTCATTGGACGATCATATAGTGTTAGCTGTTGGCCATCAATCTTGCGTTTGTTTGTAAATACCATGTAGCATTACTTGCTTTCTGACCTTTTGAATACCCAGTTATATGACCACCTCTCCACTTTTTTAATCGCTCTCTCTTCTCTATCTCTACTCTTGATCTCCCTCTCTCTCTTCTCTTGATCGACCTCTCTGTCTTCTCTTGATCGCCCTCTCTCTCTTCTCTTGATCCTTCATCATCATCGGTCTGTGTGAGAGAGAGAGAGTGTGTGTGTGTGTGTGTGTGTGTGTGTGTGTGTGTGTGTGTGTGTGTGTGTGTGTGTGTGTGTGTGTGTGTGTGTGTGTGTGTGTGTGTGTGTGTGTGTTGATGTGGTGGACAGACAGGTCTCAGTTGGTTTGGTTTCCTCCGCTTAATTTTTAATAATTGTGAATAAAACTTTTATCCCGTCATTTCATTTCCCCATTGTAGCGACCACTCTCTAGTGTTATATTATTAGGAGAGTGTAGCCTACCACCCAAGGTTCTGTGGGTGAATTATGTAAACCCACCACAAGAGTATATAACTGTATATGTGTGTGTGTATATGTCGGCATTTGTAGCCTGTTATTGTCTCATTATACCAAACTGTGAATGACTTCAAGTACATATATGAGTTGTCATGAACACAGTTCTGTCCATCTGTCCTGAGTGTTGCTGTATCATCATTAATAGACGTCGCTTTAAAATGACGATCAGGGGAGAGGATTTCTAATTTCTCTAAACGCCTGCTCCTTCCACTCCTCTCTCCTGTTTTACTCAAGTACAAGATCGGAGTACTTCTACTCTTACTAAAGTACACTATCTGAGTACTTCTACTTTTACTCAAGTACAATATCTGAGTACTTCTACTTTTACTCAAGTACAAGATCTGAGTACTTCTTCTTAAATTACTCAAGTACAAGATCTGAGTACTTCTACTTTTACTCAAGTACAAGATCTGAGTACTTCTCCAACCTCTAATATTTAAAGTGCATTCCTCCTGACTGGTGGTTGAGATCTTGCAGTACCGCAGTCCCGCCGCTAGATGGCAGCAACATATTTCCTGAGTCTTTTTAAAGTCAGCGGATCTGCTGCGGTTCCGCCTTCACCAGAACAGTCACAATGTAAACAAACTCTTCTTCCAGAGGATCATCAACTCCTGGTGTGAGTCGGCTGTTTTTAAATGTGATTTAAAACATGCTTCAGTTGTATTTGATGCTAACGGTTGACTGCTACTTGCTAACTGTACATTACCAGCATAGCTTGTGCTACATTAGCAAGAATTAGCTCCTAAACTGAAGGTAAATCCAGTTTAATTAACCGGTGTTTTACAGACTTGTTTATTAGGAGGATCAATCATGTCAGGAAACGATTTACGTCATTTGAAGAGCCTGTTTTTAATCCCTGGTGTATCGGGGATATGTAACTCAAGTACTGTACTTAAATACAGTTTTGAGTTACTTGTACTTTAGAATCCGACTCACGATATCGTCCCACATATGTACATTGTTACAGTAAGAGAAGAGCCAAAGATAGCTTCATGTTAATTAAGAAGATTGCATTACTTAAAGATAAATTATAGAAATTACACATTTTAGAATATACACATCTAGTACCAGGAACAATTTTGAGATAGCAGCCAGCTGAAAGTATTCAGAGGTGAATGGTGTACTTTTACTCCACTGCATGTATGTAATACCTTCAGTTACTTCACAGATGTGGATGAATGATGTGAAATATAATCAAGTGTTAAATAAGACTTTAGTTCCACCTGGAGTAAATCCACCAGCTACCCTGCAGTATACAAAGTCATTCAGACTAGCTGCACCTTTACCAGCTTTGAGAACACTTTCATGATCAATCATTATAAAACATATCATATCTATTATTCTGAAATGGACCAATCTGCACAATGACTACTTTTACTGTCGCTACTTTCCCTATATTTTGATGATAATACTTTTCTACTTTTACTTACATTAACATTTTGAATGCAGGACTTTTACTGTAACAGAGTATTCCTACACTTTGGTACTTCTACTTTTACTCAAGTACAAGATCTGAGTACTTCTACTTTTACTCAAGTACAAGATCTGAGTACTTCTGATTTTACTCAAGTACAAGATCTGAGTACTTCTACTTTTACTCAAGTACAAGATCTGAGTACTTCTACTTTTACTCAAGTACAAGATCTGAGTACTTCTACTTTTACTCAAGTTAAATATCTGAGTACTTCTACTTTTACTCAAGTTAAATATTTGAGTACTTCTCCCACCTGTGGTAAAGAAACGATACCCAGTGAACTTTGAAATCCTGCTGTTAGTGAACTCTGTAAATGATTGGTCAAATATATAACTTATTAGTCTGTTTAATGTGGATTGGTTCAGATAGACAGTCCACGCATATATTTCATAATGCATAAAAACATGTACTACACTACTGTTTACATCTCTTTATATATAATATATATATATAATATTATGAATTTATTATTTAAGCATATATATATATATATATACAAATACATAGTGCATTTCTGATTTCATGGTTTATACTTTCTACCACACATTCATATTACTTTATTTTATATTTAATTACATTTAATATTTCTTTATACTCTATTTACTAAAAATACACATTGATTGATATACATGATGATACACTTACCTTTTGATCTTTTAAACACTACTACTTGTTTGTACTTGTTGTCCACCTGCCTCTGTATTTTTGTAAATGGTCATTTCTGTAATATCATCTTTATCTTTAATATTTTATGCCTGCCTCTTAATTAATATTAGGTATGTTTGGCTCTTTGGCTATAACAATGTAAATGTCCCCTATGTGGGAAGAATTAAGGTATTCTGATTTATTTAGGCCTTTTATATTTAAGGTTTATATTTAAACTGTTTTAACGACTTCTTTCAAATGTTGTGTTCATTTACTGATTTTCTCTTTTATTATGTATTCACATTTAATGAGCCTCAGATTTAAGCTTTTTATTGTCATTCTGTTCATATGATCATGAAGGACTTACAAGAGCCACTCCAGATCTTGCACTATTTCTATTTTATTTCTATTTACTTGCACATCTCAAACATTCTCTTGCACTATTGTATCTGTTTTATTTGTTCTATGTCCTTTATATATTCATGTTGCTCTGTTGGAGGAGCCTGGGACTTCAGTTTTCCATTGACATATCTGACATATGACGATATGTCTTTATTAGGATCCCCATTAGCACTAGCGTGAGCATTGGCTATTCTTCCTGGGGTCCTCACACACACAACACATAAACATGCATACAACAAAATTAAAACAAAACAAAACAGCTCGTCATTTCATGCAATCTGCAGTGCTGTATGAAATGAAAACTTAAATGGTCGTCCAATTTTTGCCTTCCTAAGGCCAATCAAAAGAAAATACAAATAAGTGTACATAATAATATCTACATACATACCCACGGGCACAGTTCAATGTTACGTTACTTTACAATAAAGCCTTGAATCTTGATCTTGAATGTTGAATCAAAGATTATCATCACTCATTAGCAGGTTAGGGTGAACAACAGGTTGCAGGGCTCCACATTATAAATGGCCCGCTGGCCCGGAAGCACTATTTAGACACCCCAGGCCAGCATAACGTACTTTCCATTTGCACGCTCGGGCCACTAAAAATATTTCCCGTGGTATTGGTATTTTGACAAGCAATTTTGTTAAATTGTTTAGTTTATTAATGCTACAACATAGCGTTTCGTGAGGAGGTTGTCGTTATTGGGTGAAAAGCAAACAGCTGTTTTTGCAGGCTCCCGTTCTCGTTCACTACAGACTTTCTCGCCACCTAACCATTCGCCAAAATGATTCTAAACCAGCGGTAACTGGCCAAGCGCCTGGCAAAAAACAATCTTTAAATAAAAGAACGTCACTGGTGGATTTAAAGGAGAGTGACAGGGAGTATGAGAAGAAGAGCGAGAGAACGTTTCAGCCACACTGGCTTGATAGATGGAGTTGGCTTCAATATGACGATATAAACAAGGTCTTTTGTCGGCTCTGTACATCAATGCCGACCTATTCTGACAAGTAAGTGAAGAGTAGAACAAATATAAAGGTATTGGCTATAGGGAAATGTCCCAGCAGTTTAAGATAATGAAGGTTCTAATCTATTACATAGCCATTACATTTCTAACTCCTGATAATGACAGGAAGGCAGAAGGCGCATTATACAAATAATAATACTCATAGCAGAAATGTCACCCTCCTTTTTTTCTTTAACAATCACCACAATATAATAATTTTAATAAACCAAATATGAACAATTGAGGAAAAGGAGGAAGAACTGATGATTAAAATGTTGTAGTACAAGTAATAATGTAGTTAGTGCATAAATTACTATTGCAACCATGTGTTAATTTTTTTCCGGTTGCGTGAAGTGCGGCTGCTCCGTCCGTCTTTTGTTTTGTTTTTGTTTGTTTTTGGGCTAATTATTGTCCAACGTTATTTGTCTGTATGACACATCATTTTTGAGAGACCATGCTTTTGATCCTGTGGATTACTTTTGCTTTCTGCGGACCATGTCTGGCCATACAACTTTTCAAAACACACCTGAGCCACAACACGAAAAGGTACGGCGAGGAGCCCCGGCCTCTACGCTGCTACAGCCGCGAGGCTATGCTGGAGCTACAATGCGATCGGCCTCCTACGAATACACCAAGCCACCTGTGTTTTTCGTTATTGGATGACATCCCTCGGGAGCCGCTTAGACACATCAGGAAAAAGAGACGAGGAAGGAGTGGAGGCGTTGGGAATTGCCTACGGTGGAGATTCAGCCGGCCACCATTTCCATCCATCATTCTCACAAACCTGCGCTCATTGAGCAACAAAGTGGACACACTAAGGACATACACAAGGTACTGTCATGAATTTCGTGAGGCCTCTTTACTATGTTTCACGGAAAGTTGGCTACAATCTACGATAACTGAATGCCTCTTTGAAGTACCCGGATTCACCCTTGTTCGATCAGACAGGGATGCGAACTCGTAGAAAACCAGAGGAGGCGGTATTTGTGTGTATATTAATGATCTGTGGTGCCGATCATACTCGGTAAAATGTAAAACCTGTGATCCCAACGTTGAAATTCTCGGCATGACGTTAAGACCCCTTTTATCTGCCTAGAGAGTTCGGGTGTATTTTACTGTTTGTTGTTTACGTGCCTCCCAGCGTCAGAGCGTCACTGTCGGCCGGCTCCATCGCTGACTGTGTTCACGAGCTGCAACTCAGCCACCCCGATGCACCGGCAATAGTGCTCGGGGACATGAACCAATGTCGCCTAGAGACGGTGTTACCTGGGTTCCAACAGTATGTTAAGGATCACACCAGAAAAGACAATATCCTGGACAGATGTTTCGTAATGTTAAAGGAGCCTATGTGACTAAATGTAGACCACCAATACTGAACTCTGATCATAATGTTGTGAATATGATACCAGTGTATAAGACCAAACTGAAGAGAAGTAAACCGGAAAAGAAAGTAATAAGGACATGGACAAATGAAAGTAGGGAACAGTTGAAAGCCTGTTTTGATTGGACAGATTGGGACATTTTTCAGGAAGGTTCACTAGATGAAATAACTACTGTTACCAATGACTATATCAACTTCTGTGTAGAACTAGTTGTTCCCACTAAAGAAATACAAATCTTTCCAAATAATAAATCTTATGTGACTAAGGACATTAAAACCGTTATAAATACCAGGAAAATAGCTTTCAAAAACAAAGACTATGGAGCACTTAAACAGACAGAGAAAGAACTGAAAGTCAAATTGAGGGAATCAAAACTGGCACACAGAGAGCTTTTGGAAAATGCTTTTAAAGCCAAAAACCCCCAAAAGGTATGGGACACCCTGAAAACCATGACAGGAATGTCATCCTCAGCTAAACCTATTGTGACGAACAATGAATTTTGTTTTGCTAACGAACTAAACACGTTCTTTACCCGTTTTGAGTCACTGGATAATTCTGCAAAGTGCACTGAAATGCTCGAAACCATAATACCTGCTTCCTCTGACAAAATGACCATCAGTGTCGAAGAGGTCAGAAAAACATTTCAGTGCACCAACACCAAGAAAGCGGCTGGGCCAGATGGGTGCAGCGGTTTTCTGCTGAAGAACTTTGCTACTGAGCTGGCTCCAGTGTGGCAACCCATCTTTCAGGCTTCTATTGACACGCACACCATCCCTCTGTCATGGAAAACTTCACACATCAAACCGCTGCCCAAAATTCCGTGCCCAAAAGAACATAAGGACTACAGACCAGTAGCCCTCACCTCAGTGATTATGAAATCACTATGAATTCTACTCCGATTTCTTATCAGTACAACACGAGACAAACTGGATCCATACCAATTTGCCTATAAACAAGGGTGCGGCACGGAAGATGCTGTGGCCACTCTGGTTCACATCATCACTAAAAATTTAGATAAACGCAACACCTATGCAAGAGCCCTCTTCCTAGACTTCTCATCAGCATTCAACACAATACAAGCAGACATCTTGGTGTCAAAAATGGCCAAAATGGAAGCAAATCCATACCTGATTTACTGGTATGCTGCTTGCCTCACTAGTAGAGAGCAACTTGTGAAGGTTAACAAAGCCCTGTCATCTGCCATCACAACCAATGTAGGGGCCCCCCAGGGCTGCAGGAGTTCAGCTGTGCTCTTTACTCTCTACACTGATGATTGTCTTACCAACACAAAAAAAAAAGTCATCATTAAGTACTCTGATGATACTGCAGTAATATCTCTGCTCAGTAACACAGACGACCCTGAGCTGCACCAACAGGCTGTAAATCAGGTGGTTGAGTGGACTGATAACAATGCTCTTGAGATCAATACCAAGAAAACTGAGGAAATCATTTTTGGCTCACCATCAGACTCCCATGAAGTCCCCATGGTCATCCATACAGATGAAATCAAGCAGGGAGTTTCATTTAAATACTTGGGTGTAATGATTGACTACCTGCTGTCATGGAAGGATCACATTGAATATCTGTGCAAAAGGACAAAACAAAGAATTTATTTTCTCTGCCGTCTTAGGTCTTTTGGCGTGAACAGAGAAATTCTTCTGTTGTTCTTTACATCTGTGATCTTGTCTATTCTGCAGTACTGCAATACTACCTGGTACAAATGTTTGTCAGCAGCTTTAAAATCAAAACTGCTCCACCTGTTAAAAATCTGCTCAAAGATTGTTGGTCAACCCTGTCAGAGACTCTATGACTCAGCCTATCATAACAACCTAGTGAGGCTGTCCAACAACATCATCTCTGACCCAAACCATGTTCTGAACAGTGAATATGAACTGCTACCATCTAATCGGAGATACAGGGTCCCACCATTCAATAAAGTCAGACTGAAGCACTCCTTCGTGCATCAGTCAATCCTCACAGTAAACACAGAGCTGATCTCAGATCAGATGCACGCTGAAGGCTCTTTGAGCAGCTTTTCTCTCACTGATTGTGCTGTTATGTTAAATGTTTGTTGTTTGTGTTTCATGTATTGTGTCTGGATACTTGTCTGTTGATGTTGGACATGGAGCTGCTATGACGCAAGTCAAATTTCAGACTTGATCTGACCAATAAAGTATTATCGTATTGTATTATCGTATCGTATATCGTATCGTATATCGTATCGTATTCTTCATTATTAGAGTCGATTTTTTGGACGAATGCTCTGGGCTAGTGGTTACAATGGTGAGGCCAGTGATAATGAAAATCTACTGGCCCTTAATTTCTACCCCTGGGCTGTCATTTTGTATATAAATTGCATTTGTATCAACTTTACTCTACATTTCAGCGCGGACCTGATTGGATGTTTCCGTCGTCAGCATGGCTTCCAGTGCCGGCAGTTTTTCTCCTCCCAAACTGTCAGACTTCATCCTCACGGAGCGTCTCGGCAGCGGCACATATGCCACCGTCTACAAAGCCTACAGGAAGGTGAGTTGGTGGAAGAGTCGGAGGCATGGGCGACACTTTTTTCAGATACAAAATAAACTGTATTGCAAGCCACCCTTTTTACTTTTGTACACACGGCTAATCAAAGAAATAAAATAGAAAAATTGAAGTTAAAACTGCCGCTTGAGCACCATAAAGTGAGTCTGACGCAGGTTAATGAGATAAGATAAGATAAAATAGGATTATATATTTATCTCGAAGGAAATTGTTGTGCCAGAGTTACAAAAATACAATAAACGCAAAAATAGTGAGCGTCCAGGCAGAATATCCTTTCTTCCATTTATTGCATATTCCCACTAACATACAGAACAATGGTTCCACTGGTGCCTTTCCTGTGGTTCTCCTGTAGCGTTTTCTGTTCCCTGGTAAAAAATACCATATGCTCGTCTGGTGCACCGATCCCACCACCTGTCCCAAATATATAATAATCACCAGGTGCCCAAATTACCCTTCTAAATAAAAGCAGAAATAATTCACTTAAATAATTACACTCATTTATAGTACATTCACTAGACTTACTTCATGTTTTGTTGCAATGAAAGTGTATTTGTTGGTGTTGCAGGGCGACAGTCGGGAGGTGGTGGCGGTGAAGGTGGTTTCCAAGAAGTCGCTGAACAGAGTGTCTACAGAGAACCTGCTCACAGAGATAGAAATCCTCAAAACCATGAGACACCCTCACATTGTGCAGCTCAAAGACTTCCAGGTACACTTATTTATATATAGAAGCCATGATTATCAGAGATCTGTCGTACATTCTGTAAGCAATGGAGAGTCAGGACTCAGAGAGACACGAGGAGAGTTGGAGCTTTGATGTCAAACAATGATGTTTATTACAAGTCAACAGCCGGAGAATTCATATCACAAGTCACAGCAGCAAAAGGTTCTGACTGCACTGGTGGGTTGCCATGTAAATTCTGACCAGCTTATCTCTCGATAGACCTTTTAACTAGTTTACAGAGAGTCAAATCCACATATTGGGGATGGGCGTAAACATCTGCAGACACAAGAGATGTCTCTCACATCTGTGGAGCTTAGAAAGCCAGCATTCTCACAGTCGTAAAAACCCCCCTGTGCCCACCAGGTCAGGCCATAAAACCGCATTAACACATTCCTTACGGGACATTAGAAGCAGGGATGGTCGTAAATGTCAACACACAGAATATGGTTAAATATCTTAGGAGTAAGGAAGAATTATTCTTTGACACTTAGGAGTAAGACAGAAATATTCCCTTACACATTCTATACATTTTTTCACCGTCTATATTTTGGAGTTGGTCTATGTTCATGATATTGTTACTTATTATAGCTGGATCAATTATGGACTGCATTATTTGGGTCACGTTGGTATGGTTGGCATTCAGAGTGAATATAGTGTGTGTGTGTTTGAGGTGTGTGTGTGTGTGTGTGAGAGGTGTGTTTGACATGTGTGAGCTGTGTGTGTGAGGTGTGTGTGTGTGTGAGGAGTCTGAGACTGGAGACACACGAGGACGATAACGCAAATGAACCGAAATCGATATCAAAAAATTCTTCCGTCCACACACGCAATAGGCACCAGAAACGTGTCCGTTCACACAAGACCGCTCGAAAGCGCTGGAGACCCTGTAGTACATATGCCGGGCCTGTAAGTGGCGCTGTACTTCTGCCACAAAAGCAGCGAAGAAGACTTCCCGCGCATGGTTGCCATGGTTGCCCTTCTGTTTATTCTCCGCTGTGGATGCTCTGGCTCTTTTTCTCCCTCCCCTAGGCAAGCGTTTGCTCCTGCTGTAAATCTCTCCGGTAGTCCACCAGCAGATGAAAAACACCCACCTCTCTGCCTCTTCCAAAGGTCGAGGGGACCGTGCGGCAGAGTTTCAGTTTATTTTCGCCGGTCAGCATGTCCGTTAAAGTTTAAATCTTCCGGACAAAATTAGAATATAAAGTGAAACTCTGCCGCACGGTCCCCTCGACCCTTGGAAGCGGCGGAGTGCCGGTCAGAGGTCTTCTTTGTTATTTATTGAGCTTTAAAACAAATTGTTAACGACTCTATATAATAATATAAGAATAAAAACGGAGCCTCTCTTTTCCTCCCCCTCTTCTGAGAGCCCAGCAGCTGATCTCTGAGCAGGAGAGGTGGGAGGGTGCTTCATCGTTATCAGGAAATGATCGTATAGGCTTGAACATGGAGCCGTTTGCCCCCCCAGAGTGTTGCGGCCCCAGATCTACCCACCGTTATCGTTTTTTGCGTTTCCATGTCGGCCTCGTGTGGCCGAACTGTCTATATCAGGGATGGGCAAATGGCGGACCGGGGGCCCCACCTCCTCTTTTTGCGGCCCTCAGAATAATTTATAAACAACATAATTAATAAAAATGTTATTTTATTTTTTACTTGTAGTACTGATACCGTCCACTAGATTCCTAGTTAAGTCGCTAGCTGCGTACATGATTTTGTTCGGCAGCCAAATACCGCCAAATAATCTGTGACGCGTTTTTGTGTATTGTGTTTGTTTCCCGGGGAAACACTCACAAGAAACACCGGCTGTTATGCCTGCTGAGACGTTAAATTACCGCTTGTAGTTATGCCTTTACAAGTCTGTAAAGCGACCTTGGGTCTCATGAAAGGCGCTATATAAATCAACGCTATTATTATTATTATTATTATTATTATTATTAGTAAAGCACTAGTTATGCTAGTTAGACATTAGTTAAAAGTTGTATTTATCATCTGAATTTGGCGAAACAAGTTTAATATTCTAAAAACCAAGACTTTGTTTATTTGAAATCAGATTAAAACAAACTGTCACGGACCCTGCCGTGTTATCTATGATTACTATGCGCTTTTCATTCATAATTTCAGCGGGAGGGAGGGGGAGGAGCTCTGAGGAACAGCAGAGTGCGGGTTGACAGGTGTCTGTGTTGACATTCCCCTTATTGTGGACTAAGGGGAATGCAGAGACAGGCTACAAGTGTCTTAGGTTCAAGTTAGAAAACTAATGTCTGGGTAGTGTTCATGACTTCATGTTTATGTCATCTTAATGGTTAATTTTGATGCACACACATTTTCCGTGCTTTCCAATAGTTTAAAATAGTTTTATTCCACTGTTAAATAACCTGTTCAATACAAACATGCCACTTGTAAAAACAAAAAAAGATTTCTGTGAACTGATTATTGTTTTGTGAGCTTATTAGAGGATGCTCCCTGAAAGATTGCAAAATGTCAATGAAGATGTCAGACTTAGTATATTTGTTAATAATTACATGGAATTTATGTGTGTGTGTTCCAAGTGAATCTGCGGCCCCCTGGTGGCCAGTACATAAATTATGTGGCCCCCACCACCATCCAAGTTGCCCGTCCCTGGTCTATATGATAGAGAACTGTAGCGGATATGACCGTTACCGTCCTCGTGTGGCTGCAGCCTGAGTTGTGTAAGGTATGGGTGAGGTGTGTGTGAGTTGTGTTTGATGTGTGTGTGAGATGTGGGATTTTGTGATAGATAGATAATTATTTGTTTTTGTGTGTTATACTAAGTTGATCATTTTCATTAAAGTAAGATTTTGTTCAACACATCTTTGGATCTCAGCATATATTTTTGATAGCTCGTCTGAAAAGTCCATGCAGAACCTCTCAGAAACTCTGTTTGTTCCTGACCTTGCTACATTATATGTTTTAGATTTGATGTAGCTTCTACAAAACAAATGGGGGATGGGTTCGGGAACTATATAAATAAATCCACCATAAGAGCTAATTAACCTATACCCTGCACATTTAAACAATGATGTATCTATCTGTATCCATTAAAGCTATATGTGGATTTAGAATCGCCCTGCAGGACACATCACTCGGTATATGTGTATTTTCAAGAATAAATGAAAGTCTTTCTACATTTTAAATATGCTCCTGATGGTCTGAACTCTCGTCTGTGATCAGTGGGATGCTGAGAATATCTACCTGATCCTGGAGTGGTGTTCTGGTGGAGATCTGTCGTGCTTTATTCGAAGTCGCAGGATTTTACCTGAAACTGTGGTCCGGCGCTTCCTGCAGCAAATCGGTGAGTCAGCGGCTTCTCTGGGTATCAATTAGTTGTGGTGATTGACATTATTCACCCACGGACCTATGGGTTGGGGTATTGTTCCGCACAGACACTTGAGTTAGCCGGACTTCCTGTTTCCCCCGGTCTTGCTTCCCGGGCTTGAAGTGTTTACATATGTGTTTAGATGCTAAATAAAAGTCTAGCTTGTACCTTTGATACCCCGCCTCCGACTCCCGTCTCTCGGCACTACAGTAGTATTATATATTTTGGGGGATTTAGTAATAAACCATCAAATACGAACAATAAGTAAGGGATCATTTGCAGCGAGGCGGTCATTATGGGTAAAAGAACACAGGCTGATCAGAGAGCCTGACGCGAAGCCGAGGGATCTTGATCTGCATGTTTTGCCGTTTGATGTCTATGTCTGGACCGTTGCTTAAAAAGGAGGGTTTCTGCCCCGTTACTTTTCCTCTGTTTTCTGTTCCCAGTTCGAAAAGCAAACTGCATGCAGTTTGCAAATACAGTATATATATATGTATACAGTTAAATCGACCAGACTTCTTTCTGCAGATGTGAACGTCCTTAACAACGGTCAATAAGTCCTTGATAGCGGTCTGTACTACTGGATTAACAGCGTGTCACGTGTTCTGAATTGACCAATCAGAATCGAGTATTCAACTAAACCATGTAATAATACATTTTAATTTAGGGATTTTGACAGCTATCTGTCTTGTGTAAATTGTTTGAATAGTAACTGTTGTGTTAGAAAGAATATAAATTAGATTCACGTGTGTGTGTGTGTGTGTGTGTGTGTGTGTGTGTGTGTGTGTGTGTGTGTGTGTGTGTGTGTGTGTGTGTGTGTGTGTGTGTGTGTGTGTGTGTGTGTGTGTGTGTGTGTGTGTGTGTGTGTGTGTGTGTGTGTGTGTGTGTGTGTGTGTGTGTGTGTGTGTGTGTGTGTGTGTGTGTGTGTGTGTGTGTGTGTGTGTGTCAGCCTGTGCCCTGCAGTTTCTTAATGAGCGAAACATCTCTCACCTGGACTTGAAACCTCAAAACATCCTCCTCAGCGGGTCCATCCTAAAACTGGCAGGTGATCACACACACACACACACACACACACACACACACACACACACACACACACAGATACATGAACTGAATAACTATTGTTGTATTAGTAGTAATGCTTATTACTTGGTCACTATTTACAATTTCCCCAAAAGATTGCACAAACAAATAAATAAAGTAGTTTGTGCTTTTTTGTCTTGTTGCACAGGCCCAAAGTTTCCTTCTAAAGCTACATATGTATTAAATCCCCTAAGCCATCATTGTCTTTATGTATACTTACACTCAACTGTATGTAACACATGTTCACATATTAGTGTTGTTGTTTTACTCTTCTATGCCGATAGAATTTTTATTTTAGCCCTTTATTTCACGTTTACTCTCATTTGTTATAATTATAGAAATATTTTAAAGACATTTTATTTGATTGGGTCTTTGTTTTTTACATATATATAATTTTTAATTTGTTCTAATCTGGAGAAACTGTTACCAAACCTAACTCCCCTCGGAAGAAATAATGAACTGTTTGTCTGATAAACTGCATTTCCTCTCTGCTCTCTCCCAGACCTCCACAGCTCAGCCTTTAATTGAATCTCTAATTAAAGGCTAATTCAAACTCTGACTACTTTTAAATCCAGGCTGAAGACTTTTCTTTTTGACGCTGCTTTTAATTGATATTCATATCTCACAGTGCTCTGTAACTTTTATTCATTACATTACATTTAGCTGAGGCTTTTATCCAAAGCAACTTACAATAAGTGCGTTCGACCAACAAAGTAGAAAACTTGAAGAAAACAGAATCATATAAGTACATCAGGTTTCATAGAGCTAAAACATTTCAAGTGCTACTCAACTGGCTTTAGATAAGCCAGCCCTTTATTAGTATATAAGTGCTTTGTTAGTAATTCTATCTCTGGAAGTGGAGTCTAAAGAGATGAGTTTTCAGTCTGAAGAAGATGTGTAAGCTTTCTGCTGTCCTGATTTCAATGGGGAGCTCATTCCACCATTTTGGAGCCAGGATAGCAAACCCACGTGTTTTTGCTGATGGGAACTTGGGTCCCCCTCGCAGTGCGGGTGCAGCGAGCTGTTTGGCTGATGCAGAGCGGAGTGCACGTGCTGGGGTGTACGGTTTAACCATGTCCTGGATGTAGGAAGGGCCAGATCCATTCGCAGCATGGTACACCAGTGTCTTGAAGTGGATTCTAGCAGTTACCGGAAGCCAGTGAAGGGAGCGGAGGAGCGGTGTGGGAACATTTGGGAAGGTTGAAGACCAGACGAGCCGCTGCATTCCGGATGAGCTGCAGAGGTCGGATGGCACATGCAGGTAGACCAGCCAGGAGGGAGTTGCAGTAGTCTAGGCCTGAGATGACGAGAGCCTGGACCAGAACCTGCGTCTCTTTCTGGGTCAGCTGGGGACGTATCCTCCTGATGTTGTAAAGAGTGTATCTGCAGCAGCGGGTTGTAGCAGCGATGTTTGCAGTGAAGGACAGTTTGTTATCTAGGGTCACACCCAGATTCCTTGCAGTCTGAGTCGGGGAAACAACAGAGGGGCCGATGTTGATTGTTAGGTCAAGAGTGGGACAATCTTTTCCCGGAAGGAAAAGCAGTTCAGTCTTGTCAAGGTTGAGCTTGAGGTGGTGAGCAGACATCCACCGAGAGATGTCTGCTAGACAATTCATGTACCTGTGTTATTCTTGTTTTTATTATCTTTGCTTTTTAAATGCTATTTTATAATATGTTTCTTAATGTCTTTCATTTTTGTAAAGCACTTTGAATTGCCTTGTGTTGAAAATTGCTATAAATGCACTTGCCGTGTGTCAGAAAACTCTCACTCGTCCCCGGCTTCAACCTCAGGATCCATGTATCTGTGATCCTCTCCAGAATGGAAGGAGTCATCACATACAGAGCATCAACTAGTTCCTGAACAGTGTCTTTCACATGCTGATATCCAAGAGAGGGAGTTCCACAGTCACAAGATGGAGGAATAGAAAGCAGTATTCAATGTTTACTTCAGATTAGCTCCACGTCAGAAATGATCATGCTTGTAATATGTCTCTCTCCATAGAGGCTGAATCATCATGTTAATCACAGAGCTATCATATGCCTCAAACAGTCCTGATGCTCTTCTAGCTAATCACACATCCTGTCATGTTCACAGCTACAGTTGATACCTTTGTTATCATGTTGCTCTCATGTTGGAAGAGGACATTCAGGATTTTCCCAACACCTTGCCTTGCCTCTACTGTTGGTGCCTCGTCTCAGACCTGTCACATTGAATCGTGTTTCCCTCTGTGATTTGCTCTCAGATTTTGGCTTTGCTCAGTACATGTCTCCGTGGGATGAGCAGAGTTCCCTGAGAGGCTCTCCGCTCTACATGGCTCCGGAGATGGTGTGCCGACGGCAGTACGACTCCAGAGTGGATCTGTGGTCCGTGGGCGTCATCCTCTACGGTCAGTAAGAGAAAACATGGATCACACAACGCCTCAAATATTCTGTTAGTTGTAATGCTACTTTTCAGAGAGGGCAAGAGTACACATCCTTTCCTCAAGTAGAAGTACAGATACTCATGTTTAAAAATACTCTGGTGAAAGTAGAAGTACTGACTAAACTTCTTTACTCAAGTCAAAGTAAAGAGGGCTTTGAAATGTACTTCAGTAAAAAGTACCCATAACTAGCAGCTGTTTTAAAGAGTACCTGACCTCCCTTTATATTAATAGAACAATAATGTCATTGTTAGCTAATGAATGTTTCCATGCTGAACAACGGCAACATGACAACGTTTTCATTGGTCCCTCTTCTTTAGAGAAGACCAGGAAATGATGGATACACGGATCGTGTTCAAATCAATAGGCACGCAATGACTCTAAATAATAATGATCACGCCACCAAACACACATTCAGACTAAAGGAACCAGCCTGTTTGGAAAATGTGAGAAGTAGAAAGTACAGGTATTTGGGTTCAACATGTGAGAAGTAGAAAGTACAGGTATTTGAGTTCAACATGTAAGAAGTAGAAAGTACAGGTATTTGTGTTCAACATGTAAGAAGTAGAAAGTACAGGTATTTGAGTTCAACATGTAAGAAGTAGAAAGTACAGGTATTTGTGTTCAACATGTAAGAAGTAGAAAGTACAGGTGTTTGAGTTCAACATGTAAGAAGTAGAAAGTACAGGTATTTGAGTTCAACATGTGAGAAGTAGAAAGTACAGGTATTTGAGTTCAACATGTAAGAAGTAGAAAGTACAGGTATTTGTGTTCAACATGTAAGAAGTAGAAAGTACAGGTATTTGTGTTCAACATGTAAGAAGTAGAAAGTACTGGTATTTGTGTTCAACATGTAAAAAGTAGAAAGT
Organism: Notothenia rossii; assembly: GCF_949606895.1. NCBI lineage: Eukaryota > Metazoa > Chordata > Actinopteri > Perciformes > Nototheniidae > Notothenia > Notothenia rossii. Next base: position 3,822,200 of record NC_136904.1, on the reverse strand, counting down.
ACAGGTATTTGAGTTCAACATGTAAGAAGTAGAAAGTACAGGTATTTGAGTTCAACATGTGAGAAGTAGAAAGTACAAGTATTTGAGTTCAACATGTAAGAAGTAGAAAGTACAGGTATTTGTGTTCAACATGTAAGAAGTAGAAAGTACAGGTATTTGAGTTCAACATGTAAGAAGTAGAAAGTACAGGTATTTGAGTTCAACATGTGAGAAGTAGAAAGTACAAGTATTTGAGTTCAACATGTAAGAAGTAGAAAGTACAGGTATTTGTGTTCAACATGTAAGAAGTAGAAAGTACTGGTATTTGTGTTCAACATGTAAGAAGTAGAAAGTACTGGTATTTGAGTTCAACATGTGAGAAGTAGAAAGTACAGGTATTTGAGTTCAACATGTAAGAAGTAGAAAGTACAGGTATTTGTGTTCAACATGTAAGAAGTAGAAAGTACAGGTATTTGTGTTCAACATGTAAGAAGTAGAAAGTACAGGTATTTGTGTTCAACATGTAAGAAGTAGAAAGTACAGGTATTTGAGTTCAACATGTAAGAAGTAGAAAGTACTGGTATTTGTGTTCAACATGTAAAAAGTAGAAAGTACAGGTATTTGAGTTCAACATGTAAGAAGTAGAAAGTACAGGTATTTGAGTTCAACATGTAAGAAGTAGAAAGTACAGGTATTTGTGTTCAACATGTAAGAAGTAGAAAGTACAGGTATTTGTGTTCAACATGTAAAAAGTAGAAAGTACAGGTATTTGAGTTCAACATGTGAGAAGTAGAAAGTACAGGTATTTGAGTTCAACATGTGAGAAGTAGAAAGTACAGGTATTTGTGTTCAAAATGTAAGAAGTAGAAAGTACAGGTATTTGAGTTCAACATGTGAGAAGTAGAAAGTACAGGTATTTGTGTTCAACATGTAAGAAGTAGAAAGTACAGGTATTTGAGTTCAACATGTAAGAAGTAGAAAGTACAGGTATTTGTGTTCAACATGTAAGAAGTAGAAAGTACAGGTATTTGTGTTCAACATGTAAAAAGTAGAAAGTTCAGGTATTTGAGTTCAACATGTAAGAAGTAGAAAGTACAGGTATTTGTGTTCAACATGTAAAAAGTAGAAAGTTCAGGTATTTGAGTTCAACATGTAAGAAGTAGAAAGTACAGGTATTTGTGTTCAACATGTAAAAAGTAGAAAGTACAGGTATTTGAGTTCAACATGTAAGAAGTAGAAAGTACAGGTATTTGTGTTCAACATGTAAGAAGTAGAAAGTACAGGTATTTGTGTTCAACATGTAAAAAGTAGAAAGTTCAGGTATTTGAGTTCAACATGTAAGAAGTAGAAAGTACAGGTATTTGTGTTCAACATGTAAGAAGTAGAAAGTACAGGTATTTGTGTTCAACATGTAAAAAGTAGAAAGTACAGGTATTTGTGTTCAACATGTGAGAAGTAGAAAGTTCAGGTATTTGAGTTCAACATGTAAGAAGTAGAAAGTACAGGTATTTGTGTTCAACATGTAAGAAGTAGAAAGTACAGGTATTTGTGTTCAACATGTAAGAAGTAGAAAGTACAGGTATTTGAGTTCAACATGTAAGAAGTAGAAAGTACAGGTATTTGTGTTCAACATGTAAGAAGTAGAAAGTACAGGTATTTGTGTTCAACATGTAAAAAGTAGAAAGTTCAGGTATTTGAGTTCAACATGTAAGAAGTAGAAAGTTCAGGTATTTGTGTTCAACATGTAAGAAGTAGAAAGTACAGGTATTTGTGTTCAACATGTAAGAAGTAGAAAGTACAGGTATTTGTGTTCAACATGTAAGAAGTAGAAAGTACAGGTATTTGTGTTCAACATGTAAGAAGTAGAAAGTAAAGGTATTTGTGTTCAACATGTAAAAAGTAGAAAGTTCAGGTATTTGAGTTCAACATGTAAGAAGTAGAAAGTACAGGTATTTGTGTTCAACATGTAAGAAGTAGAAAGTACAGGTATTTGTGTTCAACATGTAAAAAGTAGAAAGTACAGGTATTTGTGTTCAACATGTAAGAAGTAGAAAGTACAGGTATTTGTGTTCAACATGTAAGAAGTAGAAAGTACTGGTATTTGTGTTCAACATGTAAAAAGTAGAAAGTACAGGTATTTGAGTTCAACATGTGAGAAGTAGAAAGTACAGGTATTTGTGTTCAACATGTAAGAAGTAGAAAGTACAGGTATTTGAGTTCAACATGTAAGAAGTAGAAAGTACAGGTATTTGTGTTCAACATGTAAGAAGTAGAAAGTACAGGTATTTGTGTTCAAAATGTAAGAAGTAGAAAGTACAGGTATTTGTGTTCAACATGTAAGAAGTAGAAAGTACAGGTATTTGAGTTCAACATGTGAGAAGTAGAAAGTACAGGTATTTGAGTTCAACATGTAAGAAGTAGAAAGTACAGGTATTTGAGTTCAACATGTGAGAAGTAGAAAGTACAGGTATTTGTGTTCAACATGTAAGAAGTAGAAAGTACAGGTATTTGAGTTCAACATGTAAGAAGTAGAAAGTACAGGTATTTGAGTTCAACATGTAAGAAGTAGAAAGTACAGGTATTTGTGTTCAACATGTGAGAAGTAGAAAGTACAGGTATTTGAGTTCAACATGTAAGAAGTAGAAAGTACAGGTATTTGAGTTCAACATGTAAGAAGTAGAAAGTACAGGTATTTGAGTTCAACATGTGAGAAGTAGAAAGTACAGGTATTTGAGTTCAACATGTAAGAAGTAGAAAGTACAGGTATTTGTGTTCAACATGTGAGAAGTAGAAAGTACAGGTATTTGTGTTCAACATGTAAGAAGTAGAAAGTACAGGTATTTGTGTTCAACATGTAAGAAGTAGAAAGTACAGGTATTTGTGTTCAAAATGTAAGAAGTCAAAGTAAAAAGTCGTCAGAAAAATAAGTAGTGGAGTAAAGATACCAGAAAAATGTACTTAAGTACAGTAACAAAGTATTTGTACTCCACTACTTCCCACGTCTGCTGCTTTGTAAAAAGATAAAAGGCAAGATTTAATTGATTGAGTCCCAGCATCTTGATACATAAAGTTATGCACATAATTTGAAAAGTAAACACAAATAAAATGTAACATCTCAAAATAGAAAAAATAAAACGGAACAAAATATATACATGTTGACCGTGAAAGATACACATTTTCCCCATTTACTGTGGTACAGTAAAGGTTTGTTGTCACACTACAGTAATGGCTCTGTGTGAGTAACAACATAATACAGGAGTCATTTACAATTTCTCAACAAAGACTTGATATTTAAGGTTGCCTAAATAAGATTATTATTTAGTCAACTTTATTGTCAATCAAGTTTGTGTGTGCAGAGAGATCGAAATACCGTTTCCCACAATCCCGATTACAAAAACAAATATATATAAAAATATGTATAAAATATGTATATCCTATACAAAATCAACAGACACATTTAAACACATGCACACATTAAGGTAAAAACACAACAATCAATATATACAAAACAACAGTCACTTCAATATCTTTGGGAATGCACATTAGTTCCAGACTGTCCATAGCAGTGTAGAAAGTGTCTGGTTTTGAGTGTGTGAGTGTGCGTGGGGTCTCACTCTGTTACAGGAAATGCATCACTTTTTGTTGGTAAAATCACTGCAGATGAACTTAACACTGTTTCTGTTCTTTTAGAGGCACTTTTTGGGCGAGCACCATTCGCATCAAGATCATATGCTGAACTGGAGGAGAAGATCCGGAGTAACCAACCTATTGAGGTCAGATTCGTGAAATTAATTAGTTATTTATTAGTGACATTTTGTTAATATCACAACGTACTCACTGTGCACCCTGGTGGTGTGAAATAAAGCTCCAGCGTGCTACGTATTCCTCACTTGATGGATACTCAAAATGTCACAAACTCTAATTTCATAATGAACTTTATTTAAAGAGCACGTTTCAAACAACAGATGCACAATGACGTGCAATCAAAAGCACATTTTAAACAAGGCCAAAAAGACAAAACACTTTGATATGAAGACTGTGGAAATAGTAATAAAATAACTAAAATATATAAAAGAGAATGATTGAAGAACATAATGGGAGCTACATTCATTATAAGCCCAGTTACATAAATAGACAGTCACATGACATGACATGTCATACTATGTCTAGATTATCTGTAGAGCACATTTTGGAAAAGGACTAGATGTCAGTTTGCCACTGCATCAAAGGTCAGAGTTACTCACTATTGGTATGAGACTATTAGAAAGTGTACACACACTAACAACGCCTGGGAATAAGAGAACTGAAATAATAAATCATATTTGATGAGGCACCTCAGTGAGCATGTTATTCTTGTAGTTACGTTTTTATTGCTCACACTGAACAACAGCTGTAATTAAAAACACATTACCCCTGACTCCTGAGTTTTCTCTCTCCCAGTATTTGTGAATCTTTGCCATTAAACCACTAGGTGGCAGACTTTCACACTTTACCCTCGTCCCCCTCAGGACTCAGTCACGATTCAGGAACCTTTATAAAGTTAAATGGAAAATCTGGGATAGAAATAAAATACTCTTTTGTCGACAGGCCGATACAACATTTACAATTATGACCTGTTATTAAAAAAAAAAATATCTCTACCATAAGTTGATTTTTTAAAAAGGCCGAATTCTGTTTTTGAGTCTTCCCTTCCCTGTAGTGTGTTCTGTAGGTTTTAGTGCATGTAAATAGTCGGCAAAGGCTAAAGTCCCTGCGTTATGGCCCTATACATATTAATGTGTTTGAAAACTCCCATGTAAAAATAAACGTAACAGACTGCTTGAAACTAAAGTAATATCTGTGTCGCCGTCCTAGTCGTGTGTGAACATTTGATTTTATGATTATCCCGGACAAATATATTGCAATTCATTTTTATCCCAATAATCGTCTATACAGACATAACACTCTGAAAGTGGCACTTGAACAAACTGGACTAACGAGTTACAGATATTTAACTCTAAATTGACATTACAGCTGATTGCATGCACACACAACCTGTGTATCACCTTTATAACAGTGGAAGATAACGGTATACTGTAAAAGATGGAGGGCTTTCACAACACTTGTCTCTCTTGTGTAGACTGCAGCTAAATGGATTAGCATATGGCTCATTACCCAGGGATTCACTCAAGAGTTTTAAGGTCATCTTTAGATTTTTCCTTGTGAGACTTGAAGGTCTTTGGCAACAATCCGCTGTCCTTTTCCCCGGGGATTGTCCTGTGGATTTACTGCAACATAATAAGGTCATGTTTTGTGCCTCAGCTGCCTCCCGGGGCCCGAGTATCCAAGAACTGCAGAGACCTTCTTCTGCGGCTGCTGGACAGAAACCCTGACGCCCGGATCACCTTTAAAGAGTTCTTCACGCACCCTTTTGTGGATATGGAGCACATGCCGAGTGCAGAAAGCCTAGTGAAAGCGGTGAGAAGAAAAAGAAAGTGTACGCTGGTGGGAAGTAGTGGAGTACAAATACTTCGTTACTGTACTTCAGTACATTGTCCTGGTATCGGTACTTTACTCCACTACTTATTTTTCTGACGACCTTTTACATGTTGAACACAAATACCTGTACTTTCTACTTCTTACATGTTGAACTCAAATACCTGTACTTTCTACTTCTTACATGTTGAACTCAAATACCTGTACTTTCTACTTCTCACATGTTGAACCCAAATACCTGTACTTTCTACTTCTTACATGTTGAACTCAAATACCTGTACTTTCTACTTCTTACATGTTGAACTCAAATACCTGTACTTTCTACTTCTCTCATTTTCCAAACAGGCTGGTTCCTTTAGTCTGAATGTGTGTTTGGTGGCGTGATCATTATTATTTAGAGTCATTGCGTGCCTATTGATTTGAACACGATCCGTGTATCCATCATTTCCTGGTCTTCTCTGAAGAAGAGGGACCAATGAAAACGTTGTCATGTTGCCGTTGGTCACCATGGAAACATTCATTAGCTAACAATGACATTATTGTTCTATTCATATAAAGGGAGGTCAGGTACTCTTTAAAACAGCTGCTAGTTATGGGTACTTTTTACTGAAGTACATTTCAAAGCCTCTTTACTTTGACTTGAGTAAAGAAGTTTAGTCAGTACTTCTACTTTCACCAGAGTATTTTTAAACACGAGTATCTGTACTTCTACTTGAGGAAATTATGTGTGTACTTTTACCCTCTCTGGCGCTGGCATGTGTGTCTATCTATTCTCTACATGACCATGAATAATGTGTGTGTAATCGGCTGAGCTCATGTGTTAGGTTTTCCCTTCACGCATGACTGCATGCACTGACTTTTATCCACCCGGGAAATACACTATGCATTATTTTATTTCCATTTTTTTGTATTCTAGCCTTTTATGCTTTTAACCTTTTTTATATTACCATATTTTATTCAATATGCTCCTTAGATAACTTTTATTTTAATTTTATTTTCTCCTAGCATTGTGAAGCACCTTGAGATGATATTGTTTTTAAAGTGTGCTATATAGAAAAATTTTATTATTATTATTATTATTATTATTCAGGCTCTCACATAATTATATTTCTGTAAATATTGTCTTTATTTTTCATTTGATACAATAGTCTTAAGTAGCTTTTATAATTTGTATTGCTACGTTTTGATCTTTCTCTGTCTTTGCATGCACCCTTTCTACCAAAGCAAATTCAGTAGTTTAACAGCAACAGGGTGAGAATGAAAAACAGGACAGCACAGATTCATTTAGTGATGCCACTTCCTGTTTCCTGTCTTCAGAAGGCGATGGTGCTGCAGGCGGTTCAGAAGGACCAGGAGGGAGAGAGAGACGCCGCGCTCTGTCTCTACTGCAGCGCTTTGGAGCACTTTGTCCCCGCTATCCACTGTAAGAGCATCACTTCCTGTCTGTGGAGCATCACTTCCTGTCTGTGGAGCATCACTTCCTGTCTGTGGAGCTTCACTTTCTGTCTGTGGAGCTTTAAATGTACCACACCACAGTTAACTTTTCCAAATGAAACCAAAACCAGAGGTGGAAGAAGTACTCAGATCTTGCACTTGAGTAAAAGTAGAAGTACTCAGATCTTGCACTTGAGTAAAAGTAGAAGTACCAGATATTGTACTTGAGTAAAAGTAGAAGTACTCAGGTCTTGCACTTGAGTAAAAGTAGAAGTACCAGATCTTGTACTTGAGTAAAAGTAGAAGTACCAGATATTGTACTTGAGTAAAAGTAGAAGTACTCAGGTCTTGCACTTGAGTAAAAGTAGAAGTACCAGATATTGTACTTGAGTAAAAGTAGAAGTACTCAGATATTTTACTTGAGTAAAAGTAGAAGTACCAGAGTGTAGGAATACTCTGTTACAGTAAAAGTCCTGCACTCAAAATGTTCCTCAAGTGAAAGTAGAAAAGTATTATCATCAAAATATAGTGAAAGTAGCGACAGTAAAAGTAGTCGTTGTGCAGATTGGTCCATTTCAGAATAATAGATATGATATGTTTTATAATGATTGATCATGAAAGTGTTCTCAAAGCTGCTAAAGGTGCAGCTAGTTTGAATGACTTTGTATACTGCAGGGTAGCTGGTGGATTTACTCCAGGTGGAACTAAAGTCTGATTCAACACTTGATTATATTTCACATCATTCATCCACATCTGTAAAGTAACTAAAGGGATTAAATACATGCAGTGGAGGGAAAGTACACCATGTACCTCTGAACTGTAGAGGAGTAGAAGAACACAGTAGCAATACATTTGAATACTCAAGTACAAGTACCTACACAAATGGTAATTAAGTAAATGTACTAAGTTACTTCCCACCACTGACCACGTCTTCTCTCCTCTGCAGACGAGACGGACCGACAGCGTAAAGAAACTCTCCGACAGAAGGTAGGTCTGACACTCTCTCTCTTTCTCTCTCCTTTCTCTATTCTCAACTTATGTAAGTGATTGTCTCTCATGTTAAAGGGCACTCTGAAGCGGCAAAAAACATTCCGTCAGCGAATCTAACACGGGTTTAAAAAAGGTCCGAGCAAAAAGTCATCGTGTGCATTTTATTTTCTTGATACCACAATATACAAGTACAACAGTTTATTTTTCTATTTTCTTGCCTCGTGCACACCCGATGGTACCGGGTCCCTCCCCATAAACACCGGGTCCCTCCCCATAAACACCGGGTCCCTCCCCATAAACACCGGGTCCCTCCCCATAAACACCGGGTCCCTCCCCATAAAAACTGGGTCCCTCCCCATAAACACCGGGTCCCTCCCCATAAACACCAGGTCCCTCCCCATAAACACCAGGTCCCTCCCCATAAACACCGGGTCCCTCCCCATAAACACCATGTCCCTCCCCATAAACACCGGGTCCCTCCCCATAAACACTGGGTCCCTCCCCATAAACACCAGGTCCCTCCCCATAAACACCGGGTCCCTCCCCATAAACACCGGGTCCCTCCCCATAAACACCGGGTCCCTCCCCATAAACACCAGGTCCCTCCCCATAAACACCGGGTCCCTCCCCATAAACACCAGGTCCCTCCCCATAAACACCGGGTCCCTCCCCATAAACACCGGGTCCCTCCCCATAAACACCAGGTCCCTCCCCATAAACACCGGGTCCCTCCCCATAAACACCGGGTCCCTCCCCATAAACACCGGGTCCCTCCCCATAAAAACTGGGTCCCTCCCCATAAACACCGGGTCCCTCCCCATAAACACCGGGTCCCTCCCCATAAACACCATGTCCCTCCCCATAAACACCAGGCCCCTCCCCATAAACACCGGGTCCCTCCCCATAAACACCATGTCCCTCCCCATAAACACCAGGCCCCTCCCCATAAACACCGGGTCCCTCCCCATAAACACCATGTCCCTCCCCATAAACACCGGGTCCCTCCCCATAAACACCGGGTCCCTCCCCATAAACACCAGGCCCCTCCCCATAAACACCGGGCCCCTCCCCATAAACACCGGGTCCCTCCCCATAAACACCGGGTCCCTCCCCATAAACACCAGGTCCCTCCCCATAAACACCGGGTCCCTCCCCATAAACACCAGGTCCCTCCCCATAAACACCGGGTCCCTCCCCATAAACACCATGTCCCTCCCCATAAACACCAGGTCCCTCCCCATAAACACCGGGTCCCTCCCCATAAACACCGGGTCCCTCCCCATAAACACCGGGTCCCTCCCCATAAACACCGGGTCCCTCCCCATAAACACCAGGTCCCTCCCCATAAACACCGGGTCCCTCCCCATAAACACCATGTCCCTCCCCATAAACACCGGGTCCCTCCCCATAAACACCGGGTCCCTCCCCATAAACACCGGGTCCCTCCCCATAAACACCGGGTCCCTCCCCATAAACACCAGGTCTCCCATAACCTGCCTTCTCAAAACAAAAGCAAAAGACAACTTATTTGATCAACTTCAATAACACTCGAAGGAAAGGAAGATTTACTAAATAAAATAAATGGATAAGTGTTAAATAGTATAAGTCCGTAAATGGCTCCGTCACTCAGATCTTCCAATATTTCACTTTTTAGAAGAATGAATTACAGGAAAACTGGGGATGCTTCTTTCTGTTTTTATATCGCCCCAAACATTTGATCTTAGAACAGCAAGCTCAATTGGAGTTTTTAAAAGTAAATGAAAGGATGTGTGAACTTTGGCCATCTCTGGATTTGATTAAGTTGAGTAAATGTGAGATGACTTCCCTCAGGTGCGTCAGTACGTTTCCAGAGCCGAGGAGCTGAAATCACTGCTGGCCTCGGACAACAGGCTGAGTTTTGAGGAAGCTCGAAGCTCCAGGGATATCCTCCGAGGTAAAAAACACATCTTAGGGCAGAGAGAAGGGCACTGGGCAAAACGGGGAATGAAGACGAAATTTGAGTAGATACAGATTTTAAACGAGTGTTCAAACCTGCCAGTGATCCAACCAGAAAGTTCAAAGAGGTTTCAATGAATTCACAAAACAAACAGTACTGTATTAATGTATATCATTTATAAATATCTTCCGACAGAAATGTATATTAAGGTCCCAGCACATAGAAACTGCCTAAAGCTAACTTGCGTGTGTTGGGCAATTAGCATAAGTTGTGTTAATAAGCATCATAGTTTATGTTGATAAGAGTAAAACAATTACAGATTTAGAAAATGTTGGGGGTTATTGAGGATGCTGACTCCATTTCAGGGTCAAAAATGGCAGACATATTTGCTGATATTGATGAATTTTGGATTGGACAGATAGCTTATTTATCTCAAAAACAAATTGTCCACAGTAGAGGTATTCATTTCCATCTCGTGCTCTCTATATCCAATGGTCGCTACACCGCTCCTGGTAGTCCGCCCGAAGAGAGTTTAAATATTGCCTCTTTCTGGTTTTATCGAACATTTTTGATCCTGAAAATGTCAGAAATGGATTCAGCATCCTCACTAACCCCCCCCCCCCCCCCAAAACTACTCCAGAACTGTCCAAATCGGCCTACAACTTGTTCACTATTGCCTGCCTGGGCTGTCATGCTAATGTGTTCAAATGAAGGCAGCTTGTAGCAGAAAGTAATCAGATTACTTTGATACTCAGAGGAGGTAACTGATTACATTCTTTGACATGTAACTAGTTATTGTAAAGGATTACATGTTTAAAGTTACCCTCCCAACCTTGCTGCTGCATTAAGACTGACTAACATTAAACTATTCCTTTTTCTTTCCGCTCCAGAGATGTCTCGAGATAAACCCCGGCTTCTCGCTGCTCTGCAGGCGTCGTCTGCTGCCATCGCTAAGGTTCATAGATTCCAGGCTTTATGATGACAACTCTTCTTCATGTCTCTTCTGCATCAACATGTGTCCCCTGTTCTTCATGTCTCTTCTACATCAACATGTGTCCCCTCTTCTCCATGTCTCTTCTACATCAACATGTGTCCCCTCTTCTTCATGTCTCTTCTACATCAACATGTGTCCCCTCTTCTTCATGTCTCTTCTACATCAACATGTGTCCCCTCTTCTTCATGTCTCTTCTACATCAACATGTGTCCCCTCTTCTCCATGTCTCTTCTACATCAACATGTGTCCCCTCTTCTTCATGTCTCTTCTACATCAACATGTGTCCCCTCTTCTCCATGTCTCTTCTACATCAACATGTGTCCCCTCTTCTTCATGTCTCTTCTACATCAACATGTGTCTCCTCTTCTTCATGTCTCCTCTACATCAACATGTGTCCCCTCTTCTTCATGTCTCTTCTACATCAACATGTGTCCCCTCTTCTTCATGTCTCTTCTACATCAACATGTGTCCCCTCTTCTTCATGTCTCTTCCACATCAACATGTGTCCCCTCTTCTCCATGTCTCTTCTACATCAACATGTGTCCCCTCTTCCTCATGTCTCCTCTACATCAACATGTGTCCCCTCTTCTTCATGTCTCTTCTACATCAACATGTGTCCCCTCTTCTCCATGTCTCTTCTACATCAACATGTGTCCCCTCTTCTCCATGTCTCTTCTACATCAACATGTGTCCCCTCTTCTCCATGTCTCCTCTACATCAACATGTGTCCCCTCTTCTTCATGTCTCTTCTACATCAACATGTGTCCCCTCTTCCTCATGTCTCCTCTACATCAACATGTGTCCCCTCTTCTTCATGTCTCCTCTACATCAACATGTGTCCCCTCTTCTTCATGTCTCTCCTACATCAACATGTGTCCCCTCTTCTTCATGTCTCTTCTACATCAACATGTGTCCCCTCTTCCTCATGTCTCCTCTACATCAACATGTGTCCCCTCTTCTTCATGTCTCCTCTACATCAACATGTGTCCCCTCTTCTTCATGTCTCTCCTACATCAACGTGTGTCCCCTCTTCTCCATGTCTCTTCTACATCAACATGTGTCCCCTCTTCTTCATGTCTCTTCTACATCAACATGTGTCCCCTCTTCTCCATGTCTCTTCTACATCAACATGTGTCCCCTCTTCTTCATGTCTCTTCTACATCAACATGTGTCCCCTCTTCTTCATGTCTCTTCTACATCAACATGTGTCCCCTCTTCTTCATGTCTCTTCTATAATCAACATGTGTCCCCTCTTCTCCATGTCTCTTCTACATCAACATGTGTCCCCTCTTCTTCATGTCTCTTCTACATCAACATGTGTCCCCTCTTCTCCATGTCTCTTCTACATCAACATGTGTCCCCTCTTCTTCATGTCTCATCTATATCAACATGTGTCCCCTCTTCTCCATGTCTCTTCTACATCAACATGTGTCCCCTCTTCTTCATGTCTCTTCTACATCAACATGTGTCCCCTCTTCTTCATGTCTCTTCTACATCAACATGTCTCCCCTCTTCTTCATGTCTCTTCTATAATCAACATGTGTCCCCTCTTCTCCATGTCTCTTCTACATCAACATGTGTCCCCTCTTCTTCATGTCTCTTCTACATCAACATGTGTCCCCTCTTCTTCATGTCTCTTCTATAATCAACATGTGTCCCCTCTTCTTCATGTCTCTTCTACATCAACATGTGTCCCCTCTGTGTAAAAGATTCTCTCTCTTTTTGTCCTGATCCATTTCTATAAAAACTGAAAATGAGCTGAAAGAGTTCAAAGCCTTCTCTTGTCAAACAATGTCTTTTTGCTTGTGACTGAAATACCTATACTAGGACCAGGGTGACCTTTGCTGTTATTACTGTTTCTCCAGGAGGGGAGTGGGCAGGGGGATCAGGAGGCGCTGGATGCGTACCAGCAGTGTTTAGGAGAACTTCTGCTGGCGCTGGCAGGTAAACAAACTCCTTATTCACACAGGAACATAAAGAGAGAAAGGATGAGAGACTGTTTGAGAAATGTATTTTCAGGGAACGGCTGGAGTGACAAAAACCAACAAAAAAGTTATTTGGTGAAGATTTGAAGAAACTTCACTAAAAATAAATAAATCAAAGAAGTACTTCCTGGTTAGAAATCTATAAAAGCCTTAAATAAAAATGGACTACTACGCTAAACATGGGTATTAAACAAAAATGACCAGAGGTGGAAGAAGTACTCAGATCTTGTACTTTTACTCAAGTACAGGATCTGAGTAATTCTAATTTTGCTCAAGTACAGGATCAGAGTAATTCTACTTTTACTCAAGTACAAGATCTGAGTACTTCTACTTTTACTCAAGTACAGGATCTGAGTACTTCTACTTTTACTCAAGTACAGGATCTGAGTACTTCTACTTTTACTCAAGTACAGGATCTGAGTACTTCTACCTTTACTCAAGTACAAGATCTGAGTAATTCTACTTTTACTCAAGTACAGGATCTGAGTACTTCTACTTTTACTCAAGTACAGGATCTGAGTACTTCTACTTTTACTTCCAGATCTGAGTACTTCTCCCACCTGTATGTGTGTAATCCCTAAGAGGTTTCCACTGTATATGATGAACTGGTGCATTCATCTAGTGCCATCCTAACCAGCCTCTCATTGTGTGGCTGCAGAAACCACCAGGGGCATTGTGGGTAAAAAAACATTGCCCCTTTGTTTACTGTGGACCTCTTTGTTGCCCAGTTTCCCAACAAGCCCCTCCCCCTTTCAGTGTGAAAACACCGGCCTACATTTCAATCACCCCGGAGCCCCTCGTCTACACACTACACAAATACAATCTAGTAGTTGATCCACGCTGAGTCATTTTAAGTCGAGACTAAAAACATTACTTTTTTCAGCTGCTTACCCAGACGTCTTTTAACTTGTTTTAGCACCTACTGTTTTTACAATGTTGTTTTTAAACTATTCTGTATCTCTTTTGTGAATCTGTTATTCCATTATGTTTATTTATTGAGTTCCTTTCTGTTGCCTTCTTGTTAAGTGTTAATGATGAGCACTTTGAATTGCCTCTGTGTCTGGACATGTGCTTTATAAATAAACGTACCACACACACACGCATACATGCACACACACAAACTCACTCACACACACACACACACACACACACACACACACACACACACACACACACACACACACACACACACACGCACACATGCACACATGCACACAAACTCACTCACTCACGCACACATGCACACATGCACACAAACTCACTCACTCACACACACACGCACACATGCACACATGCACACAAACTCACTCACACACACACACACACACACACACACACACACACACACACACACACACACACGCACACATGCACACATGCACACAAACTCACGCACACAAACTCACTCTCACACACGCACACGCACGCACACACACGCACACGCACATGCACATGCACACGCACATGCACACGCACACAAACTCACTCACTCACACACACACACACACACACACACACACACACACACACACACACACACACACAACTCACTCTCACTCTCACACACACACACACACACGCACACATGCACACAAACTCACTCACACACGCACACAAACTCACTCTCACACGCACACGCACATGCACATGCACACACACACGCACATGCACACACACACACACACACTCACTCACTCACTCACTCACTCACTCACTCACTCACTCACTCACTCACTCACAGACACTCACATACACATACATAGACTCATACTCATAAACACACACACACACTCACTCACTCACAGACACTCACACACTTTTTTCCACTACGCTGCTCTGGAAAGTAATTTGGACTAATTGTATATATTTGTACTGTTGTCATACATTTAGAAGTCTTGTCTACTATACTGACACAGGTTTCATGTGCAAATTCGTGTTGACATATATATGTACGTATATATATACATACCGTTCAAACCCCACTGCAGTCAGCATGTCGTTGAGTCCCTGAGACACTTCACCCCAAATTGCTCCTGTGGAGATTGTCCACAGTATTGAGAATGTTACACACACACACACACACACACACACACACACACACACACACACACACACACACACACACACACACACACACACACACACACACACACACACTTGACGCTGACTTTTTTTAACAAACTAAGTGAATAAGCTTCTCCTCCTTTTCCTCTCCCCATTACATGTTATCTCTTTAACGTATATATATTATATATGTTTTCAACTTTTTTTTAATGCTATTTTATTTCAATTGAGATTTTGACATTTTGGAATTTTTATTTCTAGACTTTTAATTTGTATTGTACAATGCCTTGTCTTTTTATGCAGCTGCAACACAAACATTTCCCAAATTGGGATCAACAAACTACTTCTTATCTTCTTTTCTTCTCTTCTTATTCTCTCCATTATTTCCCCAGGTGAGCCTCAGGGCCGCCGCAGAGAGCTTCTCCACAGCGAGGTGAGTGTCGTCCGGTCGAAGGAACATCGTACGGCTATCCGTACAACTATCCGTACGACTATCCGTACGACTAACCGTCACTCAGGGGGGGGTTACTCTAAAAATGTGATCCGTTACAATCATGGGTGTCACTTTGAAAAAGTGGTGGGGTTAATAAGAGTTCAGGTTTTACTGTGAAATACTGATTCATACATCTCTGTCCAAAATGAGAAATTACGAAATGTAGGTTTAAAGGGAGATAAGATGGACCTTTATTAATCCTGTGGGGAAATTCAGTAGTTTAACAGCAACAGGGTGAGAATGAAAAACAGGATTCACACAAAATTAAAGATTAATACAATTAAAGATCAAATTAAAGACAACATTTAAATTATATACAGTTAAGTAACGTTTAAAATAGAAATGAATGAAATGAGCATATATACATATTTAGGTCATATATACATGTTAAATATATTTACATTAATATGTCATTAACAGCTTGTTCTTCCGCCGTCTAGTGGCCAAACAAATAGTGATTTAAGAAGACCCTGAATTGAAGCATTGATATATTTTTCCCGTGCGTCTGCCATTAATCCTCTTGTGTTTGTGCACTGTTTCTCCGCTGAGCCAACAGCAGACAACAGTATTTCATTAGCAAAGCTCAGAAGGGGGGATGAGGCTTGCAGACCTCCCTATTTGAAGTTTTATGGGTGCTTGTCTTAAGTAAATTCAGATGCGGCCGTAATAATCTAACACAGCTTTGGGGAGGTGGAGGCGGGGGCTAAAATAGAAAACATGTGTGTATGTGCGAGCCCCAAAGAGCCAACACATGCTGCAAAGATGGCTCTCAAATCTACTCAGAGCACACTTTGGCCTGTAAAAAGCAGTCAGTTAATCACACTCTAGAGACCCAGCTTTTAAGTAGTTTGTTGATATGGTTGCATTATAGCCATCTGCGTTTCTAGATATGTTCCTTTTTTTTTTAAATTATCAATACCATCCTCACCCACGGAGATTTGCTCCACATTGGTGATTAAAGGGATGGTGATTGCAGCCCTGTGGCTACATTAGGTCAGGGCTGAAATCTAAAAAGCTGTGGTGATTATTTACTGCAACAGATTGGTGTTGTAAAGGGACATCGTGGAAGCCATCAGTTGATGTCTCCTGTAATTACGACCCTTTTAGATGTTCCTGCAGAAATACCCGGGAGCGTTTGCTTTATACTGCGACGTAGCGGTGATATAAGCAGAGAGGGCAAAAGTACACACACACTTTACTCAAGTAGAAGTACAGATACTCGTGTTTAAAAATACTCTGGTAAGAAGTAGAAAGTACAGGTATTTGAGTTCAACATGTAAGAAGTAGAAAGTACAGGTATTTGAGTTCAACATGTAAGAAGTAGAAAGTACAGGTATTTGAGTTCAACATGTGAGAAGTAGAAAGTACAGGTATTTGAGTTCAACATGTAAGAAGTAGAAAGTACAGGTATTTGAGTTCAACATGTGAGAAGTAGAAAGTACAGGTATTTGAGTTCAACATGTGAGAAGTAGAACGTACAGGTATTTGAGTTCAACATGTGAGAAGTAGAAAGTACAGTTATTTGAGTTCAACATGTGAGAAGTAGAAAGTACAGGTATTTGAGTTCAACATGTAAGAAGTAGAAAGTACAGGTATTTGAGTTCAACATGTGAGAAGTAGAAAGTACAGGTATTTGAGTTCAACATGTGAGAAGTAGAAAGTACAGTTATTTGAGTTCAACATGTGAGAAGTAGAACGTACAGGTATTTGAGTTCAACATGTGAGAAGTAGAAAGTACAGTTATTTGAGTTCAACATGTGAGAAGTAGAAAGTACAGGTATTTGAGTTCAACATGTAAGAAGTAGAAAGTACAGGTATTTGAGTTCAACATGTAAGAAGTAGAAAGTACAGGTATTTGAGTTCAACATGTAAGAAGTAGAAAGTACAGGTATTTGAGTTCAACATGTGAGAAGTAGAAAGTACAGGTATTTGTGTTCAACATGTAAGAAGTAGAAAGTTCAGTTATTTGAGTTCAACATGTAAGAAGTAGAAAGTTCAGGTATTTGAGTTCAACATGTAAGAAGTAGAAAGTTCAGGTATTTGAGTTCAACATGTAAGAAGTAGAAAGTTCAGTTATTTGAGTTCAACATGTGAGAAGTAGAAAGTTCAGTTATTTGAGTTCAACATGTAAGAAGTAGAAAGTTCAGTTATTTGAGTTCAACATGTGAGAAGTAGAAAGTTCAGTTATTTGAGTTCAACATGTGAGAAGTAGAAAGTTCAGGTATTTGTGTTCAACATGTAAGAAGTAGAAAGTACAGGTATTTGAGTTCAACATGTGAGAAGTAGAAAGTTCAGTTATTTGAGTTCAACATGTGAGAAGTAGAAAGTTCAGGTATTTGTGTTCAACATGTAAGAAGTAGAAAGTACAGGTATTTGAGTTCAACATGTAAGAAGTAGAAAGTTCAGGTATTTGAGTTCAACATGTAAGAAGTAGAAAGTACAGGTATTTGAGTTCAACATGTAAGAAGTAGAAAGTTCAGGTATTTGAGTTCAACATGTAAGAAGTAGAAAGTTCAGGTATTTGTGTTCAACATGTGAGAAGTAGAAAGTAAAAATTCGTAATGAGTAGTGGAATAAAGTACTGATACCAGAAAAATGTACTTAAGTGTTGTAATGAAGTATTGGCACTCCAATACTTCCCACCTCTGGATATAAGGAGGTTTGAGGTGCAGCCAAGAAGCTTCTGGATCACCACAGTAAAGAGGAGCCTGAAGCACATGTTGCTCCTCTCACATGTGGACCATATGACATGTTTCAAAGAATGACGTAGCACATGAGCAGATCTGATCACTTGCATCTGATTTTGACATGGCGTCAACGTCCCCAAGCATCTTAAAGTAATCGTCTTCTTTTTATACATGATTCCCACCTGTCTTTGAAACCCATGAACGCTTTCTACTTTTTAAAATATTGCTTTAACTTAGACATTTTGTGCAGGAATAGAAATGTGAAGCTATCTGTAAAGCCTGCTTGTTCTCATCACAACAATTCCCAACCTTTTATCAGTGATTAACCAAGATCTGTGTCTCGAATCGTGCCATGTTGGTTACCTGAATTTGATGGCATTGGTCCTGAGAAGTCCTTGAAAAGCCTTTTTAATGTTATGCTTTAGACAGTTTTTGAACAGCTCTGAATGCATATATGTTACATTGCATTTTACATTTACTTAAAGGGATGCTCTTCTTTTCAAACTTCCCACCAGAGGGCCTGAAACGAAATAAAACAGGACTAAGACTCACCGTTGTCTCAGAGACTGCAGCACTTTGAGCTAAACGGAGGAATTGGTCTTGGTGTACATGGTGCATGCATGGCTTGTGTCAGGGGCGGACTGGGACTATAAATCAGCCCGGGACACTAGACCGGCCCACTTCGGTACCGCCGGCCCATCTCTGTTATTAAGTTATGGAATACTAAATAAATAAGTAATTAGATACCTTGCCGTCACTGCACTCATAAAGAATGATAGGAATAATTATAATGCGTATTGAACTGGTTTAATTCATTAGTGAGTGACTTATCCCACTTTAGTACCGGCCCATTGGGACTCGTCCCGAATGTCCCGATGGCCAGTCCGCCCCGGGCTTGTGTACAAATTTGCGAAATGTTTGTTAACATGTGTTAATTAATACTAAACAAAACTTGAAGGGGAGGCGGTAGGGGATGTCATTAATTCTGCAGGTTATTCTGAAAGTATTGGACGAATACAACTTTGATTTGACGCTGGCAGTTGATGAAATGTAAGGAATCACAAAATGTCTGGCCTTTTCAAACAAAGAAATAGAGATTTTAAAACACTACGACC
Organism: Notothenia rossii; assembly: GCF_949606895.1. Lineage (NCBI taxonomy): Eukaryota > Metazoa > Chordata > Actinopteri > Perciformes > Nototheniidae > Notothenia > Notothenia rossii. Next base: position 3,803,048 of record NC_136904.1, on the reverse strand, counting down.
CACAAAGATAAACATGTCCACTCGCTTTAAATCAAAGAAGGGGATTATTAAAAGTCTGTACATTATGTTGTAATGAGATACTAAGAGAAAGGAGTCCGACCCAGTGATAAATCTGCCACTCGTAGTAGAACATATATTAACCAAATCAAAACATGTGGAAACACTTGTGTGAAAGTCTGTCTGACATTTATTTGATTGTTTGTGTCTCTTCAGATTAAAAGCCTCATGAGCAGAGCTGAATACCTCAAAAAGAATATCAAGGTAAGCATTCATTCAGTAACATCCAACTGAAGGATGAAAAGACCCGTTATCTTCAGACTCTAGGAGGACGTTTGCAACTAAGAACACACACTGTAAGATCAGATTTACTTTGTTGATCCCAATTTGGGACATGTTTGCGTTGCAGCAGCTTAAAAACACAAGGCATTGAACATTAGAGAAATTAAAAGACTAGAAATAAACAATCCGTAATGGAAACATCTCAAATAGAAATAAAATAGAAAATATACATTAAGAATTACAAATCTACTGTAAACAAAATATAAAGCAAGATATTAAATATATATTAAGCGTGTAAGGAACGGAATATTAAATTGAATATAAATGTAAAATGTACAGTGTGATTATGTTGTTTTTCATAATGATTAAGATGAAGACTTTGTGTTGATTCTTTAAATGAAGACAACGCTATTTAATGTCCATGCTTATCTTTGAGTTTGTGGTGATGAGATGGATGTGTTTACTTTCCAGATGCAGGAGACTCAGAGTGACGCGTCTCTGGATCGTGAATCTTTGGCAGACTCTGTCAGAAGCTGTGAGTTTCCCCGCTGTGTTGTACAAACTGTGTTTTTGAAAACCCTGCCGATAAGTAACTATATGGAGTTTAGCTTCGGGAAGGTGTTGGGGGTCAGGTGAGGAATGGCCGCCTAAAAGTTACAATGAAGTCTCCTTTCATTGAACGTTTTTTTCCACTAGTAAAATATGAGCCTTTTCTTGCCGTGCCGGCCAGCACTGTCTGGCTCTTTGATTTAATTTCAGCGCTGCCCTCTTGTAAAGATAGCTTGTGAAAGAGAGACTAGCAAAAAGAGAAACAGCAGAAACAGCATCACACATGTTCACTTTAAACCTCCAATACTCCAAAAAGTAGATACTACTGTATGTAGTGTCTCCACTTTAAAGAGTCCTCTTCTGCTGATGTTCAGGTGTATATCAGTATGTAGTGTCTCTACTTTAAAGAGTCCTCTCCAGCTGATGTTCAGGTGTATATCAGTATGTAGTGTCTCCACTTTAAAGAGTCCTCTTCTGCTGATGTTCAGGTGTATATCAGTATGTAGTGTCTCTACTTTAAAGAGTCCTCTCCTGCTGATGTTCAGGTGTATATCAGTATGTAGTGTCTCTACTTTAAAGAGTCCTCTCCAGCTGATGTTCAGGTGTATATCAGTATGTAGTGTCTCTACTTTAAAGAATCCTCTCTTGCTGATGTTCAGGTGTATATCAGTATGTAGTGTCTCTACTTTAAAGAGTCCTCTCCTGCTGATGTTCAGGTGTATATCAGTATGTAGTGTCTCTACTTTAAAGAGTCCTCTCCTGCTGATGTTCAGGTGTATATCAGTATGTAGTGTCTCTACTTTAAAGAGTCCTCTCCTGCTGATGTTCAGGTGTATATCAGTATGTAGTGTCTCTACTTTAAAGAGTCCTCTCCTGCTGATGTTCAGGTGTATATCAGTATGTAGTGTCTCTACTTTAAAGAGTCCTCTCCTGCTGATGGTCAGGTGTATATCAGTATGTAGTGTCTCTACTTTAAAGAGTCCTCTCCTGCTGATGTTCAGGTGTATATCAGTATGTAGTTTCTCTACTTTAAAGAGTCCTCTCCTGCTGATGTTCAGGTGTATATCAGTATGTAGTGTCTCTACTTTAAAGAGTCCTCTCCTGCTGATGTTCAGGTGTATATCAGTATGTAGTGTCTCTACTTTAAAGAGTCCTCTCCTGCTGATGTCCAGGTGTATATCAGTATGTAGTGTCTCTACTTTAAAGAGTCCTCTCCTGTTGATGTTCAGGTGTATATCAGTCTGTAGTGTCTCTACTTTAAAGAGTCCTCTCCTGCTGATGTTCAGGTGTATATCAGTATGTAGTGTCTCTACTTTAAAGAGTCCTCTCCTGCTGATGTTCAGGTGTATATCAGTATGTAGTGTCTCTACTTTAAAGAGTCCTCTCCTGCTGATGTTCTGGTGTATATCAGTATGTAGTTTCTCTACTTTAAAGAGTCCTCTCCTGCTGATGTTCAGGTGTATATCAGTATGTAGTGTCTCTACTTTAAAGAGTCCTCTCCTGCTGATGTTCAGGTGTATATCAGTATGTAGTGTCTCTACTTTAAAGAGTCCTCTCCTGCTGATGTTCAGGTGTATATCAGTATGTAGTGTCTCTTCTTTAAAGAGTCCTCTCCTGCTGATGTTCAGGTGTATATCAGTATGTAGTGTCTCTACTTTAAAGAGTCCTCTCCTACTGATGTTCAGGTGTATATCAGTATGTAGTGTCTCTTCTTTAAAGAGTCCTCTCCTGCTGATGTTCAGGTGTATATCAGTATGTAGTGTCTCTACATGTCTCCATGCTTTAATGTTCAAAAAGCTCTTTATTGTTCTCATACTGTCTGTGCTGCAGCACCTCTTTTCACCCTCTGTCTGAAACCAGAGCCCTGTCTGCTCTGATCGGTTAGCTGGCTGGCTCTGTTGTGATTGGTCAACCAGCTTAGAGATGTCCCACCCCTTAGCCTATCACGTACAATGTGCTGGAGCGAAAGCCAATAGAAGCGTGAGTGTTACAAAGCGACGTCACTTGCCCAAGGATACATCGACATGTTGACGCTTTTTAAATCTATTTACAATTTAAAAACAACCTCCCTGGTTGTGCACTTTATTAATACTCTTACACACTATATACAAAGCAGTGTGTTTTTGATATACATTTTAACATGCTTTAACCTTCCTCCCTGTAATCCATCATGATTGGATGATAGTGTAAACCTAAACCCCCACAATATCCTGTTCTCTGCAAGAAACTCTTGGGGAATTATGGATTTAAAAAATAAGAGTTTTTGGGGGGGAAGGGCCGCCATGACTCTAGTGGCCGATCGAGTTTCATGAAGAATGTGCTTCTTCTTCTGCTGTTATCTTAATCAAACCACGGCAGAGAGAGAGAAACGCCCGGTCTGCTGACCTCAGGATAACCCAGCAGCTCCTTTCTGATGAAAACACGACATATGTTGGTTTTATATATACTTTATATTCAAATTCAAAGGCTTTGTTATTGCCCGATGCTCAGGACAGTGTGATATCACAAATACAGAAAAGGATTCGATCTATTTCTGGTAATTAGAATAGCAATCATTAAATACACTTTAGCTAATGTGCACACGGAAACAAATGGAAAAGCGCTATTAAAATCCAATGTATTATTATTATTGAATTATCAACATGTGTCCCCTCTTCTTCATGTCTCTTCATCAAGATGTGTCCCCTCTTCTTCATGTCTCTTCATCAAGATGTGTCCCCTCTTCTTCATGTCTCTTCTACATCAACATGTGTCCCCTCTTCTTCATGTCTCTTCTACATCAACATGTGTCCCCTCTTCTTCATGTCTCTTCTACATCAACATGTGTCCCCTCTTCTTCATGTCTCTTCTACATCAACATGTGTCCCCTCTTCTTCATGTCTCTTCTACATCAACATGTGTCCCCTCTTCTTCATGTCTCTTCTACATCAACATGTGTCCCCTCTTCTCCATGTCTCTTCTACATCAACATGTGTCCCCTCTTCTCCATGTCTCTTCTACATCAACATGTGTCCCCTCTTCTTCATGTCTCTTCTACATCAACATGTGTCCCCTCTTCTCCATGTCTCTTCTTCATCAACATGTGTCCCCTCTTCTTCATGTCTCTTCTACATCAGCATGTGTCCCCTCTTCTTCATGTCTCTTCTACATCAACATGTGTCCCCTCTTCTTCATGTCTCTTCTACATCAGCATGTGTCCCCTCTTCTTCATGTCTCTTCTACATCAGCATGTGTCCCCTCTTCTTCATGTCTCTTCTACATCAACATGTGTCCCCTCTTCTCCATGTCTCTTCTACATCAACATGTGTCCCCTCTTCTTCATGTCTCTTCTACATCAACATGTGTCCCCTCTTCTCCATGTCTCTTCTTCATCAACATGTGTCCCCTCTTCTTCATGTCTCTTCTACATCAGCATGTGTCCCCTCTTCTTCATGTCTCTTCTACATCAGCATGTGTCCCCTCTTCTCCATGTCTCTTCTACATCAACATGTGTCCCCTCTTCTTCATGTCTCTTCTACATCAACATGTGTCCCCTCTTCTTCATGTCTCTTCTACATCAACATGTGTCCCCTCTTCTTCATGTCTCTTCTACATCAGCATGTGTCCCCTCTTCTCCATGTCTCTTCTACATCAACATGTGTCCCCTCTTCTTCATGTCTCTTCTTCATCAACATGTGTCCCCTCTTCTCCATGTCTCTTCTACATCAACATGTGTCCCCTCTTCTCCATGTCTCTTCTACATCAACATGTGTCCCCTCTTCTTCATGTCTCTTCTACATCAACATGTGTCCCCTCTTCTTCATGTCTCTTCTACATCAACATGTGTCCCCTCTGTGGAAAGAGACTCTGAAAGTTTCAGGAACAAAGATTCTCTCTCTTTTTGATCCATTTCTATAAAAACCTGTCTGAAAATGAGCTGATCAGATTTTGGCCACTTTGTGATGTCATAACGATGTTTTGTCTTGTGTAACCATTAGCCAATCAGCAACCAATGTAACCCCCCCTCCCCCCCTTATCACCTTAATCTCCTCCTAGAGCACCATTGAGTTCTTTGTAACCAAATGTCTCTCAGAGGGGCGTGGGGAGGGGCTCCTTATTTTCATCTAAAGTAACAGACAGAGAATCAGCACTTTGGAAACAGGGCTGAAACAGAGGGGATTATGGGTAATGCTGCAATGATCTGTTTAGTGTTTCAGCCAATCAGAGACAGGTTCTGTATATATCTGAGACCTGTGAGATATTGATGAAAAACAGTATAATAGGGAACCTTTAATGTTAGTTTTCCTTTGGGAATCAGAGAGTCTAAATCAGATCACGTTTTCCTGTGTGAGCCAGAAGGCAGCAGCAGCTTCTGTGGACGACCGACGTGGTTTCTGCCACCACAGAATCCACTCAGCTGCAGCATCTAAAATACAGCACTACATTTAAACTGGGAAATGTTGTGTCGTCGTGGAAAAAAAAACCTAACACACATCAATCATTTGTGTTTTCTCAGCTTGCTGTGTGCAGTGAGGCTGACGGTCACCGTGGGAACTGATGACGTGCACACACACTTCTCCTGAACACACACACACACTCACACTCACACACACACACACACACACACACACACACACACACACACACACACACACACACACACACACACACACACACACACACACACACACACACACACACACACACACACTCGTCACCTGATCATATGATGGGAGAAAGCAGCTGCTTCCAGATGTGGTCGATGTCGTGGTTGTTCCTGCAAAGTTGTGTTTGGCAGGTCCTCTTCCTCTTCCTCCTCCTCTTCCTGTTCCTCCTCCTCTATTCATATGTAAATGCTGGACAGCTTGTACTCTGTCATGGTAAACGAGTTACACACAGTTGCATTTATTTTAGCGGTTACACCTATAAACTGAAAATACAATCAAACGTGACTATAGGGTAATACAGGCAAAAACATACTTTGCTACCATAACATGTCTTCTTTGCAAAAAGTGGAAAGAAAACATAAATACACGTTAAGATGTTCATTTTAGTAACTTTATCTCTAGATTTATCTTAAACCAACCAAAAGTTAGTATTACATAAAGCCTAACTTGCATATTCTGTAAAAACCTGTAATGCAAAATACAATTGTCTTTAAGTTAATAATCAAAAGTTTCATGTTGATATGTAGTCGTGTTTCATTTCAGTATTACTTACAAACACTACACTCCCCGGCTTCATTACATCTAAATTCTGAAGGACTTCACACACGGTTGATCACTTTTTGCCTGATTTATATTACACTTTACTCCCGAAAACATGGCAAAAAGCGCTATTTTGACGACTTTTGCCAGTATTTGTTGACTTATTGAGTGAGTGATACAAACAGACGTAGATAATGCCCTCTATATATGTCAACAAAACAACCCTTACTATCAAATGGTAAGATTTCTGTTCCTGACATGTATGCACCAAACGGATTCAGATCTTTATTTATTGGGATGGTTTTACAGAAGGGTTTGATCACTTTTTGCCTTATTTATTATTCACTGTATTCCTAAAACATGAGGAAAATAAAGGTTTTGATGGATGTTGACATTTCTTTTTGATCATACATAGGGTAAAGCCTACATATTCAATCATAACCTTACAGACAACATGTTATACAATTAAGTCCTGACTTAATGTTAGTTATCAGGTTTCACGGTGATATCTATAGTGTCTTGCAAAATGAATTTAAAATCATGTTTCTCAAAATAAGATCCAAAAACCTCCACTTCAGTAACATCTGCGTTTCAATCAGGAGAGACGGTTTTGATATAAGAAATGAATACATACCCCCGGGGTCTAGACACTGGTGGTGGTGAATGGATGGTTGGGGTCGGTCTGAAGGGGAGGGGCTTAGCTTGACCCTGGTGGTGGTGAATGGATGGTTGGGTTTGGTCTGAATGGGAGGGGCTTAGCTTGACCCTGGTGGTGATGAATGGATAGTTGGGGTCGGTCTGAAGGGGAGGGGCTTAGCTTGACCCTGGTGGTGGTGAATAGATGGTTGGGTTCGGTCTGAAGGGGAGGGGCTTAGCTTGACCCTGGTGGTGGTGAATGGATAGTTGGGTTCGGTCTGAAGGGCAGGGGCTTAGCTTGACCCTGGAGGTGGTGAATGGATGGTTGGGTTCGGTCTGAAGGGGAGGGGCTTAGCTTGACCCTGGTGGTGGTGAATGGATGGTTGGGTTCGGTCTGAAGGGGAGGGGCTTAGCTTGACCCTGGTGGTGGTGAATGGATAGTTGGGTTCGGTCTGAAGGGGAGGGGCTTAGCTTGACCCTGGTGGTGGTGGTGAATGGATAGTTGGGGTCGGTCTGAAGGGGAGGGGCTTAGCTTGACCCTGGTGGTGGTGAATGGATAGTTGGGGTCGGTCTGAAGGGGAGGGGCTTAGCTTGACCCTGGTGGTGGTGAATGGATGGTTGGGTTCGGTCTGAAGGGGAGGGGCTTAGCTTGACCCTGGTGGTGGTGAATGGATAGTTGGGGTCGGTCTGAAGGGGAGGGGCTTAGCTTGACCCTGGTGGTGGTGAATGGATAGTTGGGTTCGGTCGGAAGGGGAGTGGCTTAGCATGACCCTGGTGGTGATGAATAGATGGTTGGGTTCGGTCTGAAGGGGAGGGGCTTAGCTTGACCCTGGTGGTGGTGAATGGATAGTTGGGGTCGGTCTGAAGGGGAGGGGCTTAGCTTGACCCTGGATTCAGAGGGACATTAGGTGATAAGGGGTGGAGGAGGGTTGCGTTGAGTCACCTGAAATGACAGCTGTCAGAGGGGAGAACAGATTTAAAAGGGTTAGCGGAGCGCTATGATAGGCTTGTGAGAATAGAGCGAAGTGATTGGTTAAGCTGGGGAGTGACGCCCTCGATCACTTAGAGAGAGAGTAGTAACATGGAAATAGTAAATTAATGAGAAAAGACGGTCTTCCTGGTTGAACTTGCGCTGAGCTTCATACAGCAGAGTTTTGAGTTTCATTCCCATAAGTATTTAGAAACATGTGTATGTGAATTTGTTAATACAGGACTGTCTCAGAAAATTAGAATATTGTGATAAAGTTCTTTATTTTCTGTAATGCAATTTAAAAAAACAAAAATGTCATACATTCTGGATTCATTACAAATCAACTGAAATATTGCAAGCCTTTTATTATTTTAATATTGCTGATTATGGCATACAGCTTAAGAAAACTCAAAAATCCTATCTCAAAAAATTAGAATAGTTCCTCAGACCAAGTAAAAAAAAAAGATTTATAACAGCAAAACACAATCAAACATTTGAAAATGTCCATTAATGCACTCAGTACTTGGTTGGGAATCCTTTTGCACGGATTACTGCATCAATGCGGCGTGGCATGGAGGCAATCAGCCTGTGGCATTGCTGAGGTGTTATGGATGCCCAGGATGCTTCAATAGCGGCCTTTAGCTCATTAGTATTGTTGGGTCTGGTGTCTTTCAGCTTCTTCTTCACAATACCCCACATATTCTCTATGGGGTTCAGGTCAGGGGAATTTGCAGGCCAATCGAGGACAGTAATGCCATGGTCAGTACACCAGTTACTGGTGGTTTTGGCACTGTGGGCAGGTGCCAGATCATGCTGGAAAATGAATTCCTCATCTCCATAGAGCTTTTCAGCAGACGGAAGCATGTAGTGCTCTAAAATCTCTTGGTACACAGCTGCATTTACTCTGGGCTTGATGAAACACAGTGGACCAACACCAGCAGCTGACATGGCTCCCCAAACCATCGCTGACTGTGGGAACTTCACACTGGATTTCAAGCAACTTGGATTTTGCTCCTCTCCAGCCTTTCTCCAGACTCTGGCGCCTTGACTTCCAAATGAAATACAAAACTTGCTTTCGTCTGAAAAGAGGACTTTGGACCACTGTGCAACTGTCCAGTGCTTCTTTTCCTTAGCCCAAGTCAGACGCCTCTTCCGTTGTCTTGAGTTCAGAAGTGGCTTGACCATGGGAATACGGCTATTGTAGCCCATTTCCCGGACACGTCTGTGAACAGTGACTTTTGATACCTGGACTCCAGCTTCAGTCCACTGTCTTTGAAGCTCCCCCAAATTCTGGAAGCGACTCTTCTTCACAATGCTGTTAAGGCTGCGGTCATCTCTCTTGGTTGTGCAGCGTTTCCTGCCACATTTCCCCCTTCCAACAGACTTTTTGTGGATGTGCTTTGAAACTGCACTCTGTGAACAGCTTGCTCTTTGAGAAATTTCTTTTTGTGTCTTACCCTCCTGATGGAGGGTGTCAATGACGGTCCTCTGGACAGCAGTCAGATCAGCAGTCTTCCCCATACTTGTGATTTAGTTTACTGAACCAAGCTGAGTGTTTTTCAAGGCTCAGGAAACCCTTGCAGGTGTTTCGAGTTAATTAGACGATTCAAGTGATTCGTTGAACACCCTACTAGTATACTTTTTCATGATATTCTAATATTTAGAGATAGGATATTTGAGTTTTCTTAAGCTGTATGCCATAATCAGCAATATTAAAATAATAAAAGGCTTGCAATATTTCAGTTGATTTGTAATGAATCCAGAATGTATGACATTTTTGTTTTTTTAATTGCATTACAGAAAATAAAGAACTTTATCACAATATTCTAATTTTCTGAGACAGTCCTGTATATCATTCATAGCCTGATCGATGTCAAATGTTATTCCTAAAAACATGCTGAAAACTGATCCTTTTTTATGGTTGCTAGAAGTGTTTGCTGATTTATGAAGTGATGATAAGATATATTAATAATGCCCTCTGTAAAAAAAACTAAAAGTCTGGAAAATGAAACAAGAATTTTGATTTTGTACACACACAAAATATGCAAATTAGTACAGATATAATAAGTAAACGCCTTATGTGCATATATAATCCTGAACTTACAGAAAACTTGTTATACAAAAAGGCTAATTTACTGTAACGTAACCCACTGGAGAAGATTCAAAGTGATATCTTGACGTCTACACTTCCCCCCATTGACATGCAGTGTCTCCCTTTAGACGGACCCCATCAGTTTTGCATTATTAAGTATTTTATAAATCTCTGCCTTCCTGCGGCTCACCACAGGCTCAACATGCTCTCTGCCTTATTTACACTAGACCTGCATTTTTCTTAGGTTTGGCAGCGGCTGAGTGTTGGAGGGATTCAGAGAGTCTGAAGCAGAGCCTTTTATAAGGTCTGAAAGCTCTGGCTTTACTTTGTGAATATTATTTCATTTAATTTCATTTGTATTTGTTCCCTTCTTGGTATGCACAATTTAATGTATAACAATTATTTACAAAACATGTCTCTGTAAACACGTAACCGAAAAGGAGCAGGGAGAGTAAAATAAATCAATATAAATAGGTGGTCTGTCCTTCATATGTTCTTATTCACAGCCAATCATAACAGTATCGTAGGAAAATAAGAGAAACACAAAAACGTACAAGAAAACACGTAGTTCCCACTTGACAGTTAACGGAAAGAAACCAGACAACAAATAAACAACAACACCAAAAGATCACATGAACAAGGAAAAGTGCAACATCCGAGTCCAACTGGAGTAGAAGAGGGAAAGTGGCGCATCATAATCAAGGCGACTGGAAAAAATCCCCAAAAACGAGGAGAAGTGAAAACATGTCTACGAAAGATTTCCACTCTGCTGTGTTGTTGTTTCTGAATGTTTATACAGCTGTGAGTTTTTATATTTTGTGTATTTATTACCTTTCAAAAGGGAAAATAAAACCTGTGAAGCCTCTCTCTGGTTGTGTAACTTCTTCAGACGTTTTGTCCAATCTCAGCTTTCAGGACTTCTGGAAAGTCTTTCGGGAGAAACGTTGCTGACTCTCGTCCACCAAAGGAAGGCAGACAGGAAGGACATTTGATCACAACATGATTTATGTGGAAGTCGTATGGAAACTGAAATGTCCAGATCTAAAAGCCTGGGATCTTCTATGTAATGCACTTGTGTCCTCAACATGCATAATGGATGTTTACAGTACGTCTTAAGTTGCATTTCTTTCTTGTTATTGCTCATAATCAGCCAATACTGTTGCTCCTTTTCTCCAGAGAACAAAAATGTACACTCAAGTGGAAATTAAGCATGTTAAAAAATACTGAAAGGAATATAGATAACCAATTTAAAAGATTTAAGAATTCTGGATTAGTGCCAGAAACAAGTTTAGTCACTACATGTACTGTTCATTTGTAATCCTTATAAACCTAACCTGTGAAATCAGTTATAAGGTTTCTTGTGGCTCAGGAAGAGTTTTGATTAGTCCCTGAAAAGATAAACCATACATTCTTTATTAGTCCCGACTCCCGCACACTGGATCTTTCGTCATTAAACCCCAAGAGGTTTAATTATTTCATTATCCGGTTCACATCTGCAGTCTTTTATACCAAACAGTGCCCAAATATCTTAGACAGTCAGACAAATGTGGAAAAGTAGTCACTGTTTTTGGAGCTTAAACCAATACGTCAAGCTTTGATTTGGACCAGTTGGTTATTTAAAATCTATTGTAAGTCCCGTAACTTTTATGGAACTCTAAAAATGACTCAAAAAAGTATAAAAAACGGGTCCAATTCTCTTAAAATCAGTGAAACACAGAGCGTTGCCCTGAGGTTTGACAAGTGGTTTTCAGATCTGTTCAGGACTCTGTTTGTTTCTACCAGCTGGTTAAAATCCACCACGAATGCCATATGTAAATCAATCCCACACTGCATGGTAAAAAACAGAGTGCATTCTGGTCCGGGGGCTACAGGACGGAGAACCACCGCGCTGTAATTGGCTAACATTAGCTCAGCTTCGTTGCTTTAATCATGACATATTGCTGCAAGGAAGCATTTGGATGAAGCTGTGACCCTTTGTTGTTCTTTTCTGGGAGTCCTGCCAGTTTATATCGCCCCCAAAAATCAAGAAGAATATCCTCATAAGTAATGCATCCCAGAGAGGGGAGAATCTGCAATGGAAACGTTAACCCATCAACCTCAAAGAGTCTCTTCTTCCTCACCACAACCTACGGCATTGTGGCTGTAATTGGCCTCCATTTTGGTGCAGCTCCAACAACATTACTTATTGGCCTTTCCCCTTCCTCTCGAGGGCTTTCTCGGGCCCCAAATGTTTTCTCAACAGCCCTGAATCTTATTAGGTTTTCAGAATACCTTAAATGTGTGTCATTTCCCCTCAGTCTCTCCGACTGGTACAGTTAATGAATGGAGCAAAAGTCTCATTACTCGTCTGCTCCAGAGGTGGGAAGTATTGGAGTACAAATACTTTGTTACTGTACTTAAGTACGTTTCTGGTGTCAGTACTAATGTGAGAAGAGGGGACACATGTTGATGTAGAAGTGTCTAATGACTTTTGACTTTCACTTCTTACATGTTGAACACAAATACCTGTACTTTCTACTTCTTATATGTTGAACACAAATACCTGTACTTTCTACTTCTCACATGTTGAACACAAATACCTGTACTTTCTACTTCTTACATGTTGAACTCAAATACCTGTACTTTCTACTTCTTATATGTTGAACACAAATACCTGTACTTTCTACTTCTCACATGTTGAACACAAATACCTGTACTTTCTACTTCTTACATGTTGAACACAAATACCTGTACTTTCTACTTCTTACATGTTGAACTCAAATACCTGTACTTTCTACTTCTTACATGTTGAACCCAAATACCTGTACTTTCTACTTCTTACATGTTGAACCCAAATACCTGTACTTTCTACTTCTTACATTTTGAACACAAATACCTGTACTTTCTACTTCTTACATGTTGAACCCAAATACCTGTACTTTCTACTTCTTACATTTTGAACACAAATACCTGTACTTTCTACTTCTTACATGTTGAACCCAAATACCTGTACTTTCTACTTCTTACATTTTGAACACAAATACCTGTACTTTCTACTTCTTACATGTTGAACCCAAATACCTGTACTTTCTACTTCTTACATGTTGAACACAAATACCTGTACTCTCTACTTCTTACATGTTGAACACAAATACCTGTACTTTCTACTTCTTACATGTTGAACTCAAATACCTGTACTTTCTACTTCTTACATGTTGAACCCAAATACCTGTACTTTCTACTTCTTACATGTTGAACCCAAATACCTGTACTTTCTACTTCTTACATTTTGAACACAAATACCTGTACTTTCTACTTCTTACATGTTGAACCCAAATACCTGTACTTTCTACTTCTTACATTTTGAACACAAATACCTGTACTTTCTACTTCTTACATGTTGAACCCAAATACCTGTACTTTCTACTTCTTACATTTTGAACACAAATACCTGTACTTTCTACTTCTTACATGTTGAACCCAAATACCTGTACTTTCTACTTCTTACATGTTGAACACAAATACCTGTACTCTCTACTTCTTACATGTTGAACACAAATACCTGTACTTTCTACTTCTTACATGTTGAACACAAATACCTGTACTTTCTACTTCTTACATGTTGAACTCAAATACCTGTACTTTCTACTTCTTACATGTTGAACTCAAATACCTGTACTTTCTACTTCTTACATGTTGAACACAAATACCTGTACTCTCTACTTCTTACATGTTGAACTCAAATACCTGTACTTTCTACTTCTTACATGTTGAACACAAATACCTGTACTCTCTACTTCTTACATGTTGAACTCAAATACCTGTACTTTCTACTTCTTACATGTTGAACATAAATACCTGTACTCTCTACTTCTTACATGTTGAACACAAATACCTGTACTTTCTACTTCTTACATGTTTAACACAAATACCTGTACTTTCTACTTCTTACATGTTGAACACAAATACCTGTACTTTCTACTTCTTACATGTTGAACACAAATACCTGTACTTTCTACTTCTTACATGTTGAACACAAATACCTGTACTTTCTACTTCTTACATGTTGAACATAAATACCTGTACTTTCTACTTCTCACATGTTGAACACAAATATGTGTACTTTCTACTTCTAACATTTTGAACATAAATATCTGTACTTTCTACTTCTTACATGTTGAACTCAAATACCTGTACTTTCTACTTCTTACATGTTGAACACAAATACCTGTACTTTCTACTTCTTATATGTTGAACACAAATACCTGTACTTTCTACTTCTCACATGTTGAACACAAATACCTGTACTTTCTACTTCTTACATGTTGAACTCAAATACCTGTACTTTCTACTTCTTATATGTTGAACACAAATACCTGTACTTTCTACTTCTCACATGTTGAACACAAATACCTGTACTTTCTACTTCTTACATGTTGAACACAAATACCTGTACTTTCTACTTCTTACATGTTGAACTCAAATACCTGTACTTTCTACTTCTTACATGTTGAACCCAAATACCTGTACTTTCTACTTCTTACATGTTGAACCCAAATACCTGTACTTTCTACTTCTTACATTTTGAACACAAATACCTGTACTTTCTACTTCTTACATGTTGAACCCAAATACCTGTACTTTCTACTTCTTACATTTTGAACACAAATACCTGTACTTTCTACTTCTTACATGTTGAACACAAATACCTGTACTCTCTACTTCTTACATGTTGAACACAAATACCTGTACTTTCTACTTCTTACATGTTGAACACAAATACCTGTACTTTCTACTTCTTACATGTTGAACTCAAATACCTGTACTTTCTACTTCTTACATGTTGAACTCAAATACCTGTACTTTCTACTTCTTACATGTTGAACACAAATACCTGTACTCTCTACTTCTTACATGTTGAACTCAAATACCTGTACTTTCTACTTCTTACATGTTGAACATAAATACCTGTACTCTCTACTTCTTACATGTTGAACACAAATACCTGTACTTTCTACTTCTTACATGTTTAACACAAATACCTGTACTTTCTACTTCTTACATGTTGAACACAAATACCTGTACTTTCTACTTCTTACATGTTGAACACAAATACCTGTACTTTCTACTTCTTACATGTTGAACACAAATACCTGTACTTTCTACTTCTTACATGTTGAACACAAATACCTGTACTTTCTACTTCTTACATGTTGAACATAAATACCTGTACTTTCTACTTCTCACATGTTGAACACAAATATGTGTACTTTCTACTTCTAACATTTTGAACATAAATACCTGTACTTTCTACTTCTCACATGTTGAACACAAATATGTGTACTTTCTACTTCTAACATTTTGAACATAAATATCTGTACTTTCTACTTCTTACATGTTGAACTCAAATACCTGTACTTTCTACTTCTTACATGTTGAACACTAATACCTGTACTTTCTACTTCTCTCATTTTCCAAACAGGCTGGTTCCTTTAGTCTGAATGTGTGTTTGGTGGCGTGATCATTATTATTTAGAGTCATTGCGTGCCTATTGATTTGAACACGATCCGTGTATCCATCATTTCCTGGTCTTCTCTAAAGAAGAGGGACCAATGAAAACGTTGTCATGTTGCCGTTGTTCAGCATGGAAACATTCATTAGCTAACAATGACATTATTGTTCTATTAATATAAAGGGAGGTCAGGTACTCTTTAAAACAGCTGCTAGTTATGGGTACTTTTTACTGAAGTACATTTCAAAGCCTCTTTACTTTGACTTGAGTAAAGAAGTTTAGTCAGTACTTCTACTTTCACCAGAGTATTTTTAAACACGAGTATCTGTACTTCTACTTGAGTAAAGGATGTGTGTACTTTGGCCCTCTCGTGGTCTGCTCCAACACCATCTTCGTGGGCTGTTTCTTGCTGCTGCTGCTCTACTATTTCCTGGCCCCGATTTTTTGGCATGGATTGAAATGTAGAGGATTTGCCAGCTAAACATAAATTCTAGTAACTGCAGGTTTCACGACTGCTAATGCCAAATCCCTGCCCTACATATGTATGTTATGCAACTAGAAAACAGCACCTGACAACTTTAGCCTCTTAAATGGCAGGAGTAGAAATAAGACATCCTCAACATTTCCTAATTTATGGCTTTACAATATGGATGTTTTTTATCAGGTCTTTTCCAGATGATCAGTGGTGGATGAGCATGTGTGGGATTTGAGTGTCATGGGTAAAAGTGTGTTATTAAATGGCCCACATGCACACGTTGAGACATCTTTTACCTTGCTTAAAATGTTGTTCTGACATGTTAACGTTATATCAGCAGTAACACATTATTTTAAACCAAACTGATCTTATATGGCTAGCCAATGTTCCCTTCGGGCCAAAAGGAGCACAGGTTTTTCGGTTTTCTCCTAAATAAATCTAGATAATTAAAAACAATCTTGCCCTTGCACGAGTTGCAGCAAATGAAAGTCTCTTCATTAGACCACCCAATTCCAGCCTGAAAATGATTCACAGATTTCTAAAGTTCAGAGATGACATCATTGTGTATGCCAGTTCTGAGTGTTAGCATCACAAAGGCTCCCTCAACAAAAAGCAATGAGATTTCTTCCATTGGACTTTATTCCAGAAAATGTGTTCTGTGGTACAGCGCTAACGTTAGCCTAAAGGAACTACAGCTCGGTCACATGACTTCACGTCACTACCGCTAAGATAAAGGTGGCTAATGTTGGGCTATAAAGGAACTACAGCAAGGTCACATGACTTCCCTCACTACCGCTAAGCTAAAGGTGGCTAATGTTGGGCTATAAAGGAACTACAGCACGGTCACATGACTTCACGTCACCACCGCTAAGCTAAAGGAGGCTAATGTTGGGCTATAAAGGAACTACAGCACGGTCACATGACTTCACGTCACCACCGCTAAGCTAAAGGAGGCTAATGTTGGGCTATAAAGGAACTACAGCACGGTCACATGACTTCACGTCACCACCGCTAAGCTAAAGGAGGCTAATGTTGGGCTATAAAGGAACTACAGCACGGTCACATGACTTCACGTCACCACCGCTAAGCTAAAGGAGGCTAATGTTGGGCTATAAAGGAACTACAGTACGGTCACATGACTTCACATCACCACCGCTAAGCTAAAGGTGGCTAATGTTGGGCTATAAAGGAACTACAGCACGGTCACATGACTTCACGTCACCACCGCTAAGCTAAAGGAGGCTAATGTTGGGCTATAAAGGAACTACAGCACGGTCACATGACTTCACGTCACCACCGCTAAGCTAAAGGTGGATAATGTTGGGCTATAAAGGAACTACAGCTCGGTCACATGACTTCCCTCACCACCGCTAAGCTAAAGGTGGCTAATGTTGGACGTGATGATGTTTAGTCGTCTCCTTTAGACACCCGTGAGCAACCACTGGTTTTAAATTAATCCGTGGGGTATTTACTGACGTATCTTATGTCGTAAAAAAATATCTTCAGCTTGTGTTTACCACAGACCTTATTTCAGGCAACCGAAAAAAACATACAAAAACCTTTGACTTCGAGAGCTGTGAACCAGAATTGCTAAAATGACTAATTTCCACGTTTTAGGACTCACTCCTGCACCTTAGCGAGGGCAAAAGTGGAAGTACAGATACTCGTGTTTAAAAATACTCTAAAGTAGAAGTTTCCTTGTACGATGTGAGGGTCTAAGGACAGAGGGTGTCGTATTGTCATACTGATATTCTGTACAAACTGTGAAGTCCACTGAGACAAATGTAACATTTGTGATATTGGGCTGTATAAATAAACATTGATTGATTGATTGAAGTACTGACTAAACTTCTTTACTCAAGTAAAAGTAAAGAGGCTTTGAAATGTACTTCAGTAAAAAGTACCCATAACTAGCAGCTGTTTTAAAGAGTACCTGACCTCCCTTTATATTAATAGAACAATAATGTCATTGTTAGCTAATGAATGTTTCCATGGTGACCAACGGCAACATGACAACGTTTTCATTGGTCCCTCTTCTTTAGAGAAGACCAGGAAATGATGGATACACGGATCGTGTTCAAATCAATAGGCACGCAATGACTCTAAATAATAATGATCACGCCACCAAACACACATTCAGACTAAAGGAACCAGCCTGTTTGGAAAATGAGAGAAGTAGAAAGTACAGGTATTTGAGTTCAACATGTAAGAAGTAGAAAGTACAGGTATTTGTGTTCAACATGTAAGAAGTAGAAAGTACAGGTATTTGAGTTCAACATGTAAGAAGTAGAAAGTACAGGTATTTGAGTTCAACATGTAAGAAGTAGAAAGTACAGGTATTTGGGTTCAACATGTAAGAAGTAGAAAGTACAGGTATTTGGGTTCAACATGTAAGAAGTAAAAGTAAAAAGTCGTCTAGTGGAGTAAATGAGAAATGTACTAAAGTAGAGTAACAAAGTATTTGTACTCCACTACTTCCCACATGAATGGAACATTGTACCTATGAGAGACAAGAGGCTCCTAAATCCCACTCTGGAGCGGGGGGCTTGTTTCAGAGAAATGTTGAGTAAAGATAATTTAGAAAATGGGCTCCAGCACAGTGCTGCGTCTGTTCCCTGCACACACTCGACTCCCCAAGGCTACTGGGCTCATGTTTGTTTTGATTTTGATCCCAGATTCTGAGTTTGGATTGGGGGGATTTTAAGGGGGGCGGGTGATGATGTTGGAGGACTTTAAAATGCATGGCAATGGTTAAAACAGATTGGAGTAAAAACAGTCTAACTTAACTAGAAGGAGTCATGCTATACTGTAACGGGAGGACTCTTTCCTTCTCTTTCTGTTTTTATGACACGTAGACGGTTGGAAGAGCTCGAGGATTCCTGTGGTTCACAAAGAAATCAGAAGAAGCTGTGCAGATATGTGGAAATAGGCCACCCATAGCGCATAGAAACATGTATTTTTTATTAAAGGGTCCCTATGCTCATTTTCAGGTGTATATCAGTATTTAGTGTCTCTACTTTAAAGAGTCCTCTCCTGCTGATGTTCAGGTGTATATCAGTATGTAGTGTCTCTACTTTAAAGAGTCCTCTCCTGCTGATGTTCAGGTGTATATCAGTATTTAGTGTCTCTACTTTAAAGAGTCCTCTCCTGCTGATGTTCAGGTGTATATCAGTATGTAGTGTCTCTACTTTAAAGAGTGCTCTCCTGCTGATGTTCAGGTGTATATCAGTATGTAGTGTCTCTACTTTAAAGAGTCCTCTCCTGCTGATGTTCAGGTGTATATCAGTATGTAGTGTCTCTACTTTAAAGAGTCCTCTCCTGCTGATGTTCAGGTGTATATCAGTATGTAGTGTCTCTACTTTAAAGAGTTCTCTCCTGCTGATGTTCAGGTGTATATCAGTATGTAGTGTCTCTACTTTAAAGAGTCCTCTCCTGCTGATGTTCAGGTGTATATCAGTATGTAGTGTCTCTACTTTAAAGAGTCCTCTCCTGCTGATGTTCAGGTGTATATCAGTATGTAGTCTCTCTACTTTAAAGAGTCCTCTCCTGCTGATGTTCAGGTGTATATCAGTATGTAGTGTCTCTACTTTAAAGAGTCCTCTCCTGCTGATGTTCAGGTGTATATCAGTATGTAGTGTCTATACTTTAAAGAGTCCTCTCCTGCTGATGTTCAGGTGTATATCAGTATGTAGTGTCTCTACTTTAAAGAGTCCTCTCCGGCTGATGTTCAGGTGTATATCAGTATGTAGTGTCTCTACTTTAAAGAGTCCTCTCCTGCTGATGTTCAGGTGTATATCAGTATGTAGTGTCTCTACTTTAAAGAGTCCTCTCCTGCTGATGTTCAGGTGTATATCAGTATGTAGTGTCTCTACTTTAAAGAGTCCTCTCTTGCTGATGTTCAGGTGTATATCAGTGTGTAGTGTCTCTACTTTAAAGAGTCCTCTCCTGCTGATGTTCAGGTGTATATCAGTATGTAGTGTCTCTACTTTAAAGAGTCCTCTCCGGCTGATGTTCAGGTGTATATCAGTATGTAGTGTCTCTACTTTAAAGAGTCCTCTCCTGCTGATGTTCAGGTGTATATCAGTATGTAGTGTCTCTACTTTAAAGAGTCCTCTCCTGCTGATGTTCAGGTGTGGGAGAGAAACTCAGGGATGCTTCAGGCCATTTACATGCACTAAAACATATAGAACACACTACAGGAAAGGGAACACCACAAAAAGCAGAATAAGGCCTCTTTAAAATGTGTGTCCACTCTTACCTCAGAGTTTGACAGCAGGTCAAAATGTGTTTCTGGTTGTCCTGGAAAACACTTCACATTTCCTCTCAGATTGTCAATTTTTTATTCCCGCTGCTGCACTTTTGTTGCTTTTCGACGTGAATAACATTTGCAGAGCAAGTGAACACCTCACACCTAGGCTAAAATGACTCTTTTACAACTTGTAAACACCAAAGTAAGTGTTGAACAATGGCTGCTTGCTTCTTGAGTCCTTTGATCAGTTCACGTGTTTCAGTGACTGTCTCTCTGTCTTCCTCCTCTAAAAACAATGGTGGTTTTATTGCAACTCCAGCCTGAACTGAAGGTAGAATCCTGCTGTCTTTGCGCAATGACTAACTCTTAAAATTCCTCTCCAGGTTTCAATTACACTGCCTCTGCACTGACCTAATCCCTTAAATATTAGACAGTGGGCATAGCTGCACGCAGTGCTTACTTTGGACTCACTTTGCTGCCTTGAGAAGGACATGTGCTCTTTGGCCTTTGAGACAGTGAGTCTTTAAAAGGCCATGTTTGAATGTTTGGTAAGTGAATTAGTAGAACAGCACTCAGAGTAAAAGATAAAGGATATTTTCAAACTACTTTCTTGATCTCTCGTTGGACAAATAACATCATTACACAGCTTTAACTCATAAACATTTTATTATAAAACTCTCACACATGGAAGGCATCACTCTGAAGATGAGACGAATAACTGAAATCTCTAAATCGGGGTTTTGCGTGCACAAAATCTGAACTACGTTTGTGTTTATAATGAGTTGAATGTGTGTAATAAGTGACCGTGGTTTATATCATTGTGAAATATATACACATTCTTCATATTCTAGCTTCATAATTTAACATTTAGAAACATTTCTGTAAAAACTTCATCAGAAAAACACAGATTAGTTTTGACAATTTCAAGTGGCAAAGACACAAATTGGCAGCTTCATTAGGAGTGACCAAAACTAACGAAAACACTGATTTTAAGTTCCCTCTTTGCTAAACAGCTTAATAGTGGACGAGTGAAAAACTGCTGTTCAAAACATACTAAATAAAAGCCTTGTGTTTTTGAACTGGACTCAAAATCTCTCCTTTATTCAGTCTGAGTTTTGTCTGTGCATTTCTTCATAAAGCACTTTCCTTCATGTTAACGTTGCTCTACATGAAGCCTCTTGTTACAATCTCTCAGGCTTCTTTAACGAACACTGTGTGGCACAAAACCATTAACATACATTCAATCCATGTGTGAACATCTCTGACTTCTGCTCTCAGTAAACATGTCTCTTTCCCCTCATTCATTTCATTATTCTGTTGCTTTAATCAGATCCAATAAGGCAGAGCATGGCCTTGTGTTCGCTCTGGCAATCCTTAAAAAACACAATATGGCTGCTAATATCAATTATTTCCCTTATCGACTTATCAGTTGATCATTTAGGGATATTGTTTGGTCGTTCAAATGTGAGAATATAGAGAACATGTCCATTGAAGTTACTCAAAAGTCTTGAGTCTTGAGAAATCTCCATATTTATGAAGCTTACACGGCAGTTTCTGTCATTTTGTTGTGAAAAAATACTGTGAGCGATTCTGTTTCTATCAATCCACTTGCGTCTGCATCTCTAATCCATAAAAAGCACATTCTTTTATTGAATTAGATGAATGTGAATCATGTGAATCCCGTGCAGAAGTGAAACAGCGTCCGACTCGGAGCCAGGTGTGATTTGTTGACCTGCATCACAAACAGCCTTTTCCTGGCCTGTTGCTGCAGTGTGAAAGCAGTCATAAAGTCACACGGGGGTCTTTTTAAGGCGTGAAAGTGGGCAGGACGTAGAGAGGAAGAAGAGGGGGTCTCAGGAAAAGTTCTATAAAACAATCTCACTTCGGGGGGAGGGGCTGCTTGAGAGGCACTTCAGCTAATTTCACTACTTGATCCTAAAACCCCTCGCCTTGTCCTTTGACTGTTCCCACAAATGTTTGAAGTGTGGAGGCCCCTGAAAGTGGAGAGCAAACAGAGACTGGACGGATCCCGTGTTTGTCTAAAGTCTTAATAAAGCCACGCTCCAAGCACCATTGAAACCAAACAAACAGGATCTGTTTAAAGGCACTCAAACTTGGCAATGCCCTGCAACACAGTCTGCCGCGGGTCACTTCCTCTTCCTCTCATCATCATCATCTTGTCAACAGAGCAGGGGGAAAAGCAGCTTTCCTGAGTGACATGTGCTCAAAAAACATCAGATTTACAATGCGAATCGTACAGTTGTGGAAAGCATACAAATCTCAGCCCTGTAACTAAAACGGAATAGAAAGGAGGGCCGTGGAGTGAAGAATATCTTCCTTTATCCACCGTTTGATCCTGCAGGAAATTGCCGTGTCACTTTCCAGCTGGACTCTTCAAGGCTCCTTAAAACTGAGATTATTTGGTCCTTTTTAAATCCATTTAGCCGTTTTCTTAGTACAATATCCGTGCTCGAGAGAGAACCAGGAGCAGGACTCAGAGGGAAGCAAAGTTATGATCCACCACCTTCTTTTTCTGTCAACTTTAGGGTCATATTCTTCATCCTCATCAGGCTGGTCTGAAACAACAATGTGCTCACTGTCGCTTTGCAACTAAAATGGGAAAGCAGGAAGGCTCTGGGGGGAAAAAAGTTCTCCCTTTCATCCACCTTTTGTGTCCTGCAAGCTCTCTCAAACACAGATTATATGTCCTTTTTAAATCCCAATGTTCTCAGTACAGTATCCGTGCCAGAGGAACAAGCAGGAGCAGAATGAGGCTGTAAAGCCCGTGTGAAGCAGAGTTATGATCCACCTCCTCGTCTCTGTCAACTTTAGGATCATAGTCTTCATCCTCGTAGAAGTCGTCCACATCCGGCTGGTCTGAAACAACAATGTGGTCTCCTATGGCGCAGAGTTTGCTCATGTTCTCCTTCACCACTTCACAGAAAGGCCTCTCCACCCCATCGCAAACACAGCGGTTCAGCAGCACGCCGTTCGGGATGAACAGCATCTGCTGGATGGTGGCTTTGCACTTGGAGGAGCATTTCCTGCCGTTGAACAGCTGACCACAATATGATAAATAAGCAGTAAGAGAGGTGCGGCATCTGCTATCCTCCTCACAGCGTTGCCTAGCCTCCATGCATCCGATTCCCCCTCCGTCGCTCGGATATCTCTTCGGTAAACACGGCTCTATGGTGCGTTTGGCCTTCACACACTCCTGATCCTGTGCACAGTCACACGTCTCCAGATCCGGACCACTTCGAGTGTGGTTTAACCGGATTAAAGCGTTGATACAGTGGCTGGGACATTGTCTTCTCGTCCCCCTGATGTTCCCCTCACACGCTGCTAAGTACTGACTGTAGGCCAGGTCGCACTCGGGCTCTTCATGGCACCGAAGCAGCGCCTGCCAGCAGATCAGCTGGGCGTCCAAAAACACCAGCACCCAGGGGAGAAGTGCTAGGACACTGCACCAACATCTCATGCTTGGGAGGAAGTTCTGGCTCGGAGACGTGCAGGACAGTCACTGAATGTCACTTCACAAGTTATCCACAAACAGGCCAAGAAAAATACACGTTCATGCTTGGAGAGAGTTCAGAATATGAATCATTAGAATAAGAAAACTGTTCTCATTCTGGTAGATTTTGATTGGCTGTCAGTATTTCTGTCCACTTCAATTGAATTGAAAAAGCAACTATTGTTTTTGGTGTGTCCAGGTAGACATGTAGCAGTGCTTTCTCCAGCAGCAGGGCAATCCCTTAGTCTCCCAAAGCAAGTAATCCGCACAAAGTCCCAAGAAAAATGCACTTTATAAATAAATGATCCCAGGTTGTGCATGTGTTTCCAGTCCTCCTCTCCACGCGTGGCTGCAGAAAACAGCAACAGTTATTCCGGGAAGCATGTTCGTTCAAAAGTGGGAATAACAATCCAAACTGCAGTCCGTTTCTGCTCCATGGTGCAGATTTGAGGTGGTGTATGGAACGTGCCACAATTATCCAAAGTTATCCAATGTTAACGCGCACCCTCACCACAGCGATTATTATCCAAAAACTCAGCTTGTAAACTCATCTGTCCTGCCATGTTCCCTCTCGAAATCTCTCCCCGGCTCTACAACTCTTAAACTCCATTCTTGTATCGCGATGTTGTTGTGGTTTGTTTTAGTTGTAAGAGCTTTCTGTCTGTCGCATTTTGTCCCGCTATATGTGCGTCTTTGTCCCTCTTCTACGCTTCACGGTCCGCCGAGCATTTCCCCACAACACCCCTCCTCCTGTCGAAAAAAAGAAAGAAAAGTTTTCCTTCCCCCCTCTCTCTCTCTCTCTCACACACACACACACACACACACACACACACACACACACACACACACACACACACACACACACACACACACACACACACACACACACACACACACACACACACACACACACACACACACACACACACACACACACACACACACACACACACACACACACACACACACACACACACACACACACACACACACACACACACACACACACACACACACACACACACACACACACACACACACACACACACACACACACACACACACACACACACACACACACACACACACACACACACACACACACACACACACACACACACACACACACACACACACACACACACACACACACACTCTCTCTCTCTCTCTCTCTCTCCCTCATTTACAACCCTGTCCACCCATTGGTCGTCATTGAGGAGTCAGCCGTGGGACCGGTTTCCAGCAAATCCTCACTACATGACCAGATAAAAAAAAGTGTATGATTGTGTCTTCATGTAACCCAGGATCTGTGTGGTCCCTGCAGACAGAGGTGGAAGAAGTACTCAGATGTGTTACTGAATTAAAAGTACCAATACTACATTTTAAATGCACTTTGTTACAGGTTAAAATCCTGCATTCAAAACTGTACTTGAGATTGAGATGTACAGATTGTGTACTTTAATAAAAGTGGAAGTACTTAGATACTGTACTTGAGTAAAAGTATAATTATTAAAATCTTGTACTTGAGTAAAAGTAGAAGTACCAGACTGTAGGAATACTCTGTTACAAGTAAAAGTCCTGCATTAAAAACTGTACTTGAGTAAAAGTACAAAAGTATCAGCATCATAATATACTTAAAAAACAAAAAGTAAAAGTACTCCTTATGCATATTGGCCCATTTCAGAATCCTATATATATATATATATATATTTGCTACTACTGGGATTATTCGTGTGTTTTTATCACAGCTAGGAAAGTAGAAGACGTGAATAACTTTATATAGCTACTGCTGCTAAATAAATACATAAATAAAATGTCAGAGTTTATTTAATAATTGATTTAGATGTTGTATTAGCTAATAATCTAAACCTAACTAGTAACTAAAAGCTGTCAAAGAGGAGAAAAAAGTACAATATTGGTTTCTAAATTGTAGTGGAGTAGAAGTAACAATTAGCTAAAACTGATAATACTGAAGTGCAAGTACAAGCACCTCAAAATTGTGCTTCAGTACAGTACTTCCATCGCTGCCTGTAGCAAAACACAAGTAAAAGGGGGAGGAGAAGAGAGGGTGGGCTTGCATTCCTTTGCAAGAAGCTCACATCTGCAATTCACCGCTCAGACGTTCAGCGCGGAAAAACAAATCTGTTCCCTTTTAGCTGCGAACAGAGCAGGGAAACCTCTGTGATGACTGCCTCTCCCTTCAGTTTTCTCTCACTAATTGTCCCCCCACAACACACACACACACACACACACACACACACACACACACACACACACACACACACACACACACACACACACACACACACACACACACACACACACACACACACACACACACACACACACACACACACACACACACACACACACACACACACACACACACACACACACACACACACACACACACACACACACACACACACACACACACACACACACACACACACACACACACACACACACACACACACACACACACACACTCCCCACCATGCCTCTCATTCTGCAGGGTTCTTTAAGCCCCGATTGACAGAGGAGAATGGGAGAGAATGGTATTTTCTGGACCGTTTCACCCCAATTGTGTCAGATTGGCCATGCAGGGTCCCAGTGTCTGCAGCCTATCAGCAGAGAGCGTTTCTGCATCAATATATTTTACAGCTATCCCCTTTCACTCCACACTTGAGAAGTACCAACAGCCCGGGCTCTTCTGCCATTCACATGGTAAATACCTTGATTTATTTTTGGCAGAGTCGATGCACCGGCTCCATAAAACCAGATGGATGCCAGACCTCCTGATAGGAGGAAAATATGCTTTGCAAAAATGTCAGTTCTGTATTTAAAACACGCTTTAGACCAACAACATGTATACAAATACACACACAGACCTTATTGTAATCTGTGATATAAATACTGATGGCTGAGGCTCTTCTGTCAAAGCAGCATAGCACAGGAACATGTGTTGAATAGTGTTATAACAAGTGCAAATTACATAATTATGCAATTAAAATACAAGATTAAGCAGGAATAAGTCAAATATAGATGTGTAAACTTTAAGGATTCATGTGTATAAACTGTATGTACACAGAGGTGGGAGAAGTACTCAGATCTTGTACTTGAGTAAAAGTAAAAGTACTCAGATCTTGTACTTGAGTAAAATTAGAAGTACTCAGATCTTGTACGTGAGTAAAAGTAGAAGTACTCAGATCTTGTACTTGAGTAAAAGTAGAAGTACTCAGATCTTCATTTCATTTCATTTCAAACCTTTATTTAGACAGATTAGTCCCTTGAGATCATCGATCTCATTTACAAGGGAGACCTGCATCATTTAGTTCCACATGAAACATAAAAACAACATACAAACAACAGAGGATATCATATTTACATATTCA
This sequence comes from Notothenia rossii, assembly GCF_949606895.1. Classification (NCBI taxonomy): domain Eukaryota; kingdom Metazoa; phylum Chordata; class Actinopteri; order Perciformes; family Nototheniidae; genus Notothenia; species Notothenia rossii. The sequence continues at coordinate 3,776,215 of NC_136904.1, read as the reverse complement.
ACATTTACAAATACCCAGAGTGTCAGAAAGCATTTCATTTAGACATGCCTTAAATACATTCAAAGAAATAAAAATGCTCAATTTCAATTTTGCCTGTAGACTGTTCCAAGCAAGTGGAGCTGCGCACATAAAAGCTGTCTTACCTAAGACAGTCCTTACTCTTGGCACATCTAACAAGACTATATCCTGTGATCGCAGACAATAGCTGCTTGCAACTTTCTGCTTTATCAATGAACAGATATAATACGGGAGTTTGCCCAACATAGCTTTATAGATAAAAGTGTACCAGTGACTGAGCCTCCGTACAGTGAGTGATGGTAAACCTGCCTTGGTATACAATGTACAGTGATGAGTAAGTGCTTTACAGTTAGTGACAAATCTCAGAGCACTATGATACGCAGCATCTAGTTTGCTTAGGTAGTTGGCAGGTGCATTCATATACAGCAGATCACCATAGTCCAGCACAGGTAAAAAGGTCACAGTGACTAGCCTTTTCCTGGCCTCAAGCGAGAAACAGGACTTATTCCTGAAAAAGAAACCTAGCCTAACCCTCAGTTTTTTAAGCAGGTTATTGACATGAAGTTTAAAAGAGAGACAGTCATCAAGCAAGATACCAAGGTATTTGTAACAGGCAACAACTTCAAGTTTTGTTCCTTGCGTTGATACAATATCTAAAACAGGCTCTGGTGACTTTTTAGCTTTTGAAAAGAGCATTATCTTGGTTTTATCCACATTTAAAAGAAGCTTTAGTTCAGAGAGCTGAGTCTGAATAATGTTAAAAACAGCCTGTAATTTAACAACCGCCTCCTGAATGGAGGGACCTGCACAATACATCACGGTATCGTCCGCATAAAAATGTAAAGTAGCTTCATCCACATTTTCACCTAAACTGTTGATATATATGGAGAATAAAAGTGGACCTAAAACAGAACCTTGAGGAACACCATTAGCAATGTTTAACCACTCAGAAGACAGCCCATCAAAGTGAACACATTGGGACCTTTCAGAGAGGTAGTTCACAAACCACCCCACTGCATGGCTGGATATGCCAGTACTGAGTAGCCTCTGTTTTAAGACACGATGATCAACGGTGTCAAACGCTTTGGAAAGGTCAATAAACAGAGCTGCACAACTCTGTTTATTATCTAGCATACTAGTAATATCATTTACCACTTTCATTGTTGCAGTGATGGTGCTATGTTTCTTCCTGAAGCCTGACTGATGTTTAGACAGGATATCATTTATACATAAAAACTCCTTTACTTGTTCACTCACAAGTCGTTCGAGCACCTTAGCCAAAACTGACAATTTAGAGATTGGCCTATAGTTATTTAAAATAGTTGCCTCCCCTCCTTTCAGTAGAGGCAGGACATAAGCAGACTTCCATACTTTAGGAATTGTATTTGTGCTGAGGGAGAGGTTAAAAAGAGAAGTAAGAGGTGGAGCAATAAAATCTGCAGCTATCTTTAAAAAGAAAGGTTCTACGTTGTCCGGGCCAGCCGGTTTCTTAGGATCTAACTTGGATAAAGCTTCATGGACAATACCAACAGTTAAAGGAGTAAAACTGAAAGGGTTTTCCAGACCACATTGTTCAGAGTCAAGGACTGGAGCGTTCACAGAAGCAGAAGCACAGTCAGTGACAGAATCAAACAGAGAGCCACAAGAGACAAAATGCTTATTAAAGCAATTTAGCATGGTGGCCCTGTCTGATATAATGCCAGATGCTGTGGTGAGGTACGGAGGTAGCTCATTTGGGATATCACCAGTGGAAATCGATTTTATGGCTTTCCAAAATTTACTAGGATTATTCAGGTTTTCTGTGGTAACTGACAAATAGTACTTTGACTTAGCACTTTTGACATTTGAAGTAAAGCTATTCCTTAGCTGCCTAAAGCGTAGCCATTCCACCTCTGAGCCTGATTTCCTAGCCTTTGCCCAGGCATTGTTTCTCTCATGAAGGAGACTGGACATTTCAGCAGAAAACCAGGGATTGTTTCGTCCCTTCACTCTAAATTTACGCAGAGGTGCATGTTTATCTATAATTTTTATAAAACCAAGATAAAAATAAGACCATGCAGTTTCTACATCAGCACACAGATCGATTTTTCCCCAATCAAAATCAAACAGATCATGTAAAAAACCCTGCTCCACTAAGTGTTTTTTATCTCTCTTTGTGATGATGCGTGGTTTAACTTTTTGGACCTTAGTGTCCCTAATTGTGGCTACAACACAGTGGTCACTCACATCATTAGCAAATACTCCCACAGATGAGTATTTATATGGAACATTTGTTAAAATTAGATCAATTAAGGAGGATTTATTTGGGGACTTAATATTTGGGCGAGTAGGACTGTCTATAATCTGAGTAATGTTCAAAGAGGTACACAGGTTTTTAAAATCCTCTGACACAGAAGTTAACCAATCCCAATTAAAATCACCAAGCAGCACTATTTCCTTGTAGGAAAGTTGAGATAACAGTTTTGCCAATGAAGATAAGGAGTCCTTGACAGCCGAGGGGGCCCTGTAGCAACCCACCACCATGACCTGTTGACCCTTTGTTACTTCGACATTCACAGCTAAAAATTCTAGTTGTTTACTAACAGATTTGGAAACCATTTTTGTTACACAAAACTTATTTTTGACATAAATGGCAACGCCACCACCTTTTTTAGGACGGTCAGTGCGATATACATTGTAACCATTTATGTAAATGTCAGAGGCCAAGATCGATTTGTCTAGCCACGTTTCTGATAAGACAATGACATCAGCATCAGTTGAACTCGCCCAAATACGGACAAAATCTAATTTAGGTAACAGACTGCGCACATTTAAATGAATTAAACCTAACCCCGATCTAGAACTAAAATCAGCAGGAGTAGCTATTTGACTAAAACTACCAGGTGGACCCGGATTTGGCTGTACATTTCCTGATAGTAACAACAATAAAAATACCAAGCACCTTTTCCTCTTAATCAACACACATACATTTTCAGCTGTTCTAGAGTCACCAGCAAACTTCGCAAAAGTGAGATTAGAGTTCAAAAAACAATTCTGAAGGACCATTGTGGCAGGCATGTGAGAAAGACAGACATTTGACGAAATGAATGTCCGCGACAGTGCAACTAGCAATTGTTTGTGCAACCCATCCGAACCTGTACAGGGGATGTCCACTGCGGGCGGCAGAACGGACCCGCATCCAGCAGAATTGTCAGGATGACTAGCGAACTTCTCCTTGTCCAGCACAGTCAAAAGAAGGCACAGCAGAAACACGACATTTGCCATTTTCCCAGTCCAGCTCAACAGCATCCACGATGTTCCCGAAGCAAAACCACGTCAGGACAGCAGCAAGGAAATAGGCAATCAGCAGTGTGGCAACACTCCGGTTTCTCCGCGGTATCTCCAGACCAGGCCTCCCCCGCACAGTAGCACCCAACAGGTGGGAGTAGGCCTCTAACAGCAGGTGGATAGCGGCCTTGTACGTGAATAAAAGTAGAAGTACTCAGATCTTGTACTTGAGTAAAAGTAGAAGTACTCAGATCTTGTACTTGAGTAAAAGTAGAAATAATCAGATCTTGTACTTGAGTAAAAGTATTCAGGTCTTGTACTTGAGTAAAAGTAGAAGTACTCAGGTCTTGTTCTTGAGTAAAAGTAGAAGTACTCAGATCTTGTACTTGAGTAAAAGTAGAAGTACTCAGATCTTGTATTTGAGTAAAAGTAGAAGTACTCAGGTCTTGTACTTGAGTAAAAGTAGAAGTACTCAGGTCTTGTACTTGAGTAAAAGTAGAAGTACTCAGATCTTGTACGTGAGTAAAAGTAAAAGTACTCAGGTCTTGTACTTGAGTAAAAGTAGAAGTACTCAGATCTTGTACTTGAGTGAAAGTAGAAGTACCAGAGTGTAGGAATACTCTGTCACAGTAAAAGTACTGCATTCAAAATGTTCCTCAAGTGAAAGTAGAAAAGTATTCTCATCAAAATATAGTGAAAGTAGCGACAGTAAAAGTAGTCATTGTGCAGATTGGTCCATTTCAGAATAATAGATATGATATGTTTTATAATGATTGATCATGAAAGTGTTCTCAAAGCTGGTGAAGGTGCAGCTAGTTTGAATGACTTTGTATACTGCAGGGTAGCTTGATAAAGTCTCCATTGAGTGCACATACAAGTATGCATAAATGACATTACATAAATACGTATTTGTTTTGTAAACTCAGTGCAATTTGTGGATTATTGGACTCTTTTGTAGAACCACTGCACTTCTGCCCCAGGAAAAGGATGTTGTTTAAGTATCAAATGTTTTTTTGTCCCTTTCTAAAATATAATCGTCTGTATCTGCAGCCTCTCTTCTGAATGCATGTGGAGTTGTGAGTGTTGTCTCCACCTGGTGTTCTAGGTGCTAAAAATAGAAGACTGACATCTCACCAAAGAATCACACAATAAACAGGAGATTCATTATCCTAAAAATCAATTTATTGCATTTAAAACTCAAAGAAATCACTGAATGATAGAGATACTGTCGAACAGAGAACGAGAAGAAACAACGTGTCATGGCAGCCATTTCCTGAAGAATCATTTCCACAGGATGACAACACAAAAAAACACACTTGTATATTATAATTATTATTATTGAGTTATTGAATTATGATATCACACACTCATACAACGTTTCTTCTTTATGGCTTCTGTTCCAGCTGTTTATATTGTCTCAAGATCAGACATGGCAGTAGCTCTATATTAAAAAAGGACTTATTGCAACTTTTCCTCCGCATTATATAATCTAAATGAATATATCACATGACAACAACCACTGTGTTTAGTGTGTGACAGCTTTCACTCTGCAGTCGTGAGGAAACTCATCCTAGAGAAAGCTCCCTAAGGTGAGCGCAGACAGATATGAAATCAAAGCAGAGGTCACCATCATACGGTGGTCGACAGGTGCAAACGGCCCAAAACACTTTGAGGAGAAACGATGCAGATATAGAAACTCATGAAGAAACGTCTTCAGCAACTTGAGAACACGTGCAGCTTTTAGAAAACATTCAGAAACTTGAGGGAACATGCGCAGCGTTTACTAAAAGCTGCAGAAACCAAACGCTGCAAGAAGCTCAAAACACAACGGAGACCAGGGGACACTAAAGAGTGACGCACACAGCTGGGAGACCAGGGGACACTAAAGAGTGACGCACACAGCTGGGAGACCAGGGGACACTAAAGAGTGACGCACACAGCTGGGAGACCAGGGGACACTAAAGAGTGACGCACACAGCTGGGAGACCAGGGGACACTAACAAGTGACGCACACAGCTGGGAGACCAGGGGACACTAAAGAGTGACGCACACAGCTGGGAGACCAGGGGACACTAAAGAGTGGCGCACACAGCTGGGAGACCAGGGGACACTAAAAAGTGACGCACACAGCTGGGAGACCAGGGGACACTAAAGAGTGACGCACACAGCTGGGAGACCAGGGGACACTAAAGAGTGATGCACACAGCTGGAACCGTTGACCAAAAGAAATGTGACAAAAAAAGTTGAAAAAAAAAAAGTTGAGTAAAAAGCTACGTTAGCTAGCTAGCTTACAGCAGATCTGCAGTAACATCAGAAGGGGTCATGTGATCACGTTGTTAAAACAAGACCATCAAACGTACATTTCAGGTACGTTTCCAACAACAGTATTAAGTTGGTGAATGTTTTATAAAAGCTGTGTTTTGGCACATTTGCGTTTTTGTATTTGCACCGTTTCTGAAGCTGCAGCGTGTTTCTCCGAATGGAAATGGTTTTGGATCGTTGTAGAGTGTTTGCACCTATCGGCCACTGAACCATCAGCTAAATCAAATCTGATGTTTTCCTGGATGTAACACAAACAGCCTCTCAATTTACCCACACTTTTGCTCATATTTGTCGATAAAACAACAAGTCCACACTGACTGTGTTTCTCTCACTCTCAGCCACAGGGCGAGTTCCTTTTTTTTTTTTTTTTAAACAGAGACACCACTTGACGTTTCACATCGGCTAAACGACACGAATCCACCGGCACAAAACGGCACCACCAGGGGTCAATGAGATGGAGGACAGGTCAAAAGGTCATGTGACAACACTTGATGAAACAGAGCGAAGAACGGCCCGCTGTTGACGGTAATAATAATATTAGGCAAACAACAGCTACGCGTTACACAACATAAATATTCATATGTTGATTTATACTCACACCACATTAACACAGCTTGACATATTTATGCCATTTCCTTTCAACAAAGGCTTTGGCGTACGACTTCGAAAGCATTTACATTTCTCTCATCTGAGCAGCTTTTAACCTCTGGACGCAGCACAACAACAGATGAACTTCCTCTATAGTTGAAGCTAGGTTAAATTTGGCAGTTATTGAGCTTCCTACACTTAGCACACCTTAAACACCACTGCTGCCATCTCTCACACACATGTGTTGCTCTGGATGAAACTAGATGCAAGAGACAAACATGAAGGCCCGTCTGCGTAATAAGTAGCTTACAGATGTTGGAGCTTTAAAGAAGACAACCTTGTACGGACGTCCAAGGCACGCTGAAGTACTTAAAAGCTATTTAAAAAAAAGCCTTTAAAATGATATGTCAGATATGTCTAGGAAAATGCTTTAAACTAAGATTAATGCGGCTCAATGGGAGCGTTGATCAGGGCACCGGGGGGCCAACGTTAATAAGCTACTTACTGTATGGCAAAAAATCTGCCTCATTTGTTGCTTTTAATGAATATTGCACATTTCTAAGATGTTGTGCTTCTGTACGTAGAATATAAACTACCCACTAATGGCTCGTTCATGTTATTTACCTTAAATAAATAAGGACATTTCCCAAAACACGCATATGGCCTCCAAACATGAGCTTATTTTTTTCCTTGTGTTCTTGCAGCTTGTCGAAGGTGCATGTGTTCATCGGTGAAATCATCTGCTGTGTGTTTGGGAGCTAGGATAACACACACACACACACACACACACACACACACACACACACACACACACACACACACACACACACACACACACACACACACACACACACACACACTGCTGCAGATTCCTATTGTGTTATAACTGGTCACGTGAGGCACAGGGAGTGAGGGCTGTTAGGGGAATCAGGGAGTAAAGGATTTAATATGTAGATGAATATTTCTCAGAGGTGGAGCTGCTCTAAAGGTGGAAATAATCCATCTGGATGAATCTAAATGAGAAGAGCCAAATAGTAAGTCTTTCTGAGGGCAAGTTTGAAGCTGCAGGTCAACAGGAAAGCTAACAAAACTAGCCTACCTCAAAGACGCTATGGTAAGACTAGATCTAGGTTTCGTAATCTTTACTTTTTATTCTCTGCAGGGCGTCTAACTCACTTTGCACAGATAGAAAAACTAGCTTTCAGAGTGCAGGTTTCAATTAAAATGAGGATGACATTGCTAACTTATCTGAGGGTATAAGCTAACTTAACTAGCCTACCTCAATGACGCTTAGCAAGAGTGTCTTTCCTGTTAGTAGGACAAGCTCCATATTTGACCATCTTTTCTTTCTTTTTTCTGCAGGTGTCTAACTTTGCACAGATAGAAAGATCTACCTAACAGTGCAAGTCTAAATAAAAATAAGGATGACATTGTTAACTCGGCTGAAGGCAAACAGGAAAGCTAACTGAACTAGCCTACCTCAAAGATGCTATGGTAAGAATTCATTATCTTCCTGTCAGTCAGACTAGATCTAGGTATCATAATCTTTCCTTTTGATTTTCTGCAGGGCGTCTAACTAACTTTGCACAGCTGCAATTTTCAATACAAATTTGAACTGAACTCGCTCAACTTGATGACCCTTTTTACTTCAAGACTAGCTCCAGATTACACCATGTTTTTATTATCTTTCCTGCAGGGACTGTGTCTAACTTTGCGCAGCTAGAAAAACTTGTATTATTATGTGGCTCGGCTCCACTAAAGCAGTAAGACAATGTCCACCCTGCAGCAGCTCTGCCTCTGAGAAGTATGTGTACAAGTAAAACTCTGATCCTCTGGGCCAGATCACATGAGGCTGCAGCTCTCCGTCTGCTTTTTGAGGTCTTCCAGCGTGGCCTGGGCTTTGTCCTTCAGCTGGTCCATGTCCACGTTCTGGATGTTGGAAAGATGGCCAAACACCGACTGCTTGCTGGCTTCTTCCTGGCCGTCCTCTGCAATCATCTTGGCGAGTTCTGTGGGCAAAACCACGTCGTCGCCCGCCTGCTGGATCTGAGTCTCATCCGTCTCGTTCTGAGGGACAAAAGTCGGGTTAAAGGTCACCTATTATGCAAAATCCACTTCTTCATGTCTCTTCTACATCAACATGTGTCCCCTCTGTGTAAAGAGACTCTGAAAGTTCCAGGAACAAAGATTCTGTCTCTTTTTGTCCTGATCCATTTCTATAAAAACCTGTCTGAAAATGAGCTGATCAGATTTTGGCCACTTTGTGATGTCATAAGTAACGATGTTTTGGCTTGAGTAACCATTAGCCAATCACCAACCAAGGTGAATTACAGTACGTGAGTTACATTACTTTCGCCACTGGTTTTACACATGCATTGATCTTGATGGTATTTTTATGAATCCAAAATATGCATTATTCAAGCTTTTTCTTTACATTATCTGAGCAGGACATATTCACCTTTGGTAGTCGGTACTTATCCCGGAAATGACTTCTGACTGTGGCCCTCTCGGCTTTCTTCTGGGCAAAATTGGCTTCTCGTTCCTGTCTGCAAGAAAGGTCGAACAAATGTGTTTATTGTCAGATTTTCTCCAAACACACTGAATCAAGATACACTTTTGAATCAACTGCGCATGCTTTCACCAATTACCCCTTAAATATTGCAACCACACCAAGCTGAAAATTAAAAATTAATAATCGCCATGTGGGTGGCTTTGCTTTTAGAGCAGGACTCTGCCTGGGTGGATTGCTGCTTAAATAAAACAGTACAAAAAGTGATTAAATAGAAACATTTGAGAAACTGAAAATCAGAAACACGAAACAAAGAAAAAAAGGATTAAATTAAAAAAAACTCTATAAAAGATAAAGAAAATGCAGTTAAAATATTGACTTATTATCGTGAACAGATATTTGCAGTATATCTCATTTCAAGCCGAAAATGACATTCCCAGAACAAAGGACCATATCTTCACTTCTAAAAGGGTTACATTAATAATCTTTTCTCTCAAAGTAATGATGAACCTGTGAGTTGGATGTGGAAGAGTCAGAATCAATATAGATGTTTTTTATTTTAAAGAAAATTCAGATTGAACATGGTAAAAAACTGTAAATTAAAGTGTCCGTCCAAAAATTCCTTTTGACTTATAGTGAAAACTACCCTTGGATTATAGTAAGGTAGACTAAAAGCTTTAGGAATCCAAAGTAAAACATATAATAAGTACCCTGTGTCAAGAAAACCTTTTTAGAGAGGTTTAGCAAAGAAAACTCCACCTCTGGGGTCATTTGGGTGGAAATGGCCGTTTTTACTGTTTCTCTGGAACCCATTGGTCGATTTTGGTGATTGACATCTCTTTCTGACCGTTAGATCCAATAGAATCAAAGAGGGCTTTCCACATAGGCACACATGTTAACAAAAAAATGTGGGGGCTTTGCGCATGCAGGTTTGCATGAGAGCGAACCTGTAACGACGAGACGCCGTTACGAGAGCTCACATGTTGATATAGGCTAATCATTGTTTAATAGGTATATTGACGACAACTTCCCCTTTCCCCATATCTGTTGCTGATTGTGTGCACCTGGTGCCCTGTGTTGTCTCCTCCCCCCTCACCTGTGTCTAATTGTTCCCCCCTCACCTGTTTCTTGTTAGTCTGTTTGTGTATTTAGGTGCTGTGTCTTGGGAGGCAGGTAGTGTGTGTGAGATCTTTGTGGCTGCAGGATGTGTTCAAGGAGAACAGCAGGATTGAGGCTGTGAACTTTGTACACATTATTTTAATAAATGCCCACGTCGGGTTATATTTTTGGACGTTCTGCCTCTGCCTTCTTGCTTGGTCTGGGCCGCTCAACGGTCAGTCTCACAGAACCTATCTCTCGCTCTGACGTATGGAAACGGAAAAGCAGGTTTATTGCTTATGGATTATCAGAAATCATTTCAAAGGGACACAGACACATTGGATTAACCTATGGATTAACTTCAGCAGCGTTTTTATCGTTTTAATGCCATTGAAGACCAGTTTTGACCAGACAACGACAAAGGTGAGCCATTTTGCCGTTTCTAGCTACCTAGCGCCACATGTTTTGATGTCCGTTTTTGTTAATATCTTCGCAAGTTCTTATCATGGAGTAATCATGTATGTACCGATCGATTCTGTGTCTTCTCATGATCAGATCGATGGGTTGGACGTGCAGCTACGATAAGTAATAAGGGTGTTATGAGTGAGTTTCTGTGCAAAAGGTTAAAATGGAAAAACTGTGCCGTTTTAAAAGTGGTAATTTTTTGCAGAAATGTGGTACGAGTAGGTAAGGTCATAAAGGTCAGGCATCATCAAATAAATAAGGGTGAAATTGATATGAAAACTAACTGAGTTTTTTTTGTACTTATTTATTGATGACTTAATATATCCTAGACGGTATTAGGTTAGTTGAAAGCAATAATATTAAGTTGAACCTATTAAAACTTAATATTGTTGCTTTCAACAAACCTAATACAGTTGATGTGAAATCTGTGGACAAAATACATTTAATTAAAGTCAATGTTTCAGTTTTTCAGTGCAATAAAGGCCTGGACACACCAAGCTGACACCAAAGAACTCACACAGACGGGACCCGACTGTTGTCTCCTCACGTCTCTGCGTCTTGGCCATGTGTCGCACTGGAACACACGCAAAGACTTCAGCCGACGGCCAAGAAGCACGTACGAACTGCGCATGCGTGAGTGGCAATAACTCTCCTTACCAGCAGGTGGCGGTAGTGTGTATTTGTCATTCAAAAGAGGCAACAACCGGAACACAGACTGCGTGATAACCGAGAGAAGAAGAACAGACTGCGTGATATAAACAAACAACAAATAGCGTGTTCCATGTTCCCTCTCCAGCAGAAGCTCACGGGGCTTTCCCAAACCTGTGTCGAGAGCTGGAGTTAAATGAAACCTCACATTTGCCTTCTTAATAGTTTGTTTGGGTCCCTCACTTCCGTTTCGCTTCTCATGCACTGATTCGCTAGCTGAACAGCCAATCAGAGTGATTTGTTTGGCCGGCTGCCGTTTTCGGCTGAAAAGACACGACGGTGCGGGACACACCAATCTGAGTAGGGCGTGTCAACGCTTATCGTTGGCCTATCGCCCACCGACGGACAAAATCGGCTTGGTATGTCCGGGCCTTAATACTCCTGTTTTGACTTGGATGTTACCACATCTCCTCTTAACTACTACATGGAGGAAACATGGAGGAAACATGGAGGAAACATGGAGGAGACATGGAGGGAACCTGGAGGAGACATGGAGGAGACATGGAGGGAACATGGAGGAGACATGGAGGAGACATGGAGGGAACATGGAAGAAACATGGAGGGAACATGGAGGAGACATGGAGGAGATATGGAGGAGACATGGAGGGAACATGGTGGGAACATGGAGGGAACATGGAGGAGACATGGAGGGAACATGGAGGAGACATGGAGGGAACATGGAGGAGACATGGAGGAGACATGGATGAGACATGGATGTTGTACTCAAGTACAATAACTGAGTACTTCTCACGAGCACATTAAAATAATGTATTTATTGATTATAGTTTATATTCTTAATTTGAATAACTAAGTTTGTGATATAAAAGTTATCGAGTACATTTGAAAAATACATATCTGCCTCTAAATTGTGGTGTAGTAGAAAGTATCAGAACATGGAAGTAATCAAAGTACCTCAAACATGTTTTATCTTCACCATCCTGGACGAACCTGCCCTAGCTGTGCAGCGGCGACCCTTTCTGCACTCTCACTTATGGAATACACTTTTATGGGTCATTTGGTTTGGGCTTTCCTTCGTGCTGCATCCGTTACACGTATTATCGCAAATACATCAAACAGGTCAAACTGCTGCAGGAACAAGAACAATATACAAGGATATGAAAATAAAACCTTACTGGTTGATAAACTAAACTAGAACTGAACTGCAAGTGGAACATATTAAAATAAATGATTATAAAGATGAAGCTCTGTCTGTTTTGGTCTCAATGTCACACCTTCATCACACTCAGAACTTTTGCACATTGCACGAACATTTCTGCACAAAACTATTAAAACTGCACAGCTTTTCAAATTTAAATTCAGATATAATGCAAATATGTTTTTATGGGATTTTACGATTCTTTTTTACTTCATTTTCCTTTTTTTTCCTTTTCCTTTTGTGTTTTTATGTGTCTTCACATCCTATTAGAAATAAACCAGATTCTGATTTGGGTATTTTCATCTTTTAAGGGTTTCCAAACCCTCGTAAGAGCTTTGTAACTGTCTTTGCAAAATGTGCAGTTTAGGGAAAAGCAATAAAAGATAACACTCCTCATAAGTGCCTTAAATCTGACTCTGCATGCATCCATGAAAGCTGTGAGGCATTTCTTAAACTCTGCACATCAAAATGTTGGGGAATGTCCGATGGTCCTTTTTTAGGCTGTTTTCTCTGTGAAGACTCACTCATGTAAACAAGTGTTGCCTCCAGCAGAGGGCAGACTCCAAGCTGCTGGCAACGCTCTCTCCACTCAACTGTCTCTGGAGTATTTATGGCTTCAGTCGATCATAATTCTATTCCATTAAAATGTGGTCATGCCAATAAAGCCCCTTTGTATTGTGTATATATGTTTATGATACAGTATGACATCCTGTGGTTGCATTGAACACCAGCTGCAGCAGATGGGGGGTCGTTGGAGGACCACAGGCATGGTCTTCAAAGTGTTTGTACCCAATGTGTCAGAGGAAGGTTGTTGTTTCCAGAGCTGCAGCGTTTGTGGGAGCCTCGTTTCACTTTGGATTAACGTGAAAGCTCCAAATGGCACATAGCGACCATGCAGGGCTCACTTGCAGCCAATGAGTCGAGTGCCCCCTCTCAAGGGCATCAGATGACCCTAGTTGTCACTGTGTGAGGATGCTGAGGGTGATAAAATGTCTACATGTGTCACGCCAGTGTTAGATCCCCTCCTCCTCCCCAACCTAATTCTGCTTTCATCTGAGCGGCGTGTGCTTCTCGGTGATCTACGCTCATGTTTAGCACTTCTGACTAATAACTCACTTCCACTGAAGGTCACATAATGACGGTGGAGCGTTAAAGCTCACCTCCTGCAGAGATCGGTGGGCTGAGCGGAGCATTAACACTGCCAGAGTTAGGACTTCACCTCCCACTCGTGCTTAAAATGCCTTCACACGGCGCTGTGAGGATTAAAGTGTTTATGCAAATGTGCGAGGGAAACAATTGGGTTAATTACGTCTTCATAATTCATGTACTCCTCATGCTGGAATACATTTGTTCTTTAAAACTGTGTCCTTTCCTGATCATTATTTATCCAAGTAAAGTTATTCAGACACCAGTGAACGTCTGACATGTGAGTCCTGCTCCAAGGGAAGCATCACCCTAATCCATAGTGAGTTGCTGTCTGCTGGATGACCTTGTTGTTTCCTTCTAATGTCCCCCAGATAGACTCAGTATGTAAATCAGGGGACATTAGCATGTAGAGAATGCACTTCTGCAGGTCAGACTCAGAGCATTTCAATGATAAAAGCCAGAATGACAAAGGAAGTGACTGGTGCACAGCTGGATTTAGAGCTGTTAGTATATTTTAAATAAACTGCTTTGCACAATTACTGATTCGATAGAAGCGATCTGAATTCATTTTGACACCACTTTTTGGTCATCTTGAGTTGTATAGGAGCAATAAAAGTCGACTTATATGGAGTAAAAATAAAACCATGTTAGTTTATCCTGGCTGCTTGCCCTCTGATGATATCCGAATTTAGTTTTTGTATTTACTTGATGTGTCATGCATGTGTCATTCATCGCTCGACGCACAGAAATGGGAACATGTTTCGCCCCAGGTGAGAATCCCTGTAGAGATTTCCGTGGAAGAATAATAATAGTAATTCCAGGAATACCATATTTAAAAAACAACATTAGAGACATTTTCCTGATAGCTAAGAGCCGCAGATCTCCCTGGGCGAGAGGAGCAGCTGTGCGTTATGGCACTGATGCGTAAAAGCGCGCACTGGGAGCTGCTATTTACACAGAAAACCACATATGCCACAGTGTTGTTATTCTATCACCACGTTTAAAAAACACAATCTTATCTAATCATCTTACTTTTCCTCATCTAACTGTTGTTGATATTGTTCAAACTCCTCTTGAGTCATCCCTGCGCCGCCGCGTCCGTTTTCTCCGCTTCGGGTTTCTCTTCCCGAGTCCTCCAGTCAGGTTCTTCAGCTGTCCTCCCACCACGTGTTTCACCATGAAAGCCATGGCTGGAAAGAGTCCTCTATTCGATCAGGAAAAGACGGTAAAAAAATCTCTTGGATGGAGTATCCTATCCGTCAATAACCCTCAGATTCTCGGTGGGGGGAAAGCGATCAAACCGCGGTAAAAAAAACGTCTCCAGGTTTCCAGCACCACTTTCCTGGACAGCTCCGCGCC
>NC_136904.1:3736693-3761379 GCF_949606895.1 Notothenia rossii | reverse complement strand
ACCTCGTTTAAAGTAGAGACACTACATACTGATATACACCTGAACATCACAGAGAGGACTCTTTAAAGTGGAGACACTACAAACTGATATACACCTGAACATCAGCAGGAGAGGACTCTTTAAAGTAGAGACACTACATACTGATATACACCTGAACATCAGCAGGAGAGAACTCTTTAAAGTAGAGACACTACATACTGATATACACCTGAACATCAGCAAGAGAGGACTCTTTAAAGTAGAGACACTACATACTGATATACACCTGAACATCAGCAGGAGAGGAATCTTTAAAGTAGAGACACTACATAATGATATACACCTGAACATCAGCAGGAGAGGACTCTTTAAAGTGGAGACACTACATACTGATATACACCTGAACATCAGCAGGAGAGGACTCTTTAAAGTAGAGACACTACATACTGATATACACCTGAACATCAGCAGGAGAGGAATCTTTAAAGTAGAGACACTACATACTGATATACACCTGAACATCAGCAGGAGAGGACTCTTTAAAGTAGAGACACTACATACTGATATACACCTGAACATCAGCAGGAGAGGACTCTTTAAAGTAGAGACACTACATACTGATATACACATGAACATCAGCAGGAGGGGAATCTTTAAAGTAGAGACACTACATAATGATATACACCTGAACATCAGCAGGAGAGGACTCTTTAAAGTGGAGACACTACATACTGATATACACCTGAACATCAGCAGGAGAGGACTCTTTAAAGTGGAGACACTACAAACTGATATACACCTGAACATCAGCAGGAGAGAACTCTTTAAAGTAGAGACACTACATACTGATATACACCTGAACATCAGCAGGAGAGGACTCTTTAAAGTAGAGACACTACATACTGATATACACCTGAACATCAGCAGGACAGGACTCTTTAAAGTGGAGACACTACATACTGATATACACCTGAACATCAGCAGGAGAGAACTCTTTAAAGTAGAGACACTACATACTGATATACACCTGAACATCAGCAGGAGAGGACTCTTTAAAGTAGAGACACTACATACTGATATACACCTGAACATCAGCAGGAGAGGACTCTTTAAAGTAGAGACACTACATACTGACATACACCTGAACATCAGCAGGAGAGGACTCTTTAAAGTAGAGACACTATATACTGATATACACCTGAACATCAGCAGGAGAGGACTCTTTAAAGTAGAGACACTATATACTGATATACACCTGAACATCAGCAGGAGAGGACTCTTTAAAGTAGAGACACTACATACTGATATACACCTGAACATCAGCAGGAGGGGACTCTTTAAAGTAGAGACACTACATACTGATATACACCTGAACATCAGCAGGAGAGAACTCTTTAAAGTAGAGACACTACATACTGATATACACCTGAACATCAGCAGGAGAGAACTCTTTAAAGTAGAGACACTACATACTGACATACACCTGAACATTAGCAGGAGAGGACTCTTTAAAGTAGAGACACTATATACTGATATACACCTGAACATCAGCAGGAGAGGACTCTTTAAAGTAGAGACACTATATACTGATATACACCTGAACATCAGCAGGAGAGGACTCTTTAAAGTAGAGACACTACATACTGATATACACCTGAACATCAGCAGGAGGGGACTCTTTAAAGTAGAGACACTACATACTGATATACACCTGAACATCAGCAGGAGAGAACTCTTTAAAGTAGAGACACTACATACTGATATACACCTGAACATCAGCAGGAGAGAACTCTTTAAAGTAGAGACACTACATACTGATATACACCTGAACATCAGCAGGAGAGAACTCTTTAAAGTAGAGACACTACATACTGATATACACCTGAACATCAGCAGGAGAGGACTCTTTAAAGTAGAGACACTACATACTGATATACACCTGAACATCAGCAGGAGAGGACTCTTTAAAGTAGAGACACTACATACTGATATACACCTGAACATCAGCAGGAGAGGACTCTTTAAAGTAGAGACACTACATACTGATATACACCTGAACATCAGCAGGAGAGGACTCTTTAAAGTAGAGACACTACATACTGATATACACCTGAACATCAGCAGGAGAGTACTCTTTAAATGTCTAAAATAAAGTCTTCAGTCGATGCAACTTTTCCCCAGATACATGGAGCATTAAAAAAACGCTTCCTCATGTTTATTTTTGCCCCTTAGTTTTGTGTCATCTGGGTCAAAAAGCAGAAGTGTCCCAGATGAAATGGTTCATCAGAGGAACAGTACTGTGTCCCTACAAAAAAGGAAAATTAAACCTGGTGTAATTATTTTTGAAGCTAGTTTGTTCTATGATGCAAGCCTTTGCTGCAGGAGTGAGTCTAAATGACAAACATCCACCCCCAAATAAGTGTAAGGATGTAGCTGTGAACGTAGAGTTGTGACAACCCCTTGTCTGCACAGATTTATTTGCGGTCTCCCAGGCATTTCGTGAACCTTCTC
Organism: Notothenia rossii; assembly: GCF_949606895.1. Lineage (NCBI taxonomy): Eukaryota > Metazoa > Chordata > Actinopteri > Perciformes > Nototheniidae > Notothenia > Notothenia rossii. The sequence goes on along the minus strand of NC_136904.1, from coordinate 3,758,889 downwards.
TTTACTCACGGTCGGCTGCAGATCCTCATGTGTCACAACAATTTATAATCTGTCCTCTGTGGACGCAGGAGAAGTCGCCAAAACAGAACCATTTGTGAGGATGGAAACCCGAGACTGAGCATTCATTTTCATTTCCGGGAAATGTTCAGACGTCTTCTCCTCAGTTTATCATTACATCTCTGCAACTGTCACACCGTGCATGTCAGCAGAGGAAGTGTGACTCTGTGGCTACTGTGGATCCTCCTATGTTTGATTATTAGGGATAACTGTGGTTATATTCAGTAATGTTTTTTACTCATACTTCTACCAACAAACCTGCCGGTATAGTTACTTATTTCTGCATTTTTTTCCAGGTGTGTATCACGCTTTTTTGTTGAGCTTCATTCATCACTTGATACCTGACTGTAGTCTGGATATAAGAAGTGGAGGTAGTTGTTAGTACATTGGGGTAAACAACTGGAACACAATGAGTAAACAAGAGAGATTTGAACTTATGTCAGACACTGAATTGACAAATAGTGAATACCGAGAGGCCAGGGCAGTAATTTCCATATACTCAAGTACTTTGAGAGACTCATTAGGAAAAGAAAAGGATTTATTGAGGTGATAAATCAAGTGGTCATTTTCTCATTGACTTCCATACAAAGTGACTTCTTTTTGCAACCAGTGGAGTCACCCCCTGCTGGTCGTTAGAGAGAATGCAGGGTTAAGGCTGTTCATATTCCAAAATTATTTTATGTTAAGTATCCTCTCTCTCTCTCTCTCTCTGATTGGAAAACTACAACGTGGATTAAATTAATATCACAATTTTGGCTCCTGGGGGTCCTTCACCCTCTCCCTATTGGGATGTGTTTTGGCACATTCCCCCCCCCCCCTTCCCACTGGCAACCATGAGGCCGTGAGCAACGAGGAGGTGAAATGTCACGAGCAAAATGCAAATTCATGCTGACAAGCGGTGTAGAAAACATGCTCTCTGTGACTCGGGAACCTTGGTATTTCACAAAGTCAAATTAACATGTCAGCCAACACTGAAGGGCAGATATCAGGTTATTTAAAGAGGAGGATGTTACATCAAAGGAGTGTTTAGTGGAGCTAAAAGGCTCCTCTTACACACAATATAACTAAAACTATACAAATACCCACAAAGACACATAAAACAACCATGAAGAGACTCAAAATGACAACAAGGAGACTCAAAATGACCACAAGGAGACTCAAAATGACCACAAGGAGACACTAAATGAACACAAGGAGACACTAAATGGCCACAAGGAGACTCAAAATGACCACAAGGAGACACTAAATGACCACAAGGAGACACTAAATGACAACCAGGAGACTCAAAATGACCACAAGGAGACACTAAATGACCACAAGGAGACACTAAATGACCACAAGGAGACTCAAAATGACCACAAGGAAACACTAAATGACCACAAGGAGACACTAAATGACCACAAGGAGACACTAAATGACCACAAGGAGACTCAAAATGACCACAAGGAGACACTAAATGACCACAAGGAGACTCAAAATGACCACAAGGAGACACTAAATGACCATAGGGAGACACTAAATGACCACAAGGAGACTCAAAATGACCACAAGGAGACTCAAAATGACCACAAGGAGACACTAAATGACCACAAGGAGACACTAAATGACCATAGGGAGACACTAAATGACCACAAGGAGACACTAAATGACCATAAGGAGACACTAAATGACTAAAAAGAGACACAAAATGTCTAAAACCAGATTTTAAAAAAACACATGGAGACCCAAGATAACTAATACTAGACAAAACCCCATTAGAGGCACTATAAATGTCCAAGACACAAAACAACCATAAAAAGACACAAAATAACATCCTCCTTCCTCTCAGAGTGAGACAGTGGTCGTCTTGTCTCTTTTCTAACGAGTGAAACGACCCAGAGGGGTTTGAGTTGTCTGATTGGAGAGGAGCTTCAATGCTTCCTTAATTATATTTATTATGATCTTCCCTTCAGTGTATTATTAATATAATATATTATGACATGGAGGGCCGTCCCTGGCCAACTTGGGGTCCCAAGCGACATTGTGAGATGAGGCCTCAATAATCGTAATCCAGTGTTTCAATAAAAATGGGCAATAACACACACATTTAAAAAAAACTTTTAGTATATTTTGGTGCCTATACATTTTTACTGCTACCTTTGAATGCAGGACTTTTCTAACTGAGTAGTTGTATAACTTAGTATTCATATTTTAACCCTTAAATGGTTACTGTGGGGATAAAATCATTTGACAGGCTTGATGTTTAATAACAGCATTATATAGGCGTAACATGGGTGTAATATGGGTGTAGTAACGGTGTAATACAGGTGTGTTAGATGTGTTAATATAGGTGTAATCATGTGTAATGTGGGTTGAATAACATTGTAATATGTGGGTGTATTATGTGTCTTTATGGATGTACTTACGGTGAAACATGGGTATAATAAGGGTGTAATAACAATGTTTTATGGGTGTGATGTAGAAAACAGCAATCTATTAATTTTCATAAAATATTTATATGCGATTGACCATTTAAACAAAGTTCACTTTAGTAAAATCTTCTGCAGATTTGTGACTTCCTGGTGAGTCGTGTGGCTTCAAGGAATCTGCCAACATGTCACCCAGCGACAGAACATGACCCGACACCTCAGCCTCATTCTGTCACACATGTTAACCTGTTAATGCTAACATGTTAACATTCTATCTGCACACTAACAGCCAGAGGTGGGAAGTAGAGTACAAATACTTTGTTACTTTACTTAAGTACACGTTTCTGGTATCAGTACTTTACTCCACTAATTATTTTTCTGACAACTTTTTACTTTGACTGTTTGAACACAAATAGGTACTTTCTACTTCTTACATTTTGAACACAAATACCTGTACTTTCTACTTCTTACATTTTGAACACAAATACCTGTACTTTCTACTTCTCACATGTTGAACTCAAATACCTGTACTTTCTACTTCTTACATGTTGAACACAAATACCTGTACTTTCTACTTCTCACATGTTGAACTCAAATACCTGTACTTTCTACTTCTTACATGTTGAACTCAAATACCTGAACTTTCTACTTCTTACATGTTGAACTCAAATACCTGTACTTTCTACTTCTTACATGTTGAACTCAAATACCTGTACTTTCTACTTCTTACATTTTGAACACAAATACCTGTACTTTCTACTTCTCACATGTTGAACTCAAATACCTGTACTTTCTACTTCTTACATGTTGAACTCAAATACCTGAACTTTCTACTTCTCACATTTCCCAAACAGGCTGGTTCCTTTAGTCTGAATGTGTGTTTGGTGGCGTGATCATTATTATTTAGAGTCATTGCGTGCCTATTGATTTGAACACGATCCGTGTATCCATCATTTCCTGGTCTTCTCTAAAGAAGAGGGACCAATGGAAACGTTGTCATGTTGCCGTTGTTCAGCATGGAAACATTCATTAGCTAACAATGACATTATTGTTCTATTAATATAAAGGGAGGTCAGGTACTCTTTAAAACAGCTGCTAGTTATGGGTACTTTTTACTGAGGTACATTTCAAAGCCCATACTTCTTTACTTTTAAGAGACATTTAACTTTTACCAGAGTATTTTTAAACACGAGTATCTGTACTTGTGTGCCATCTCTGAAACACATCCTGCTCCTGAGCTCAGAGCTGTGCGGTTGTCAGGATTATTTAAGTGTGAAGGCGAGAGCAACATATTGGGACGTGAAGGCGGAGAATTAACTCTCACTGCTGTCAACACCAGCTCTTGTCACAGAGATACCTCCAGTAAGGCTTTCCATTTAAAAATGTATACCCTTATAATTCATCATGATTCAGAAAATTACAATTGTTTACTTTACTGTGAATGTAAAATAATGAAGGATGTAGAGGAGAGAATGAGAAGATGGTGACTGAAGTTTCCTCTACTGTGTCCAGATCGGATGAAATGACCTTAAATAGGAAATGAATGACGTTTTTTTTTTTAGCAGAGCCTGAAGCGATAGCATCACACAAAAAGCTAATCAAATGTTTTCATTGGATTTTTGGGGTATTATCGCAGGAAAATAAACTCTATGGCAAACAAACATTTACGATACTAACACATTTTGTTCAGCAGGATAACCTCCACATATTTACATCTTTTGAATTATCTTTTGAGCATACATTTGATCACAGTAAGGTAAAAGCTAATGTTGGGCTAAAAAGGAACTACAGCACTGTCACATGACTTCACGTCACCACCGCTAAGCTAAAGGAGGCTAATGTTGGGCTATAAAGGAACTACAGCACGGTCACATGACTTCAAGTCACCACCGCTAAGCTAAAGGAGGCTAATGTTGGGCTATAAAGGAACTACAGATCGGTCACATGACTTCACGTCACCACCGCTAGGCTAAAGGAGGCTAATGTTGGACTATAAAGGAACTACAGCACGGTCACATGACTTCACGTCCCCACCGCTAAGCTAAAGGCGGCTAATGTTGGGCTATAAAGGAACTACAGCACGGTCACATGACTTCACGTCACCACCGCTAAGCTAAAGGAGGCTAATGTTGGGCTATAACGGAACTACAGCACGGTCACATGACTTCACGTCACCACCGCTAAGCTAAAGGAGGCTAATGTTGGGCTATAAAGGAACTACAGCGCGGTCACATGACTTCACGTCACCACCGCTAAGCTAAAGGTGGCTAATGTTGGGCTATAAAGGAACTACAGCGCGGTCACATGACTTCACGTCACCACCGCTAAGCTAAAGGTGGCTAATGTTGGGCTATAAAGGAACTACGGCACGGTCACATGACTTCAAGTGCAATTAACTTTTGAAATGCTCCCGATTTCTGAGGTCTAAAGGTTGGCAAGTTTGCATGCACCTATGGTAACACCAACTCCATATACCTGCTCCAAGTCACATTTCTCTATAATTTGAAGCTCTGTGTCACACCTTTACAGCTCCCTTAGGAAATCAGTCTGTGGAAAAAACAAAAATAATTCCCAAATCAGCTAATGAGGTTATCTTGTAGCCAGCGAGTCGAGCAAACAAAGATGGAGGGGGTCCGGTATATCGTGTGGTCGCAGCAGGATGGAGGATGGTAAAAGCTGCCGTGATGCGTCCTGACAGCAGCACATAATTGACCATGAGCACAAACTGCATTATGTAACCAGCCTCCATTGTTCCCGCCCCGTCACTGTCATTCAAATCCATGAGAATCACACAAAATCACGCTTGAACCTGTTGCTGCAGCAGAACATGGCAGGGTTTGGTGGAAGTCAGAAAATGGACACCTTAGTTTAAAGAGTGATAACCGATCTGATAGAGCCAGTATTTAGTTTTCATAAGAAAGGCAGAGGTGGGAAGTAGAGGAGTACAAATACTTCGCTACTGTACTTAAGTAAATTGTTCTGGTATCAGTACTCCACTACTTATTTGACGACTTTTTACATTTCTAACACAAATACCTGGCCTACTTTCTAGTTCTCACATTTTCAAAACAGTATATATATATAATATAATATAAAGGCAGGTCAGGTACTCTTTAAAACAGCTGCTAGTTATGGGTACTTTTTACTGAAGTACATTTCAAAGCCCATACTTCTTTACTTTTACTTGAGTAAATAAGTTTAGTCAGTACTTCTACTTTCACCAGAGTATCTTTAAACACGAGTATCTGAACTTCTACTTTAGTAAAGGAAGTGTGTACTTTTGCCATATTTGAAGAAAGGCCACCTAATCGTGACGTCTGTAGTCAACACACACTATAAAAGACTACAATTCCCAGGGCGCCTCCTCTAAAGTGACAGTGATGAAAGAGACACAGTTTTTAACCATTTAATTACCCTTTAAGTTATCAAGTTATGTAAGCCTTAACATAGAAAGAAAGAATACCTAAGTTGTTTATTATTTTATTTGAGTTTTGCTTCTTTATTTTGACTATTGTAAAGGCATCTTTTCTTTCTTGCATGTGTAAAAGATTGTTATTTTATTCTGAGCATTGCATAATATCATCCAAACCATCGGAGGCGGAGAAGTAACACAAAGATAAAGGAAATAAATGAGTTTAAAATGTCTGTTTAAGGCGTCTAGTGGCTTGATAGAAAAACAAGGAAGGAAGCCACGAGAAGATCAGTCAGACCAACGCGTGTCTGCAGATTCTTCTTCCCTTGATCGTGATATTTCTGCTCTCAAAAAGATGATGGCAGGAGGTTTTGTTTATAGTTGTACATCTGACGAGAGATCAGGCTTTGGGACTTTGAGATCTCTGGTTCCTTCAGAGCATCACTTCACACTTACGTCTTTGTCACAGGATGATCATGAAGTGTTGGAGAGTTAAATTTAAACAGTCATTTTCTCGTTTAAAAAAACGTGTGATTTGACTCGAGGTGACAGGGAGGCTAAAAACAGGTCAATGAGAAAAAACCTGTTGAGGAAATAATAATGATGACATATTTAACAGTCCTTAACAACACACCTTTTACACTCATTTGATTGGTTAAAGAGTCCTCTCCTGCTGATGTTCAGGTGTATATCAGTATGTAGTGTCTCTACTTTAAAGAGTCCTCTCCTGCTGATGTTCAGGTGTATGTCAGTATGTAGTGTCTCTACTTTAAAGAGTCCTCTCCTGCTGATGTTCAGGTGTATATCAGTATGTAGTGTCTCTACTTTAAAGAGTCCTCTCCTGCTGATGTTCAGGTGTATATCAGTATGTAGTGTCTCTACTTTAAAGAGTCCTCTCCTGCTGATGTTCAGGTGTATATCAGTATGTAGTGTCTCTACTTTAAAGAGTCCTCTCCTGCTGATGTTCAGGTGTATATCAGTATGTAGTGTCTCTACTTTAAAGAGTCCTCTCCTGCTGATGTTCAGGTGTATATCAGTATGTAGTGTCTCTACTTTAAAGAGTCCTCTCCTGCTGATGTTCAGGTGTATATCAGTATGTAGTGTCTCTACTTTAAAGAGTCCTCTCCTGCTGATGTTCAGGTGTATATCAGTATGTAGTGTCTCTACTTTAAAGAGTCCTCTCCTGCTGATGTCCAGGCTTATGTCAGTATGTAGTGTCTCTACTTTAAAGAGTCCTCTCCTGCTGATGTTCAGGTGTATATCAGTATGTCGTGTCTCTACTTTAAAGAGTCCTCTCCTGCTGATTTTCAGGTGTATATCAGTATGTAGTGTCTCTACTTTAAAGAGTCCTCTCCTGCTCATGTTCAGGTGTATATCAGTATGTAGTGTCTCTACTTTAAAGAGTCCTCTCCTGCTCATGTTCAGGTGTATATCAGTATGTAGTGTCTCTACTTTAAAGAGTCCTCTCCTGCTGATGTTCAGGTGTATATCAGTATGTAGTGTCTCTACTTTAAAGAGTCCTCTCCTGCTGATGTTCAGGTGTATATCAGTATGTAGTGTCTCTACTTTAAAGAGTCCTCTCCTGCTCATGTTCAGGTGTATATCAGTATGTAGTGTCTCTACTTTAAAGAGTCCTCTCCTGCTGATGTTCAGGTGTATATCAGTATGCAGTGTCTCTACTTTAAAGAGTCCTCTCCTGCTGATGTTCAGGTGTATATCAGTATGTAGTGTCTCTACTTTAAAGAGTCCTCTCCTGCTCATGTTCAGGTGTATATCAGTATGAAGTGTCTCTACTTTAAAGAGTCTTCTCCTGCTGATGTTCAGATGTATATCAGTATGTAGTGTCTCTACTTTAAAGAGTCCTCTCCTGCTGATGTTCAGGTGTATATCAGTATGTAGTGTCTCTACTTTAAAGAGTCCTCTCCTGCTGATGTTCGGGTTTGTTTATCAGTAGAATAACAACTAAATACATATTATTTAAAGGCTTCAAAACTATAAAAAGGTGAAACCTGCAAAGTTCGATGTATGTAAAATCCAAAAATGTAAAACTTGTTTAGAGAAAACCACCTTTAAAGATATGCATTGTAAAAGTCCATACATTTTAACACTACAGGTAAAACACTTTTAACTATCAACATGAAACTTTACATTAAGACAATTATGTTTATTATTACAAGTTTTTGAAGCGTTATGTTCGACTATGCAAATAAGACAGGTTTACTTTTGGTGAATTCAAGAGAAATCTTTAGTAAAATAAACATCTAAATGTGTAACGAGTCTCAAACTGACCGGTGTACGTCGTGTCTCGCCTTGAACTAAATACGATTAACTTAACTATGAATATATATTCCTAATATTTAACATCACACTGTGGCCTGAGCTCTGCTGAGAAAATCCACTGTAGAGGAGATCACACACACACACACACACACACACACACACACACACACACACACACACACACACACACACACACACACACACACACACACACACACACACACACACACACACACACACACACACACACACACACACACACACACACACACACACACACACACACACACACACACACACACACACACACACACACACACACACACACACACACACACTGTAAGGATGCAGGTGTTTGCACGCTGTTCAGATGGAATGATTTATTGGTAATCATGGTAGCATAATAAAACAATGAACACATTAAAAGCACTGACAGTTTGAACCCAAGGCCTCTCAAACACAGCATGCACCCCCCCCCCCCCCCCCCCTTTTTTTGTCTTTTTTTTAATCCTTTAAATATATTTTGATATAAAAACAAGCCCACGTATGATGAGTGTTTGGGAACTGCCTCTAAACCTTTTTGTGTTCGTTATTGTCCCGCCTCTCTTTTCCTGTTCCTCTTCATGGATAAAAAAGAAATCCCAGTCTCTGATGGTGGAAATTGAGGTGGAGGAGACGGTTAAAAAAAAAAAAAAAATGGTTTGATATCCTCCCTGAAACAAAAAGGAAAGCAATAAAAAAGATTTCCTTAAAAAAAGCAATAAAAAAGCAAAAGAAAGCAGTCCAGGTGGAGGAGCAGATCCTGGAGCTCTGGAGACTGGAGGCACTTTTCTCAGATTTAAAGCCCCACATCTGACACAAACCTGGGGGAAGGATTCATGCAGAGATCCAGGAATGATGATGAAGATGAGGGGAGGAGGAAGAGCACCTGACAAACGTGGAGGAAAAGGCCCAGCCTCTCCAGGTATAATGCCGAGTTCAGGAGAGGAGGAACGAAAAGAGGCGGAGGAGAAACTTGGACCCAAAGAGAGACGGCAGGTAACGGTTTGTTTCCAGGTCATCGAGTCCTGAACCTGGAGATGTTGAAGACCCCAAAGCTTAATGATAGAAACGTTTAGGAGGGTCCCCAGCTCATAGGAACTGCCGGATGCTAACCTGCAGTTTGCTCCATTAGCATGAAGTGTGTGAATTAGCATCGATTAGAACTTAATGTGGACTACAGTTAGAAAATGGTTTTACAGATTTGGTCATTAATCTGTGGTTTTGAGGGTTATTGAGGGGTCTACAATGTCAACCAGAAAGGGGCCTTTGTACTCTAGACGTAGCTTCTATGTGCTGGAGACCCCTACTCTACATTTCTAACATAACACTTTGGGGTACTCAACATCTCCGAGTTCACACGGCTGGCAAGTAGACTATAAAGAGGGAGGAGCTTAACGACAAACAGGAAACAGTCCTCATGGGCGGAGGTCAGGGGGGGGGGGGGAAGATGTTGTGGTCCCGCTTCTTCTTCTTCCTCTTCCTCCTCCTCCTCTTCCTCTTCCTCCTCCTCCTCCTCCTCCTCCTCCTCCTCCTCCTCTTCAGCTTCCACAATAACCTCCAAAACCACTCCAAAATTGTCCAGTTGTTCCACATAAGTCTATGATGCTAATTGCCCAACATATGCAGGTTAGCATCCGGCAGTTTCTGTGTGCTGGAGACCCTAAGATGAAACTTTGGGGTACTTAACATTTCCGGGTTCCCAAAGTGGCTACTAGAGCTCCTGTCCTCAATAACTCGCAAAACCACTTAAAAATTGTCCAAATTGTCCAATTTTCCACATAAGTCTATGATGGTAACTGTGTATATTCTTCTTCTTCTTGCCCCCCCCCCCCTCACAGGTACAGCTCCTTGGCTCTGATGTGCTGCAGTTTGTCCCTCAGCATGTGGAAAGATGGCCGCACCACAGAGTCCAGGGTCCAGCACTGCTTCATCAGGTCGTAGACCACCGGGGGGCAGCCGTCAGGGGCGTCCATTTTGTATCCCTTCTCCACCCGGGGCACCACCTCCTTCAGAGGCTGGGGGGAGAGACAAAATACAGACGGGTCAGATAAGAGGGAGAGAGAGAGAGATACAAAATACAGACGGGTCAGATAAGAGTTAGAGAGAGAGAGATACAAAATACAGACTGATCAGATAAGAGTGAGAGAGAGAGAGATACAAAATACAGACTGATCAGATAAGAGTGAGAGAGAGAGAGATATAAAATACAGACGGGTCAGATAAGAGTGAGAGAGAGAGAGATACAAAATACAGACTGATCAGATAAGAGGGAGAGAGATACAAAATACAGACTGATCAGATAAGAGGGAGAGAGATACAAAATACAGACTGATCAGATAAGAGTGAGAGAGAGAGAGATACAAAATACAGACTGATCAGATAAGAGGGAGAGAGATACAAAATACAGACTGATCAGATAAGAGGGAGAGAGAGAGAGATACAAAATACAGACTGATCAGATAAGAGTGAGAGAGAGAGAGATATAAAATACAGACGGGTCAGATAAGAGTGAGAGAGAGAGAGATACAAAATACAGACTGATCAGATAAGAGTGAGAGAGAGAGAGATATAAAATACAGACGGGTCAGATAAGAGTGAGAGAGAGAGAGATACAAAATACAGACTGATCAGATAAGAGGGAGAGAGATACAAAATACAGACTGATCAGATAAGAGGGAGAGAGATACAAAATACAGACTGATCAGATAAGAGTGAGAGAGAGAGAGATACAAAATACAGACTGATCAGATAAGAGGGAGAGAGATACAAAATACAGACTGATCAGATAAGAGGGAGAGAGAGAGAGATACAAAATACAGACTGATCAGATAAGAGGGAGAGAGATACAAAATACAGACTGATCAGATAAGAGGGAGAGAGATATAAAATACAGACTGATCAGATAAGAGGGAGAGAGATACAAAATACAGACTGATCAGATAAGAGTGAGAGAGAGAGAGATACAAAATACAGACTGATCAGATAAGAGGGAGAGACAGAGAGAGACAAAATACAGACGGGTCAGATAAGTGCAGAATGAAGGGAGTCTGCCCTCTGCTGGTGGAGCTCGTTTTAAATTAAATAACACATTCCCTTTATTATATATATTGTGGAGGGATGAACCCCTCTGTAAAGGTCACACATACACACAGCACATACAGTGACACGTGTTCTCTGCTTTAACCCATCCTAGCACCAGGAGTCTGGAACCACGAGTCTAGCACCAGGAGTCTAGTACCAGGAGTCTAGCACCAGGAGTCTGGCACCAGGAGTCTGGCACCAGGAGTCTGGCACCAGGAGTCTGGCACCAGGAGTCTGGCACCAGGAGTCTAGTACCAGGAGTCTGGCACCAGGAGTCTAGCACCAGGAGTCTGGCACCAGGAGTCTGGCACCAAGAGTCTAGCACCAGGAGTCTAGCACCAGGAGTCTGGAACCAGGAGTCTAGCACCAGGAGTCTAGCACCAGGAGTCTGGCACCAGGAGTCTGGCACCAAGAGTCTGGCACCAAGAGTCTGGCACCAGGAGTCTAGCACCAGGAGTCTAGCATCAGGAGTCTAGCACCAGGAGTCTAGCACCAGGAGTCTGGCACCAGGAGTCTGGCACCAGGAGTCTAGCACCAGGAGTCTGGCACCAGGAGTCTAGTACCAGGAGTCTGGAACCGGGAGTCTGGAACCGGGAGTCTAGAACCGGGAGCCTAGTACCGGGAGTCTAGTACCAGGAGTCTAGCACCAGGAGTCTGGCACCAGGAGTCTAGCACCAGGAGTCTGGCACCAGGAGTCTGGCACCAGGAGTCTGGCACCAGGAGTCTGGAACCAGGAGTCTAGCACCAGGAGTCTGGCACCAGGAGTCTGGCACCAGGAGTCTAGCACCAGGAGTCTAGCACCAGGAGTCTAGCACCAGGAGTCTGGCACCAGGAGTCTAGCCCCAGGAGTCTGGCACCAGGAGTCTGGCACCAGGAGTCTAGCACCAGTGGGTAAGGGGGATGTCTGGTGCCTTGCTCAAGGGCACCACGGCAGGGCAGGAGGTGAACTGGGACCTCTCCAAGTAGCAGTCCATACTTTAGGTCTGGTCGGGGACTTGAACCGGCGACCCTGCGGCTCACAGTCCAAGCCCCTACTGACTGACTGACTGAGCCACTGCCGGTATTACATGGTCTTCTTAAAAATAGGAACACAACTTTACAAGTAAGAGTACTCTTTAAAAAATGGCCCCTAAGTGTGAGAGCATTAGCGTACTCAAAGTAAAAGTACTAGTGGCCCCATTGAGTGTAATGATCATTCATTATATTATTATTTTTACTGGGACATGAATGTGTAAGTAGCATTTCTTATATTATATTTAAACATGTATTTATTGATTTTTCTACATCTATCACATACACAAACACAACCGAACATTAGACGTTGTAGTGCATTGACGAACAGCTCAAATAAACCATTTTATATACAGTTTGTTCTTTAATTACTGTATAATATTGCATCCATCCTTCTATCCTTCGTTCCAAACCATTAATAGAAGTGCGTCCCCTCTTCCACCTAAACACTAACACTTTCTCTAGCGGTTAAAAGCTGTGATGGTGCGTTCAGGTACTCACAATTCTGGGGTAAGGCACGCGCCCAAAGGAGTAAATCTCCCAAAGTAAGATCCCGTAACTCCAGACGTCAGACTTGGTGGAAAACCTCTGGAGAACAGAAGAAAGGGAGGACAGAATTCACAAATCAGATATTCATTCAGAGCAAAGCAGGTACTCTCCTCCATAAAGAAAGAGTCTTTATCAACTCAGGTGTTTTCCTTAGTAATCATATAAACACATAAAGAAGGAAAAGTAGAAACACCACATTACAGAAGTATTATCAACAAAACATGCCTGATTTATTACAAATAAAAGGCTCTTTTTACAACGTATATAATCAGAATATAGCTTTTTAATGTGGAGGTTTAAGTGGGTCAGAGTCTGGGTACTTTGTGTTCTGCTGCGTAGTACTTAAGTACCACATTATATCCTATCAGCAAATTACACACAAATGCATCTTTGTACACAGAAAAAGTATTTCATCTTATACTGTATGGAAGTGTTTTAAGTGTCTATTAGGGCTGCTCAATTAATCATATTTTAATCGCGAGTATGGCTGACAACGATTACGAAAACAACGTAATCGAAATAAAACGATTATTCTTTTGTTATTATTATTACTTTTTTTTTTTTTTTTTTTTTTAAATATGTTTTGTTAATTGGTTTTTAATTTGAGTTATACTTATAGTTCAGGGTAATCAACTATTAAAAACATACTGTTCACATTTTTTTTTCTCCAATAAATTGATGTTTTCAAAATCAATTAATAATCGCAATTACAATTATTGACCCAAATAATCGAGATTATGATTTTTGCCATAATCGAGCAGCCCGAGTGTCAATAGTACAATACTCCCTCATAGTATAAGGAAGTGTGTAATATATATATATACTGAAGTATGTGAAATTGTACGCCTTTTAAGTAAAAGTTACAGCGCACCACTGCTCTTTGGTGGTTTGATTGACTTCAGAGGTCAGGTGAGGAAACATGGTGTGACAACAAACAGATATCTCTAAATGTTCAGAGCCATTAAGAGAAGGAATAACATATATCTGAGTTCATCTTGTGTTTTCCCTTGGATTCACACCATAATAAATATTCAGGAGTAATCTAGACCTGTTGTCCAGCTCATGTGCAGTTTAGATGCTCAGCCATGTGCTATTTTTTGTTTTTCTTGCTTGATATAATTCAACTTCAGCAAAAAACTGTAAATCTTTAAAGTGCGTTTGACGGGCTGTTTGGAGCAAGGCCTCACAAACGGCAGAGATAAAGATCAATGAGGGTCGGTCTCTGAACGCTGGCAGAAGAAAACTGATCGCATCTTTTCAAAATCAGTATCAGTTCAAAAGTACGATATATTAAGACTTCTTTCACCGCTTTTCCTGACAGGGAAACTGAGTCAGAGCCTCCAGGCTAAAGAAAACTGTCCTTTGACCTCGCAGAACACGGCAGGTTCTCTCCGTGTCTCTTACTGACCTGGAATCAGCACTTTAGTAACAGGCTGAACTAGAGGGGGATGAGGCTAGAATGCATGATCTGTTTGGTCTTTTGAGCAAAACACTTCATAGACATGTTTTTATATATATTTGTATAATAATATATGCCTAAAAACGGTATAATAGGAGACCTTTAAGACCTCCTACTTACTGACGCTGCTTCCCAAGTAAAACTAAGTCAAAACAATCACCCGGAAAGCACCAGCACATTACCCCGGGCTTGTGTCTCACCTTCTCCCTGATGGCTTCGGGGGAGGTCCACTTGACGGGCAGTTTTCCGGTGTCCTGGATGGACGACGCCTCCTTGGTGAGGCCGAAGTCGCTGACTTTAGCGATGTTGTCGTCAGAAACCAGAACGTTTCGAGCCGCCAGGTCTCTGTGCACGAAGTTGTTGTTCTCCAGATACTCCATGGCCTCACACACATCACTGAAGAGACAGAAGGGAGGGGGGGGGGGGAAGATTATAAGAGTTAGAAAGATCTAACTGGTCCCCGGCTTGAGCTTCAGTCTCAGGATCCATGTATCTGTGATCCTCTCCAGAATGGAAGGAGTCATCACATACAGAGCATCAACTAGTTCCTGAACAGTGTCCTTCACATGCTGATATCCAAGAGAGGGAGTTACCCAGTCACTAGATGGAGGAGTACAGGGTCTCGTAGGTGATCATACATCCTGTCATGAACACAATACTGACTTTTTACTATACATTTTGGTTTTTTTTCTTCTCAAAAGACTTTATTTCTTTCAAAATTCTTACTTTTTCCCCAAAATACTGATTCTTTTTTTCAAAATTCAAAATTATTTCAAAAAAAATCGTAAAATTCGGACTTTTCTGAATACATCAACGGCGTGAGCTTGAATCTCAGGATCCATGTATTTATCATCCTCTCATATCAAAATGAGCCTCATGAACTGAGTTTTAAACATCAGCATATCCGGTCATTACCTGCTAACGGAAACTCTGTTAAACAATTCTTATTCTTATTATTATTATTATTGGAACATGACCGGTAAGTTTCGAATTTGTCCAGTAAAATAAATTATTTCCGGACACTCGACCGGCAAGAAAAAACCCTAGCGGAAGCCCTGGTGTGTTTATAGAAAATGCACAAACAATCATTTTATTTAAATGTGTTAATTTGAATAACTTGATGCACTACTGTTAACCTATAATAATATATGATAATGTGTGTCGATTTATATTTTGTAATATCATAAATATGCAAAGTAACTTGATGTGTAAAATAAATGTAGTGGGGTAAAAGTATAAAGTGAAAATACTCAAGTACAAGTACCTCCATTGTTTACTTAGTTACCTCGAGCAGGATGAGAAACAGGCTGAATATGAATGTCTTCATCCTCTCCTTGCTTCAGGGTTCAAATCCAACCCCTTGCTCATCTCTAATGCCCGTTCGAGGGGGACACACTGGAAGTGAATCATGAAGTATTTCCTTTTCTGCCTGCATGACCCGAGTGTTTCCACGTATGTACCGGCCGCTGAGTTACAGCGTGTAGAAATCAAGACTAGAAATGTAATCGTCTCGTTGGCAGCGATGTGAGTATGATAGAAATGTACAGTATAGATCCACAGCACATAGAAACTGCAGGAAGCTAACCTGCATATGTTGCACAATCAGCATAAGATGTGTTAATAAGCATTGAATAGCATCAAAGAGTGGTTTTGGGGATGCTGGATCCATTTCTGTCATTTTCAGGATCAAACATGTCAGTTTTAACCAGAAAGAGGCCGTACCTGTACTCTCTGTCGGTGGACATAGAGAGCACAAGATGAACATTATTACCTCTAATGTGGACATTTCTTTATTAACACCATAAATAAGCAATGTGTCCAATTCAAATGAGTCGACTAAATCTTCAAAAGCGACTCAAAATGCATCGAAATCCGCCCAGAGAGAGTAAAGCTATTGTCCACATACTGCAGTCTATAAAGCTAATCAACTAGACTTGTGCTAATTGTGCACATTTCCCAAAGTACGCACGTTAGCATCCGGTAGTTTCTATGAGCTGGAGAGCCTTACTACACATTTATAACACAAAACTTTGCAGTACTCAACATTCACAACGCGACTAGATAATAATGATACAGATCTTTATAGCGCTTCCCCCAATGCTCAAAGACGCAGTACAAAGAAAACTAAAAACATAAACAGCAGTCTGAGTTTGAGAGCTAGAGTGAAATGAGTCTGTCTGTAATAAGAAGATGAAGAGCGATGATGATGATGATGATGATGATGATGATGATGATGATGATGAAGACTCACAGAGAGAACTTGAGTAAGCAGTCTCCCCCGAGCACGGTCCTTCCTCTGGAGCGCAGGTAGTCCACTAAACTGCCCTGTGGGGAACAAACAGGTTACACAACGATCAACAAACATTCATACGAGGAAAGGTCCGTTTCTTGGCAAACATTGCCCCCCCCCCCCACCCACTCAAATAATTTACATTTAGATTGTGCCACGTCTTTTTGAGCTTCTACAACTCAAACATTTCCAGAAATTGGGATCAATAAAGTATTTCTTATCTTTCTTCTTATCTTATAAATACACAAAAGGAAATGTAAAGGAAATGACACAGCTTTTGAAATGATGAGTCCGGTATTGTTCCCACGTGTCTCAGAGCACGTCTTCTAAAAACCCCATGTGACGTACCTTAGCCATGTACTCTGTGACGATGTAGAGACTTCCCCTCTCCTCCACGATCACCCCCAACAGCTGCACCAGGTTGTTGTGCCTCAGTTGCCTAAACAAACACAACAACAAACACAACAACAACAAGTGTTAGCTGGAAACATCAAGGTGTCTCTGCTCCGTCAACAACAGAATAAACAATATAAATATATATATCGCTCGTTTGAATCTGAAAGAGAAAGGTTTTCACACTAAAACTGATTTAGCAAAGTAATAATAATACATTTCATTTCTATAGCACACTTTAAAAACAACGTCATCTCAAGGTGCATTTTGTAACTAGAGTGTGAGATGTGTGTGTCATTGATTTATCAACAGCAGCGGGTCAGAGGAGGAGCTCACGTCATGACGGAGGCCTCGGCGATGAACGCCTGCGCTGTGGCGTCGTTTTTGATGCATTTCACCGCCACTTTGTTCCCTCTGTAGTCTCCCACCATCACATCTAACACACACACACACACACACACACACACACACACACACACACACACACACACACACACACACACACACACACACACACACACACACACACACACACACACACACACACACACACACACACACACACACACACACACACACACACACACACACACACACACACACACACACACACACACACACACACACACACACACACACACACACACACACACACACACACACACACACACTCACAATTAGTGGAGAAACTGATCAATGGACAGTGAATATAATGTTTAGTTGGAGCACTATAGCACACACCATTTCTCATCAACTCCCAAAAGAGTACAAAAACATCTAAGAACACAAGAAAGCCAACAAACAAGTGAAAAGTATATTCATATATAAGCCATGAGAGGAAACAGCTGGTCCTCCATCCCATCATTAAACCCCCTCGTCCTTAACCAAACCCCCCTTCACTTCCTTTGCCTCCTGATGTCTAAATCCATCTCTCTCTGTTAAACACATAGAAGACTAAGATACACTTGAACAGAGTGAGAGGCAATCAGAGTATAAGACTATGTGTTTGAATGATCATGTGATCCTTTGACACGACGCGTGTCAGGTATTATGCTCTCATTAAATAACGCAGAGATCTGAAATATGTCCTCACCTCCGAACTCTCCTTTCCCGATGGTCTGCAGGAGTTTCAGCTCCTTCCTGTTCAGCGCCCAGCCGCCTGAGAGAGGAGACATTTAGAGGACTTCACCGGCAACGCAACCACGCCATGAAGCTAACAACATGACTGTGAGACACCGGGGGAAAGCGTGCACTGATGAAGACCAGACACCGGGGGAAAGCATGCACTGATGAAGACCAGACACCGGGGGAAAGCATGCACTGATGAAGACGAGACACCGGGGGAAAGCCTGCACTGATGAAGACGAGACACCGGGGGAAAGCATACACTGATGAAGACGAGACACCGGGGGAGAGCATGCACTGATGAAGACGAGACACCGGGGAAAGATATTGCTATTTTTACACATAAGTTATTTCATTTTGCAACTAAAACATGGACTTAAAAAACTAGATGATGAGCTCCAAATATCCAAATATTAGGAGAAACTCCCTTTGAAGGGAACACAGGGACTTCAGCCTTTCAGACCATTGACATGCATTCAAAAGGGATTGAACACACCACAGGGAAGGGGAAACCCTAAAGAGCCTAATCAAAAATATAAAAATAAAAACTTATTTTTCTACTGCATTGATTTATGAGAACATTTAGCTTCTCCCAGATGTTTGAGTTTACTTGTATATATATATATATATGGCTAATGTGCACATGATGATGAAGCCTTGAATCTTTTAATCCTTAAGGCCGCTAAGTAGTGTTTTGTTTTTATAAAAAAGACCACCTAATCGTGACATCTGTAGTCAACAGAGTTTAAAAGACTACAATTCCCACGGCGCCTC
Organism: Notothenia rossii; assembly: GCF_949606895.1. Classification (NCBI taxonomy): domain Eukaryota; kingdom Metazoa; phylum Chordata; class Actinopteri; order Perciformes; family Nototheniidae; genus Notothenia; species Notothenia rossii. The sequence continues at coordinate 3,740,008 of NC_136904.1, read as the reverse complement.
CTCAAAAGTGACAGATGGGCAACCTGTCAGAAAGGTGGCGCAGAGGAACCGTTTTTAACCGTTCAATTAACCTTAAAGTTATCAAGTTATATAAGCCTTAACAAAGAAAGAAAGAAAGACCTAACTTGCTTATTATTATATTTGAGTTTTGCCTCTTTTGTTTGATTTGTTTTGATTGTTGTAAAGGCCTCTTTTTCTTTGTTACTACGTGTGAAGAGTTTGTTATTTTATTTTGAGCATAATATCACCCCCAGGCAAACAACTCATCGCCTACGAGTACCACAAAGATAAGGGAAAGAAAGCGAGTTCGACATTTCTGTTTAAGGAACGGGGGTCAAACTCCATTTCATGGCGGGCCACATCAGCATCATGGGTTCACTCAAGAGGCCGGTTGTAACTTTAAGACTATATAAATATACATATATAAATATAAATATATTATAGATATAAAATAATGTATTATATAACATTATTGCCTCTGCATTGGATTATTATCAGATAGGGTAATAACTTCATAATTGACTACGTCTGAAAGCAGAAGTCTAGGACAGATAATTACAAGTCTCTTCAGTGCGCATGTCACACAACGAGATGCATTGTGGGACATGTAGTTTATGGGCAACGTGCTTCTGTAAATGAAGCCTTGAGTTTGAACCCTCTGGTTTAAGGTGTCTATTGGCTTGATATAAAAATAGGGAAGGAAGCCACGACAAGATGAACACAATGTGTGTGGGAGGAGAGTGTGTGAGGAGAGAGTGTGTGTGTGTGTGTGTGTGTGAGGAGAGTGTGTGTGAGGAGAGAGAGTGTGTGTGTGTGTGTGTGTGTGTGTGTGTGTGTGTGTGTGTGTGTGTAAGTGAGTGAGTGAGTGAGTGAGTGAGTGAGTGTGTGTGTGTGTGTGTGAGTGTGTGTGTGTGAGGAGAGTGTGTGAGGTGTGTGTGTGTGTTCTTACTCCTGGAGAACTCGTCCTGAGCTGCCACCGTTCCCTCCATCAGTTTGGGTTTGATGAGCCGAGTGCAGAGGCCGTCGGCGTCTTTGGTGTAATGCTGAGAGAGAGAGAGAGAGAGAGTTCAATGCATTAATAACACGCTGAGAGAAAACAGAGGATCCTCAGAAGTCTGCAGAGAGGGCAATAGTACACACATCCTTTACTCAAGTAGAAGTACACACATCCTTTACTCAAGTAGAAGTACACACATCCTTTACTCAAGTAGAAGTACACACATCCTTTACTCAAGTAGAAGTACAGATACTCGTGTTTAAAAATACTCTGGTGAAAGTAGAAGTTCTGACTAAACTTCTTTACTCAAGTTAAAGTAAAGAGGCTTTGAAATGTACTTCAGTAAAAAGTACCCATAACTAGCAGCTGTTTTAAAGAGTACCTGACCTCCCTTTATATTAATAGAACAATAATGTCATTGTTAGCAAATGAATGTTTCCATGGTGACCAACGGCAACATGACAACGTTTTCATTGGTCCCTCTTCTTTAGAGAAGACCAGGAAATGATGGATACACGGATCGTGTTCAAATCAATAGGCACGCAATGACTCTAAATAATAATGATCACACCACCAAACACACATTCAGACTAAAGGAACCAGCCTGTTTGGAAAATGAGAGAAGTAGAAAATACAGGGATTTGGGTTCAACATGTAAGAAGTAGAAAGTACAGGTATTTGGGTTCAACATGTGAGAAGTAGAAAGTACAGGTATTTGTGTTCAACATGTAAGAAGTAGAAAGTACAGGTATTTGAGTTCAACATGTAAGAAGTAGAAAGTACAGGTATTTGGGTTCAACATGTGAGAAGTAGAAAGTACAGGTATTTGGGTTCAACATGTAAGAAGTAGAAAGTACAGGTATTTGAGTTCAACATGTAAGAAGTAGAAAGTACAGGTATTTGTGTTCAACATGTAAGAAGTAGAAAGTACAGGTATTTGTGTTCAACATGTAAGAAGTAGAAAGTACAGGTATTTGAGTTCAACATGTAAGAAGTAGAAAGTACAGGTATTTGAGTTCAACATGTAAGAAGTAGAAAGTACAGGTATTTGTGTTCAACATGTAAGAAGTAGAAAGTACAGGTATTTGTGTTCAACATGTGAGAAGTAGAAAGTACAGGTATTTGAGTTCAACATGTGAGAAGTAGAAAGTACAGGTATTTGGGTTCAACATGTAAGAAGTAGAAAGTACAGGTATTTGTGTTCAACATGTAAGAAGTAGAAAGTACAGGTATTTGGGTTCAACATGTAAGAAGTAGAAAGTACAGGTATTTGAGTTCAACATGTTAGAAGTAGAAAGTACAGGTATTTGAGTTCAACATGTAAGAAGTAGAAAGTACAGGTATTTGTGTTCAACATGTGAGAAGTAGAAAGTACAGGTATTTGTGTTCAACATGTGAGAAGTAGAAAGTACAGGTATTTGTGTTCAACATGTAAGAAGTAGAAAGTACAGGTATTTGAGTTCAACATGTGAGAAGTAGAAAGTACAGGTATTTGTGTTCAACATGTAAGAAGTAGAAAGTACAGGTATTTGGGTTCAACATGTAAGAAGTAGAAAGTACAGGTATTTGTGTTCAACATGTAAGAAGTAGAAAGTACAGGTATTTGAGTTCAACATGTGAGAAGTAGAAAGTACAGGTATTTGTGTTCAACATGTAAGAAGTAGAAAGTACAGGTATTTGGGTTCAACATGTAAGAAGTAGAAAGTACAGGTATTTGTGTTCAACATGTAAGTAGAAAGTACAGGTATTTGGGTTCAACATGTAAGAAGTAGAAAGTACAGGTATTTGGGTTCAACATGTAAGAAGTAGAAAGTACAGGTATTTGAGTTCAACATGTAAGAAGTAGAAAGTACAGGTATTTGGGTTCAACATGTAAGAAGTAGAAAGTACAGGTATTTGGGTTCAACATGTAAGAAGTAGAAAGTACAGGTATTTGTGTTCAACATGTAAGAAGTAGAAAGTACAGGTATTTGTGTTCAACATGTAAGAAGTAGAAAGTACAGGTATTTGGGTTCAACATGTAAGAAGTAGAAAGTACAGGTATTTGTGTTCAACATGTAAGAAGTAGAAAGTACAGGTATTTGTGTTCAACATGTAAGAAGTAGAAAGTACAGGTATTTATGTTCAACATGTAAGAAGTAGAAAGTACAGGTATTTGTGTTCAACATGTAAGAAGTAGAAAGTACAGGTATTTGGGTTCAACATGTAAGAAGTAGAAAGTACAGGTATTTGGGTTCAACATGTAAGAAGTAGAAAGTACAGGTATTTGGGTTCAATCTGTAAGTAGAAAGTACAGGTATTTGGGTTCAACATGTAAG
>NC_136904.1:3714993-3736493 GCF_949606895.1 Notothenia rossii | reverse complement strand
AGAGCACAGGGTGCAATCTACCCAGCAGCCACCAGGGGGCAGCACGGTGACGACATGCTGCAGCCGTATCATTAGTTACACTATGAGCAGTGTTTCCATCTTGAGGAATGCAAAGAGACGTCTGTGAATGATGCGTGATAATTAGTGCTGACTGCGTTTAGGGCTAACGATGATCTTAATATGAGTTAGTCTGCGGATCATTCTCTACAAAGGATCACATGTTCAAGGTGAAGTCTTTAAATGGCTTGTGCGTTCAGTCCTAAACCTACATATATTCACATCTAGTGTAAACGGGTGAAATTGAGGTTAACAAACTGTATTTTCTGACATGTTTGCATTAAATAAGACTTTAAACAATTGATTATCTAGATATTAGGCACTTTTCGACTATTCATGGCAGCTTTAGCTTTTTAAACATATTACAATGACGAGAAGTTAGTCTTTTAGTCATTCAAATGTATTGTTATGTAAATGTAATACAGACAGAAGGTAGAGTACAAATACAAAAATGGGCAATGAAGCTGAAAATACAAAACCTCCTCTCTGCTCTCTTATTGGAGATTTCATTTCTTCTGCAATTATTAGCTTGGAAAAAGACATTTTATGGTGAATTCATTATCAAAACGTATTTTCTGTCAATGGCCAATTCTCACAACATTATTTAAAGGCTTTGAGAGCAAAATACACTTTAAAATATAACACCTGAATCTATCTTTCAGCAGCTTCAATTCACACTCGTGATGCAGATACAGATGTGTGTGTGCGTGTGTGCGTGCGTGCGTATTTGTGTGCACGTGCGTGTGTGTGTCTGTCTGTTTTTTTTAAAGTTACGTAATCACTCGGCTTCATTCATTCATTCATGATTGCAGTTTGACTCGATGTTAACTTACCAATCTGCTCGTTCTGGCATCACATTGTGAGATGAAATGACTAATGCAGTCTTCAGTGCATGAGAGTGTGTTATCACACAGCGGTGCTGATGCATCCAGACCGTCCCGTGTGTCATTAAAACAGAAGGTTAGAATCACAGGAGAAACTTGTGAAAAGGGCATCGTAGCTTAAAATGAGTCTAAATATTATATAATGAGAGCATGGACTAGAGTCTGATTTGTATGGAAGCTCCACAGGGACAAGGGAGTGTGTGTGTGTGTGTGTGTGTGTGTGTGTGTGTGTGTGTGTGTGTGTGTGTGTGTGTGCGTGCGTGTGCGTGTTTGTGTGTGTGCCTGCGTGTGTGTGTGTTTGTGTGCGTGCGTGCGTGTGCGTGTGCATGCATGTCCATTTAAAAAGCGATTAAACAATAAAGTATGAGTTCATGCAAATATGTGGGAAACTTTATGGAGATTTCGTGTTTCACTTTGTTTAATATCAGATAAAAATGATTGTCTTTGTGTTTAAATTCACAGACACCTAAATGTTCACTTATTTAAATGTTAATACTTCAGACTTTTGAAGAAAACAAGGACATCTAAAGACATCACCACCTTTCACGGTGCCAGGGATGGAAACAGATGGTCGAATGTATCCAGGCAATGACAGTAATTGATAGAACCAGCCGTAGTTTGTAAGAAATGCAAAGGACATATCATTTATCTACAACACACACATCAAAGAGGTCAGTCTTAGGGCATGGACTGATTCAAAACTCATTGAAATTCCCTAAACGAGTGCATATCTGAACTGGCTCGTTAACCAGATCACACACGTTTAGGCTGTTCTGTGTGATCTCCACTCATTGAGCCCCCCTCTCTGAAGACCTCCGGCTTTAAGGGTTAATAAATGATCACAATAGTAACAGATGTAAATAACTGATGTGTGTTCATCAGGCGGTGCAGGTGGGAAGCGTTCCAGCGTTCAGCAGCAAGAGGAGTATTTGCTATCCTCTGATGGTGTTTGAGACGCTCTATGAAGCGACAGGCAGATTCATACTTCCTCATGACGCTGCGTGTCGTCATGAGGAAGTGGGCGTGGTTAGATCTCTACTGAGTGACTCGCAGTTATTAGCTCAAACAGGGAGCTGATCATGAGAGGCTGTTAGAGGAACACCGGTTCTTGTAGGTAATCATACATCCCGTCATTTATAAAATACTGAGTTTTTACTCAAATGTTGCCTTTTTTTCTCAAAATCTAAAAATTCTTTATTTCTCTCAAAATTCAGATTTTTTCTCTCAAAATCCTGACTTTTTTCTCGAAATCTTGAATTATTTCAAAAGATCAAAAAATTCTGACTTTTTCTGAAAATTCTTACTTTGTTCTCAAAATTAAAAAAATTATGACTTTGTTCTCAAAATCAAAAAATTCTGAATTATTTCAAAAAAATCAAAAAATTCTGAATTATTTCAAAAAGATCAAAAAATTCTGACTTTTTCTGAAAATTCTTACTTTGTTCTCAAAATTAAAAAAAAATCTGAATTATTTCAAAAAATAATAAAAATTATGACTTTTCTCAGAAAATCGTAAAATTATGACTGAATTCAAAACAACTTGTTAGAAAACTCTCCCTGGTCCCCGGCTTGAGCTTGAATCTCAGGATCCATGTATCTGTGATCCTCTCCAGAATGGAAGTAGTCATCACATACAGAGCATCAACTAGTTCCTGAACAGTGTCCTTCACATGCTGATATCCAAGAGAGGGAGTTACTCAGTCACAAGATGGAGGAATAGAAAGCAGTAAATCCTGTCATGAACAAAATACTGACTTTTTTCTCAACATTTTGGCTTTTGTTCAGAAAATCTAAAAATTATGTATTTTTCTGAAATACAAATTTTTTTTCTTCTCAAAATTCTGACTTTTTTCTCCAAATCATTTTTTTTGTACTTTCCCTCAAAATAATTTCTTTTTTTTTTTACTTTTCTCAAAATTCGGACTTTCTCTCAAAATTGTGCCTTTTTTTCAGAATCTCAAAAAAAAAGTCTCTCAACATTTCAAAATTCTGACTTTTTCTCAAAATGATGTATTTTTTCTCAAAATGTCAAAATTCTGTCGATTTTCTCAAAATGTCAAAATTCTGACTTTTTCTCAACATTCTGATTTTTTCGCAAAATCTCAAACAGTGTCCTTCACATGCTGATATCCAAGAGAGGGAGTTCCACAGTCACAAGATGGAGGAATAGAAAGCAGTATTCAATGTTTACTTCAGATTAGCTCCACGTCAGAAATGATCATGCTTGTCATATGTCTCTCTCCATAGAGGCTGAATCATCATGTTAATCACATAGCTATCATATGCCTCAAACAGTCCTGATGCTCTTCTAGCTAATCACACATCCTGTCATGTTCACAGCTACAGTTGATACCTTTGATATCACGTTACTCTCATACTGGAAGAGGACATTCAGTGTTAAAGTCAAGGTGCTCACCTCCACCAGCTGCATGAGGTTCTCGAAGTACTCCTCCTCGTCGATGGTGAGCTTCCCGTTGTGGTAGATGATGCGATAATGCTCCACCTTCCCATCGCAGCTGACACACAGGGTGTAGTCTCCGGGGTAGTTGGTGCTCTCTCTCACCAGGAACAGGCCCGTCTCCGGGGGGTAGAGCAGTCGCTCCGCCTGCTCACGGGTGATCTTCCCGTGGAACCAGCTGTGAGGGGAGAGAGGAGATGAATGATAAGAGAGGGGGATATCAGGAGAGAAGGAGGAGAAACAGTGTGGAGGAAATCCTTAAGAGAAACTGATTCATGAACAAAGTTTGTCTTTTGTTATATTTAATAAAGTGAAAAAGAAAGTTCATATAAAGTGAAGTTCTGCTTAGGAAACAGCTGGTCCTCGCTCCCATCATGACACCATTACACCCCCCGGTCCTTAACCATTACAGATCCCCCCTTCACTTCCTTTGCCTCCTTATATCTAAATCCATCTCTCTCTTTTAAACACATAGAAGACTAAGATACACTTTAACAGAGTGAGAGGCAATCAGAGTATAAGACTATATGTTTTTTTTACACACACACACACACACACACACACACACACACACACACACACACACACACACACACACACACACACACACACACACACACACACACACACACACACACACACACACACACACACACACACACACACACACACACACACACACACACACACACACACACACACACACACACACACACACACACACACACACACACACACACACGTGTTATCCGTGTACGGGACACCATGTGTGTCAGTTCTTGTGGAGAACAATTGGAAATCTTCATTTATTCTGCGTCAGTACTAACGACATGAAAAAGGCCTGAATCCTTCAACAGATCACACACTCTTCACTTCACTCGCTTTGTGACTTCAACCAGAGGGAAACACTTCCACATCCTCTGATTGAGAGGTGGAAAACATGGAGTGACGGTAATGGGAAGCAGGGCGTCACGAGAAAGTACCTGAATACAAACAACAGGAAACATGACACACACACACACACACACACACACACACACACACACACACACACACACACACACACACACACACACACACACACACACACACACACACACACACACACACACACACACACACACACACACACACACACACACACACACACACACACACACACACACACACACACACACACACACACACACACACACACACACACACACACACACACAGGGCTGAGGCAGAGTAGGAAACTGACACTGCAATAACAGGAAAATGCAAAAAGTAAAGTGCTCAGACGAGAGATTAGAACTATGAGCTCCTTTAAAGGGGACATATTCCGCTAATTTCCAAGGTCATATGCATTGTCTCTACTTTAAAGAGTCCTCTCCTGCTGATGTTCAGGTGTATATCAGTATGTAGTGTCTCTACTTTAAAGAGTCCTCTCCTGCTGACGTTCAGGTGTATATCAGTATGTAGTGTCTCTACTTTAAAGAGTCCTCTCCTGCTGATGTTCAGATGTATATCAGTATGTAGTGTCTCTACTTTAAAGAGTCCTCTCCTACTGATGTTCAGGTGTATATCAGTATGTGGTGTCTCTACTTTAAAGAGTCCTCTCCTGCTGATGTTCAGGTGTATATCAGTATGTAGTGTCTCTACTTTAAAGAGTCCTCTCCTGCTGATGTCCAGGTGTATATCAGTATGTAGTGTCTCTACTTTAAAGAGTCCTCTCCTGCTGATGTTCAGGTGTATATCAGTATGTAGTGTCTCTACTTTAAAGAGTCCTCTCCTGCTGATGTTGAGGTGTATATCAGTATGTAGTGTCTCTACTTTAAAGAGTCCTCTCCTGCTGATGTCCAGGTGTATATCAGTATGTAGTGTCTCTACTTTAAAGAGTCCTCTCCTGCTGATGTTCAGGTGTATGTCAGTATGTAGTGTCTCTACATGTCTCCAGGCTTTAATGTTAAAAAAGCTCTTTATTTCTCTCATACTGTCTGTGCTGCAGCACCTCTTTTCGCCCAGTCTGCTCTGATTGGTGAGCTGGCCGGCTTTGTTGTGATTGCTCAACAGCTTAGAGAAGTCCCGCCCATTAGCCTAACACGTACTGTGTTCTGAAAGTCAACAAGCAGTCTAATGGAGCCACAACAACCTAATTAACAGACTAAAGGATAGGGGAACCCCTGAACAAGCAGAATAGGGCCTCTTTAATTCAGGCTTTCTTCTGAGCTAAAAGCCGTTTAGAATTGTGCTAGTTTTCAAATAAAGCTGTTGCTCTACACCCCCCCCCCCCCGACCATATGTCTACAGGCTACTGATGGAAGGATTAGACAGCTCCAATACACTGAGTGTTATTGATTGCAGATTAGTAACCTTGTGTTAGCCTGGTTTGGGTCGTATGGTGCGTTCATGCTACACACAGAAACCTGGTTTAACGGTATCTCTGTTCACATGATCGACAGTATCTGGGTAAATCACACTGTACATTTATATATTCAGTTTAATATTTAATATTCCATCCCTCACATATATATAATAACTTTCTTTATATTTTGTTTTTGTTATTGTTAATTTGTAAATTCAACATGTATATTTTCTACCTTTTTGCTTATTTCTAGTCTTTTGAATTTGTATTGTACAATGCCATGTCTTGTTATGCTGCTGCAACACAAACATTTCCCAAATTAGGATCAAATAAGTACTTCCTATCTCATCTTAGATGTGTATCAATTGTTTAAATGCTTATTATTCCCCTGTATGTATTTACCCATGTCTACTATCAGTGTTTCTCTCCTATTCTGTTGTTGCTATGACATCTGAATTTCCCCACAGGGATCCATCAGTTGTCTTGCATGGTCTGAACAACCTCAGCCACAAACCACTGTCTTCCCATCCGTGTCCCCCTTGTTGAAAGGTCTTATAATCAGTGAACAGTCGTCTCTACAGCGTCTCTCTGTTTGTGATAATCAACATCTATAATTGATTTAGCCTGTCTTTCCCGTCTCTCCCTCCTCTTCCTCTCCCTCCTCTTCCTCTCCCTCCTCCTCTTCCTCCTCCTCTTCCCCTTCAGACAGCAGCTTAATGTGGGCTTGAGTTGATTAGATCAGCGAGGCGATGGACAGCAGGATCTAAACCCCCCTTTAATCCAGAGCATGAACACACACTTGCTGTTCTGAACACACACTTGCTGTTCTGAACACACACTTGCTGTTCTGGACACACACACTTGCTGTTCTGAACACACACACTTGCTGTTCTGGACACACACACTTGCTGTTCTGAACACACACTTGCTGTTCTGGACACACACACTTGCTGTTCTGAACACACACACTTGCTGTTCTGGACACACACACTTGCTGTTCTGAACACACACTTGCTGTTCTGGACACACACACTTGCTGTTCTGAACACACACACTTGCTGTTCTGAACACACACTTGCTGTTCTGAACACACACTTGCTGTTCTGGACACACACTTGCTGTTCTGAACACACACTTGATGTTCAGAACACACACTTGCTGTTCTGAACACACACACTTGCTGTTCTGGACACAAACTTGCTGTTCTGGACACACACTTGCTGTTCTGAACACACACACTTGCTGTTCTGGACACACACTTGCTGTTCTTGCTGTTCTGAACACACACTTGCTGTTCTGAACACACACACTTGCTGTTCTGAACACACACTTGCTGTTCTTGCTGTTCTGGACACACACACACTTGCTGTTCTGAACACACACACACTTGCTGTTCTTGCTGTTCTGAACACACACACTTGCTGTTCTGAACACACACACTTGCTGTTCTGAACACACACACTTGCTGTTCTGAACACACACTTGCTGTTCTGAACACACACTTGCTGTTCTGAACACACACTTGCTATTCTGAACACACACTTGCTGTTCTGAACACACACACTTGCTGTTCTGAACACACACTTGCTGTTCTGAACACACACTTGCTGTTCTGAACACACACACACACTTGCTGTTCTGAACACACACACTTGCTGTTCTGAACACACACACACTTGCTGTTCTGAACACACACTTGCTGTTCTGAACGCACACACACTTGCTGTTCTGGACACACACTTGCTATTCTGAACACACACTTGCTATTCTGAACACACACTTGCTGTTCTGAACACACACACTTGCTGTTCTGAACACACACACTTGCTGTTCTGAACACACACTTGCTATTCTGAACACACACTTGCTGTTCTGAACACACACACACACACACACTTGCTGTTCTGAACACACACACTTGCTGTTCTGAACACACACTTGCTGTTCTGAACACACACTTGCTGTTCTGAACACACACACACACTTGCTGTTCTGAACACACACACTTGCTGTTCTGAACACACACTTGCTGTTCTGAACACACACACACTTGCTGTTCTGAACACACACTTGCTGTTCTGAACGCACACACACTTGCTGTTCTGAACACACACTTGCTGTTCTGAACACACACTTGCTGTTCTGAACACACACACACTTGCTGTTCTGAACACACACACACTTGCTGTTCTGAACACACACTTGCTGTTCTGAACACACACACACTTGCTGTTCTGAACGCACACACACTTGCTGTTCTGAACACACACTTGCTATTCTGAACACACACTTGCTATTCTGAACACACACTTGCTGTTCTGAACACACACACTTGCTGTTCTGAACACACACACTTGCTGTTCTGAACACACACTTGCTATTCTGAACACACACTTGCTGTTCTGAACACACACACACACACACACACTTGCTGTTCTGAACACACACTTGCTGTTCTGAACACACACTTGCTGTTCTGAACACACACACACACTTGCTGTTCTGAACACACACACTTGCTGTTCTGAACACACACTTGCTGTTCTGAACACACACTTGCTGTTCTGAACACACACACACTTGCTGTTCTGAACACACACACACTTGCTGTTCTGAACACACACTTGCTGTTCTGGACACACACACTTGCTGTTCTGAACACACACTTGCTGTTCTGAACACACACTTGCTGTTCTGAACACACACACACTTGCTGTTCTGAACACACACACTTGCTGTTCTGAACACACACTTGCTGTTCTGAACACACACTTGCTGTTCTGAACACACACACACTTGCTGTTCTGAACACACACACACTTGCTGTTCTGGACACACACTTGCTGTTCTGAACGCACACACACTTGCTGTTCTGGACACACACACTTGCTGTTGTGTTTGTATTTTACTGATTTTGTTCTGTATTTACTAAAGAGATAAGGTTTGCAAAACTGTACTTTTAATATAATATACTATGACCTCAAATAAATAATTTTAAAATAATAATAAAGGAAATAAATAAATCTGGTAAACAACTATGTGTTGACAACAGGAAGGAGGAGCTTTCTTTAAAGGGGGGGGGGGGGGGGGGGTGCTGGTATTTCTTGTGGATTTCTGCCACAGGGGAGCAGCAGTGAGAGTGAGATGAGGAGGGACTACTTTCTGCGTCTGGGTGTCATCCGGTCAGGGCAGAAAGGGGACAGAGGACTACATCTGAACCCTTATATAACCCAGAGACATCTGTTAGTGATTCACAACGAGGTCCCTGAGGAACCCAGAACCCACAGGAACCACTTCTGGTGACGGAGAACAAACTAACTGTGCAGAGAGCTTGGAGGCAGCAGAAGGACCAGAGTTTAGAAACAAGGCCTCATACAGCTGGAGATCTGAGGGTAGCTGCTTTTCATTCAGCAGAAACTCGCCTATTTCTTTCTTCAAAACAGCATGTACAACTGGAAGAATGTGGATTTATTTTTAAATCACACAATAATATTGGACTTAACTTACTTTAAGACCAATGTCCAAAGTTTGCAAAATATATCTTCTTTGTAGAAAAAGAAAATACATCTATAACTTTAGAAGTTCTGATTCAATTCGAAATATATTTTAAACCCAAACGAAAGTGATCAAAAATAAATCCTCGACCAGCTTCAACCTCAAAGTGATTCACACATTAATGCATCAATAAATATAATTCAACATTTATTAATCTGAAATTGACCATTTTGCTAAACAGATTATCGCCTATTTAAAAATCAAGTTAAACTGGTATTTTATTTATTTCTCTTGCGATCATACCATATTGATGGACTAAACACTTGCTTGGTGTTTAGGACCAATGTCTATTGTTTCCAATATGAAGCTTCTTTGTAGGAAAAGTTAAAAAACTTTAAAAAAATCTATAATTTTCCAAGTTGTGATTCAATTCAGAATCTTAAAACTAAAGTAATCAAACATTACCTCCTCCTTTACCAGCTTCAACATCAAAGCGATCCATATATACTTGACTTCATCCTGGGATTATAATGCAACTCAGTCTAGCCCCTAATATTCTCAAGCTGTGTACTGCATGTCTTCAGGAAAACAACATGACCAGCCTTAATAACACATCAAACTGCTCAACACTGGAAACGCTGATAGACTTTAGAGGGACGTATCAGTGCATGTAAATGGTCTGCTAAAGTGTGTTCTCTCCAGAGGGAGTTTCTCTCCCACACGTTCGATTGATTTAAATAGTAAATGATGAGATATCTCACAAAGAGGGTCCCTATCATCTTCTTATAATCCTACAGTATCTCACATCACTACTCATCTGGTCTTAAGTTTAAAGGCACTGTTAAATACCCCATAAAACATGCATATTTTTCCTTTAACCTGTAGTGTTATTATTAGGGATGGGTATCGTTTGAAATTGATCGATTCCGATTCCAGTTCTGCTCATCGATTCCGGTTCTTATTGATTCCCCGTTTCGATTCCAAAATTGTAAAAGAAAGAGGTCAAATGTTTAGATAACAAAAATATGGGCCGCAGCGTACCGAGCCGGCCATCACCAGCCCGCTGACGACCGGTCGTTGTGTGATTCTCCAGAACACACAGATGGCCAGTCCGCTCTTACCCTGTATCCCACCGGGGCGCAGACGGACCCGGTGGAATACAGGGTCTACCGTGTTTAGGAACCGTTAAGCAGACCCAACATTTTGTATTTTGTATGGGTACCCGGCATTTTCTTATCGGTTCTCATCTGGAACCGAGTTTCGGTTCCCAACCCTAGTTATTATCAATCTAGATTCTAGATGATTCACGCTTCCTTCTGCGCAGTCACACGATCAGCAGGTACAGTTTGGTAGAAAGGAAATAGTTCCGACGTAAAGCTCCTCAAAACCAGCTTTACGAGTTATCCTGAGTAAGTGGATCATGGTTTCTGAAAAGAGGAAATGCTGTAGAGGTTTGAACATGGAGTCTCTTGGCACTTTGAGCACCAGGCTGACATCTCTTCAGCCTCCAACGTGCAGCATCTCACACCAAACTATCTAAATCCATAACTAGCTCTGGAGGTAAGAGGAAACATATGGATTTCTGATTATGGGGGAAGTGTCCCTTTAAAGACGTGTTTGTTTCCAGGTCTATGTGGAGATACTGCATGCTCTCTGCGTTCCTGTCTCGCTTCATGTGCATACGCCTCTCGTTCTGTTTCCCTCTGTCTGATATCTGCTGCTTCAAAGGCTCAGACTGAAGTGTGGAGCGCAGGAGAGCAGACACAGAACAAAACAAGCGACGGGAAAACATGGAGTCTCCATCTTTTGATGCTTTTAAGATAGAACTAGGTTTTCCCCTCGCTGCAGGGAACAGAAACGAGCGGGGCGACGACAACTTGGTGAAAAGGAAACGGAGCGTATGTGGAAAACATGTCGACGACTCACAGCTCCACTGGTTGTGATGAATATACTGCAGATAATATACTCAAAACTCACCTTTGCTCTCTTGCCTTCACCTCCTAATCCACTCGCCCCAGTTCCACCTAGCTTAACACTTTTTATTTGTGTTGTTATTTTTTTTCTTTATGTGCTTGCAAAGCTCTTTGAGCACCAGGAAAAGCGCTATATGTTATAAATAACATGTGTTTGAGGTGAGTGTGTTGACAAAAAAAAAAATACAATTCAAATAAACCCATACACAGACGGACAGTTTGTTAAGTGTTTCTCTCTCGTTGTGAGTCCAATACTCACGGCATGAGGCTGAGCTTCCCTCCTGACTTCACCCCCTCTCTCTTCTGGACATAGTTAGCGGGGATGGTTCCCTCTCTTCCCACCGTGTTCCTCGCTCTGTACCAGTTAGGATCCTGAAACACAACGACACAGCTTTAAAGACTGCTGCTAATCATGGTTTCAATATGGCCTGCGCTCCCAAGGCTTTACTCAGATGCTGGTTCCTAAAGTGAGAACAGAACTGGGTGAAACAGCTTTTAAACATGCTGCCCCCACAGCGTGGAATAAAGTACAGAAGGAGCTGAAACTCTCATGTTTGATCACTACGGGGGAATTCAAGAGAACAAGAATCCATTGGTCGATGTGACTTCTCATTGAAGTCGTTTTAAAATGGTGCCAGTTTGTAATAGTTCTTGTATTCGCATATTGACCGGTTTCATTTGTGTTGCACAGCTGTATTCCTCTGCCTGTAATGTCTGTGTTCTATCTGTTTAACTTTGTTCATGCTGCTCTCTTGGCCAGGTTGAAAAACAGATTGGAATCTCAAAGAGACTTTTACCTGGTTCAATAAAGGATATATATATGGTTACCAAGTCACTCTATACATCAGAGGGGTCCTGAGGGCCACATACAGAAAGATGTACGAACTGGAGGTGAGGTGTAATAAGTGAAGTTATAAGTTAGCAAAATCAATGAAAAGTAGGTCAATTATTCTTGATACTTGAAAATGCCTCAAGAAAAACCACAGCGTCCATCCCAGCTCTCTGTAGGGTTTACTTCATGTGGTTAGCAGCTCAGGCTTTAACACAGAAACCTCAGAGAGATATAATGAGAGGAAATATGAAGGGTTTATTTCAAGCTTGATATTTAAATAAGTTATTATTAACAACTTAGATTTGTTAGAAATTGTTCTCAACTTTATCTGAATGAATTTATTTGAAAAGTGGGCTTATTAAAACATGTGTAATATATTTATACATTTATATTTAAGAAGTACAATCTAAGACAAGCACAAGTTTCATTTGTGGGATATATATATATTTTTTTAAACATGTGTCTCTTCATTGATGGTGATCCTATTTGAAATGTTGGTTTTCCTTGCTTCTCGTGTTATATATTTGTTCTTGTTGATGTTGCAAATGGAGCGGCTGTGATGCATCTTATACTGAACTGTTTAGCCTCATGGAGAAGTGCATTCAAACAACGATGTCTCGGCCCGTTCCCAGAGTAATGATCATTCTGCCAGGACAGCATCTTTCAGTGCTTTCTTTAATGCAAGGTAACCATTCCCCAGACTCACCCTGGTGGCTCCGATGATGGTGAGCAGATCTCCTTTACAGAAAGGCAGGTCCTGTTCGTTGGCAGTCTGGAAATTATATTTGGCTACACACTCTGTGCCACTGGACCACGGTGCCTGAGAGAGAGAGAGAGAGAGAGAGAGAGAGAGAGAGAGAGAGAGAGAGAGAGAGATCAATATTAAGGACAGCATGATGAGGTGAACTGAGGAATTAACAGAGGTGGGAAGTATTGGAGTACAAATACTTTGTTACTGTACTTAAGTACATTTTTCTGGTATCAGTACTTAACTCCACTACTTATTTTTCTGACTACTTCTTACTTTGACTTCTTACATTTTAAACACAAATACCTGTACTTTCTACTTCTTACATGTTGAACTCAAATACCTGTACTTTCTACTTCTTACATGTTGAACTCAAATACCTGTACTTTCTACTTCTCACATGTTGAACACAAATACCTGTACTTTCTACTTCTTACATGTTGAACTCAAATACCTGTACTTTCTACTTCTCACATGTTGAACTCAAATACCTGTACTTTCTACTTCTTACATGTTGAACTCAAATACCTGTACTTTCTACTTCTCACATGTTGAACACAAATACCTGTACTTTCTACTTCTTACATGTTGAACTCAAATACCTGTACTTTCTACTTCTCACATGTTGAACACAAATACCTGTACTTTCTACTTCTTACATGTTGAACTCAAATACCTGTACTTTCTACTTCTTACATGTTGAACTCAAATACCTGTACTTTCTACTTCTTACATTTTGAACTCAAATACCTGTACTTTCTACTTCTTACATGTTGAACTCAAATACCTGTACTTTCTACTTCTTACATTTTGAACTCAAATACCTGTACTTTCTACTTCTCACATGTTGAACTCAAATACCTGTACTTTCTACTTCTCACATGTTGAACACAAATACCTGTACTTTCTACTTCTTACATGTTGAACTCAAATACCTGTACTTTCTACTTCTTACATTTTGAACTCAAATACCTGTACTTTCTACTTCTTACATGTTGAACTCAAATACCTGTACTTTCTACTTCTCACATGTTGAACTCAAATACCTGTACTTTCTACTTCTCACATGTTGAACTCAAATACCTGTACTTTCTACTTCCTACATGTTGAACTCAAATACCTGTACTTTCTACTTCTTACATGTTGAACACAAATACCTGTACTTTCTACTTCTCACATGTTGAACACAAATACCTGTACTTTCTACTTCTTACATGTTGAACTCAAATACCTGTACTTTCTACTTCTCACATGTTGAACACAAATACCTGTACTTTCTACTTCTCACATGTTGAACACAAATACCTGTACTTTCTACTTCTTACATGTTGAACTCAAATACCTGTACTTTCTACTTCTCACATGTTGAACACAAATACCTGTACTTTCTACTTCTCACATGTTGAACACAAATACCTGTACTTTCTACTTCTTACATGTTGAACTCAAATACCTGTACTTTCTACTTCTCACATGTTGAACACAAATACCTGTACTTTCTACTTCTTACATGTTGAACTCAAATACCTGTACTTTCTACTTCTCACATGTTGAACACAAATACCTGTACTTTCTACTTCTCACATGTTGAACACAAATACCTGTACTTTCTACTTCTTACATGTTGAACTCAAATACCTGTACTTTCTACTTCTTACATGTTGAACACAAATACCTGTACTTTCTACTTCTTACATGTTGAACACAAATACCTGTACTTTCTACTTCTCACATGTTGAACACAAATACCTGTACTTTCTACTTCTTACATGTTGAACTCAAATACCTGTACTTTCTACTTCTTACATGTTGAACTCAAATACCTGTACTTTCTACTTCTCTCATTTTCCAAACAGGCTGGTTCCTTTAGTCTGAATGTGTGTTTGGTGGCGTGATCATTATTATTTAGAGTCATTGCGTGCCTATTGATTTGAACACGATCCGTGTATCCATCATTTCCTGGTCTTCTCTAAAGAAGAGGGACCAATAGAAACGTTGTCATGTTGCCGTTGTTCAGCATGGAAACATTCATTAGCTAACAATGACATTATTGTTCTATTAATATAAAGGGAGGTCAGGTACTCTTTAAAACAGCTGCTAGTTATGGGTACTTTTTACTGAAGTACATTTCAAAGTTCTTTACTTTGACTTGAGGAAAGAAGTTTAGTCAGTACTTCTACTTTCACCAGAGTATTTTTAAACACCAGTATCTGTACTTACGTGATTCATCATCTGATGGAAATGTGTTTGTTCGGTGCAAAGAACTAGAAGAAACTCGATGAAACTAATCTAAATCTCAAATCATAATACTATGTTTTTTTTTTACTCTGTGGACAATTTACACGACAAGCTATCATGGGCACATGAAACACAACTGGTGTCATTTATTTCACCTCACGAAAAGCAACTGATGTCAAAGCAAAGTGTCACTCTGAAACGCAAATGGAAAATGACAGCTAGGCTGCGGACGCTTTGAATAAGCTGCTTTATTCCTGACAGTGTGTGTGTGTGTGTGTGTGTGTGTGTGTGTGTGTGTGTGTGTGTGTGTGTGTGTGTATGTGTATGTGTATGTGTATGTGTGTGTGTGTGTGTCTGTGTGTGTGTGTGTGTGTGTGTGTGTGAGATGCTCCTCCTATTTCTATTCTATATTATTTGTATTTACTTGCACTTTTATTATTATTATTTATTAATTCATTGCTGTGGTTATTTGGTCATTTAAAATATAGCCCTGCCCATGACACATAAAAACAACAACCCACGTGTAGCGGGAAGCTGTAGTCACTTTTTTTTTAAAAAGCCAACAACGTGTGTGTTGCTGAAAGGAAAGTGGCACTATGGCAATAACATAAGATAAGAAGTACTTTATTGATCCCAATGTGGGAGTGATTGGAGATGCAGCAGCATATCAGACCAGGCATTTCACATAAGAGACATTAAAGGCGTAGAAATAAACAATTCCAAAATAGAAACATCTCAAATAGAAATAAACTTGCCTTGCACCTGTGAATCTGTACAGTGGGAATACATTGTAGAAATAACCAAAGTGTGTTACTTACGAGCACCCCAGACATGATGGAGTTGGACAGGTTTCCTCAGACAGGAAGCGCTCACTGTTCAGCTACAACCATCAGAGCTGGAAGAAATACAAGCAAAGCATTAGAATGGGATTATAGTAGACGCTGAGACTGGAACACGTCTCGAGTCGTCCTCAAAACATCATCGTCCTGCCTTTACAGGATTTAAACATTTAGTTTATCGTCTGAATATAGTGAGGAGAGTTCATAGTCAAATGAAGTTTCATACTTTAATTTTGCAATCAACGAAAAACCTGAAAGGACCGTAACGCTACTCGACATAAATCCATGTTACTCTCGTTGGTGCCGTAAAGACATGTCATTGAATATATCTTTATTGTCATCATACAAAGTACAACGACACTTCTTTGGCAACTCTCACTGCAGTCACAAATAGACACAGTAAATAAATTAGAGTGGTAAAAGCAGAGGTCGTAGCGATGACAGTGCAACGAGATAACATTCAATGTCAAAGTGCATATTTACACTTAGTCTAAATATATATCAGTAAAATAGCCATACGTATTTCTAAATATTAGTGCTTGCAGTCTTTGAGGGGCGGAGGTGTGTTTATGAATGTTCTCAGTTGTCACATCGGACACGTTTTGACCGATCGATCACGTGTTCGGTCGATTCTTTGGACGTTTTTTTGCTTTCCTTGCCGGTTAAAGTGAGCGTGCTTGGCTCTGTGTTTTGTGTCAATGTTCCTCTTTAATGTGTACAACTTGGTAGCTGCTAGAAACGGCCAATATTAAGACGCTCAGTCACAGGGAACAAGATGAGATGCATTGTGGGACATGTCGTTTATGGACACTGTACTTAAGTAAAGCGGAATATAACTTTTAATTATTGTATTTTATGCCTTGATGTTGACACCTGTGCTCTAAACCGTGTGAATGGCTTCAGAAGTGTAAGAAATAATGTTTTAGCGGCTGGTGAAAGTGCTCAGGGACCTTCCACAGGTTAAAGAAGGACTTCAATGTTATTCACTGACTGTAAAGAATAGAACAATACAAACATGTCTTTCTACTGCAGTCACTCAACAGTGCAGTGAAGGTCACACACGCTCTCTGAAAGCGGCTCTTTATTTTACAGATTGGATACAGAATCCTGGAAATGGGAGATGAGTAAAAAAGCAGCTCTCTGCCAAGTCTGTCCAGCATCTTCATTCTGCCTCCAATGATCAGTGTGTTGGAGGTGACCTTGAGCGAGTGTGTGAGCTGCCGAGAGAGGGATGAGTGGGTGTGTGTGTGCCTATAGAAGAGCATGTGTGTGTGACTGCAAGTGGGTTAAAGAATGTGTAGCATGTCGGGTGTGTGTGTCTATAATAACCCGTATCTGTGGTGTGTGTGTGTGTCTGTCTCTTGAGGGCCTGATAGTGGAAGTGTGTGTCCCTCCTCTCTTTCTCCACACACACATTAAAGGGTTCCTCTCTCTGTGAATCAGTGGCAGCAATCTGAATAAAGATGGAGAGAATAAAGCCTCCCATAGCCAGAGAGGGTAGAAGTACACACATCCTTTACTCAAGTAGAAGGACACACATCCTTTACTCAAGTAGAAGGACACACATCCTTTACTGAAGTAGAAGGACACACATCCTTTACTCAAGTAGAAGGACACACATCCTTTACTCAAGTAGAAGGACACACATCCTTTACTCAAGTAGAAGGACACACATCCTTTACTCAAGTAGAAGGACACACATCCTTTACTCAAGTAGAAGGACACACATCCTTTACTGAAGTAGAAGTACACACATCCTTTACTGAAGTAGAAGTACACACATCCTTTACTCAAGTAGAAGGACACACATCCTTTACTGAAGTAGAAGTACACACATCCTTTACTCAAGTAGAAGTACACACATCCTTTACTCAAGTAGAAGTACACACATCCTTTACTCAAGTAGAAGTACACACACATCCTTTACTCAAGTAGAAGTACACACATCCTTTACTGAAGTAGAAGTACACACATCCTTTAATCAAGTAGAAGTACACACATCCTTTACTCAAGTAGAAGTACACACACATCCTTTACTCAAGTAGAAGTACACACATCCTTTACTCAAGTAGAAGTACACACATCCTTTACTCAAGTAGAAGTACCCACATCCTTTACTGAAGTAGAAGTACACACATCCTTTACTCAAGTAGAAGTACACACATCCTTTACTCAAGTAGAAGTACACACACATCCTTTACTCAAGTAGAAGTACACACATCCTTTACTCAAGTAGAAGGACACACATCCTTTACTGAAGTAGAAGGACACACATCCTTTACTCAAGTATAAGTACACACATCCTTTACTCAAGTAGAAGTACACACATCTTTTACTCAAGTAGAAGTACAGATACTTTCAAAATACTCTAGTAAAAGTAGAAGTACTAGAAAATGTAAGAAGTAGAGAGTTCAGGTATTTGTGTTCAAAATGTAAGAAGTCAAAGTAAAAAGTCCTCATAAAAATAAGTAGTGGAGTAAAGATACCAGAAACATGTACTTAAGTACAATAAGGAAGTATGTGTACTCCATCTCACTTCCCAACAGCCAAGAGAACAGGAAGTGTCTGACGTTTATTTTCCAGACATGTGTACAAGATAAGGAGGGGCTTCAGTTGGGAGTCCAGAGTAAACAAGGGTACTCACTTCCTTTAGAGCGACTACAGCCAATATGTAAGGGACGGCAGAATATGTCAAAGTGACAACGCTCAATACATTGTCACTTTGACTAAATTCATAATAAACCTAAGGCGGTTTTAAGCTTGTAACCATTGCACTGCACCAAATCAAATCCAAGGAGCTCCATGTATGAACTGTCTCTATCACATTCATATTTACAATACAGTTTGATTTATAAAGCACTTTAAAACCTCCAGACCAAAGTGCTGTTCAGTCAAATACACAAACACAACATACAACAATCACACAGCTCAGCTCACACATCATAAACAAGTACAAGTAAAAAACAACAGACAATTTAAAAGCAATAAAAGCAACAATCTACAAGATGTCCATAAACTCAGGAGAAGAGGCGGGGCTTCATGAGGGAGTTAGAAGCAGAGAGTGGAGGTCTGTCTGATGCATTCACTGAGACAAATCCCTGCGTGGGGATTATACTTTAAATAATAATGAAAGCAATGTTATCTTTAGTTTCCGTGCAGGACCCTGGAGCCTCTCTGCTCAACAGAAAGTAAAGGATAGAGCTGGCAGAATCAAAACAAGCCGCCTCGTTAGAAACGTCTCACGGGAAAACAGATCGTTCATAAACAACTAAAAGGCTTCCACCTTTTGGAGATAGCAGTGAATAAAAGATGTCTGACGTGTCGGGGAGCAGGAAGTTACGATGCAGAGTGTTTCTGCTGCTTCACTTCACAAAGTATTGATACTCCAACAGTAACTGCAAAATGATTTGTCAAGGTTAGATGTAGTTTGTGTAGTTAATCAGGCTGGAGCCACACGAGGACGATAACGCAAACGGACCGAAATTGATATCAAAAAAGTCTTCCGTCCACACGCAACAGAAACGTGTCCGTTCACACGAGACCGCTCCAAAGCGCTGCAGAAGCTGTAGTACATATGCAGGCCTGTAAGTGGCGCTGTAGTCCTGCCACAAAAGCAGCGAAGAAGACTTCCCGCATGGTTGCCATTGTTGCCCTTCTGTTTATTCTCCGCTGTGGACGCTCTGGCTCTTGCTCTCCCTCCCCGAGGCAAGCTTATTCTCCTGCTGTAAATCTCTCCGGTTAGTCCACCAGCAGATGGAAAACACCCACCTCTCCGCCTCTTCCAAGGGACGAGGGACTGTGCGGCAGTTTCCGGTCAACATGTCCATTAAAGTTTAAATCTTCCGGACAAAATTAGAAAAGTGCCGGTCAGAGGTTTTCTTTGTTATTTATTGAGCTTTAAAACAAATTGATAACGACTCTATATAATAATATAAGATGAATAAACGGAGCCTCTCTTTTCCTCCCCCTCTCCTGAGAGCCCAGCAGCTGATCGCTGAGCAGGAGAGGTGGGAGAGGCGGGGCTATTGCGTCATCGTTATCAGGAAATGATCGTATAGTCGTAAACACGGAGCCGTTTGCCCCCCCAGAGCGTTTTGTTTGCAGATCTACCCACCTTGGGACCCGTTATCGTTTTTTGCGTTTCCATGTCGGCCTCGTGTGGACGAACCGTCTATCTGATAGTGAGCTGTAGCGGAAACGACCGTTATCGTCCTCGTGTGGCCGGGGCGCGTCTATGGTTTTTCAAACCCAGTTTAGATCCCACTTCCGCATTACGCAAGCATCGACGCGGCGTTACGTCACAGCATCAACCTGGCGTTATCCCTATGGTTACATCACTGCCTTACGCGGCACACCCGCAATATCTGAATCTGACAACCAAAATACCGTCCTTTTAAACGCCGCATAATATATAATATAATAGTGCTTCTTTGTCAATATGACTGACGACCACTTATGCAGTGCTGAGGTAATGTTGATTCATCATTTAATATTAATTCCTGATGGATATAAGAGGGATACATTAGCAAACATCTGTATATAGCCTATATATATATATATAGTTTCGTTTTTGTGTTTGTCATGTAACATATTAACGTTTTGACCTTCTGTTTAGGATGTAAAGGTATCTATTTAATATTTTATTTAAAGGTAGACATTTATAATATGTTATAAATGTCTATTTTGTTATATAATACAACATATAACATTTGACATTAATAACATTAACGTTTTGCCATGTAAAAATGAAACAACTGTCAGGTGGTGTTATTGATTATCTTTGGAAAAGAGCCCCCACCAATATTGATTTTGAAAATATATTTTAATTGAAATATGGGAGAAAAAACAAAAGGGTAGAATTGATCAAACCATATGTTATTATTGCAACTGTTTTTATTATATTGTGTTGTTTTGTTTATATATATATATATATATGTGTGTGTGTACAAATGAATTAATATAAAGTGTATGTGAGTGTGTGTATAAATGAATAGGCTAAATACATGTGTGAGTATATAAGTGTGTGTTTATATATATATATATATATATTAAATGAATAAACGTGTGTATATATAAAATAGTATCATTAAATAATGCAGTCAGATAAATGAAGTACACAGTAATAGTCAATGTTATATTCAATATTCTGCACTTACACCAGCTGATAAGATATTTAAAACGTTTTAAACGACATTTGAGGATACACACAGGATATTTATACATCATAAAACACCAGTAATACAATCTCAAGACTATGATATGATTGGCTATGACTCGATATGGCTTTGATTACAGGATCATTTACTTTCAGTCAACAAATCCTTTGGAAAGACAAAAAACAACTATTCAATATCCTGCTTTAACGCGACCGCTATAACTGTCGAAGATGAAGTCTATGAAGCTATCGTGCAGAGCTACGTTGATCCTTGCGTAATGCGGAAGTGGGCGGGGTTAGATCTAAACTGGGTTGGAAAAACGATAGACGCGGCCTGAGACTTTTTCTAGTCAACTTTATTGTCAATCTTTCAGTTTGTGTGTTCAGACAGAGAGTTTGAAATGCCGTTTCCCACAATCCAGAATACAAACATAAAAAAATCTGTATATACCTATATTTACACACTCACGGTAA
>NC_136904.1:3664993-3712493 GCF_949606895.1 Notothenia rossii | reverse complement strand
CGTTTTAGCATCCGTCCCCATTTAGAAACACAGGGTGTATTTACATGGCAGACGGTTAGCTGTGTTTCTACTCCGCACACAACAGATGCATTGTTGCCCTTTAACAACAGCAGAGGCTGGGCCCACGCGGCCTTTCAGTAGAGACACTCAGATTTAGCCTGAGCAGAGGAAATGCAAAAGGTCAAGTCTAACAACAAGAAACAGAGGAATCACAGACGAGCGCTGATGAACCCCCAAGAGATATTAGAAAATACACACCACATGAATGTGTTGAAGCACAACCTTCAGCAGCAGCTTGGTCAGGAAGTTGGGAAATATCAAAAGGTAAACAAACCCATTGCTCTTCTCATTGCATTTATCTCAGTATTCTTCAGCTGTTTTAAGACGATAAGAGATCGTTTCCTTCTGGATGTCTCTTTAAAAGCACCTCAAGAGTTTTGATTCTCAGAGGACTGAGTATGAGCAACACGTTGACACTAGAATAGGATTCATGTTTACATTAAGAATATGGACGATTACAGGTCTAAGATGAAGCAAAGGAAGTGAACGAGTGAACATGATATCCTACGTTAGCTATCGTTCCCTCCTCACCTGTACCTGTTGTATGGTTACATTTATATGTGGTGTAAATACTTTGTCTTAAAAATACTTATCTGTTAGATTGTTTATGTCCGCATCACCAGACCCCAAAGCATCTCCTTCTATGTGTGAACGCACCTGGCAATAAACCTGATTCTCATGCTGATTGCACTTCTTGGCAGTCTGCTCTCTTTCACACGGCGTCATCACCTGAGTTAAGATCTGATATCAGAGCACTTTCAGATAACAACGTTTATACCTCTATCAACATGTTTCCCAGGCTAAACACAATCTAACCGGCGCTTATATTCCAGATTTACACACAGGGCTGGGTGACACGCAGACATAGAAACGGGATGTTGACGCCGTTTCATGTTCCCTTATCTCTGAAGGTGAAGTCGTAAGTCATTAAGCAGGAGTAGTTTAAGACGGGGTTTTATATTTGCATTAATGGTAAATTCAGATCAAAGATGAAGGAGGAGGGCTGACTCCGAGGCGGGGGTTTAGTCAAATCATAAGACCTGATAAGACAAAGTACAGACATGTTTGTGACCAAGGATTATATACAGAAATGCCACGAATAGAACGATAATACAATACAATAATCCTGCACACCCTTTCAAGGAGCAATTCACTTTCACTTCTTAAGAGTCATTCATTTTTGGAATATAAAAAACCTTTACATTTTTTTATATATAAAATCGCACGACTAAAACGCTAAATTGGACTCTGGCTCTGTTTATAAAGACGTGCACCATAACAAACTGTTATTACTTTATTCATTAAAGACCTTTTTTAAGTTTAAAAACACAAACATTAGGTCAGACTGTTGAGATATTTTGCCATACACCTTTAATGTGCGATATACACACTTTATTTGGCCATTTTACTGTGAAAAGAATATTGTTTTATCGCATCTCAAACCTTAATATGGTCACTTTTTCTATTTAAAAGCGGCTCCTCGTTTCTTAGACATGGATGAGTACTTATTTGCCTTCATCTTTGTGTTTCTAACGTGTGCTTTTTCTCTGTATTTAACATGCTAGCTACTTTATTATTGTTTACCTTTTTTCTGCTATGTCACTTTTGCTGCTAATAGAGGCGAAGTCACGCCCTTCTACTTCCGACCCATGGGACTTTATTTCGGAAAAATAATGTATTGAAGTCAATGGAAAGAGAAAGGTTATCTTTCGATTGAATTGTGCCACGAATTACACATATGATGTTTGTCAATCTTAAAAAATTATTTCCATGTCAAAAAAGTCAGTTTGTCGTAAAACTGTTGAAATCTAAGACTATGAAAAATACGCAACTAGAAAGACTACAAATCCCAGAGTCCCGGTCCCGCATGCTGGCTCTCACAGAACCGACTAACTCCCCTTGTGTGTATGTACAGCTCTCAACGTGCCCAGACTTGGAGTGATTTTCACCTCTTTTAATACTTTCCGCCTCATTCTGAAAGAAAGAAGTGAAATGTGCCAACGTGACGGCCGTCTTGGTGTGTGGTGCGAGATGGGAGATGTAGTTCATTGAGCGGTTTCACACAAACAAAAGTGTTACTTCACAGTTTTATTTTTTGACTTGCAAAATTATCTTTTAAATTGACATCATATGTGTAATTCGTGGCACAATTCAAACGGGATGGAAAGATAATCTTTCTCTCTCCATTGACTTCAATACATACTTTTTCTGAAATAAGGTCCCATGGAGGATCACCGGAAGGGGAGGGACTTCGCCTCTCTATAGGGGTTTAGGCCTTTATTTTGTATCTTATTATTTGCCCTTTTGTTTCTTTGTGTGTTTGTTTGTCCACCATGTAAAGCAGCCTTGGGTCCCTTGAGAGGCTCTATACACATTTAATATATTATTATTGTTCCAGGATTACAAATAGCTTTTCAAACCCTTGAAAACAACAGATGGAAAGGAGCGGGTATCTGTAATCTGAGGGAAAGCCTCTCTTCTCTTTTGGAGATTATGTAGATAGAGATATATAATAATAACACAGATTCAACTTGTAGTACTCCAAAGATATCCTTTAAAAGCTCAGATACTTGGGGGATAAGTCGCTGAAAGAGAGGAGCTGAGGTCGGGGTTTCTGGTTCAAACAGGTTGAGATCTGCAGAGATGAATAATGGAGAGGATGAATAATGGAGAGGAGATCTCAGAGGAAGTTCAGACGGACGGGTTGACTCCATCTTTCCTCTGCAGCGGACACACCAAACTCCACCTGAGCAGTTGTGTGATTGGTAGGCCTTTAATAACCAATCATTGTGATATCTCCCGGTGTGTGTTTTTAGCTTCAGAGTCACTATCATTTGGCCTGTAGGAGTAACAACCTGGTCGTGTGATTTTAATCTATTGTGTTCAACTATTTGGGGAATTTCAACGCCATATCGAATATCTGAAAAGTCTCAAGGACTCAAAGTGCTCCCTGGTTAAGACGATCATTCTTTGAGTGGCATCCCATTCAGTGTTTCCCACAGAATTTGATTCTATTTGTGGGGGCACCGCACCCCTCCTCAACGTTCTTGTTGCTCTGTGTTGTTAATGAGTGAGACACACCGGAGTTGAGGATCTGTGGGGTTTATTCTCCCAAAAATATAATTTACAATTCAGGCATTTAGCAGAAGGGATTTACAATGACCAATTACAGGGACATTCTCCCCGGAGTAACTGAGGGCTAAGTGCCTTACTCAAGGGCACACTAGTAGTGATGTTCCAGGCAGGATTTGAACTCGCAACCTTCCGATCATCAGCCCACCTCACTATCCATTAGACCAACAAAAAAAAATAGAAGACAAAATAAAAAAAACGGATATTAATAATAAAACATTTTTTTTTTGAGATCCATTTGTGGTGGACGATATTTAATTGTTGCGGCCCGCCACAAATAAATCAATGTATGGGAAACAATGCCAGATGTAGTGATTTGAGTCAAACAACCTCCTCTCTCCTCTCATAATCTGAGTCTTTAATCTTGACATGCATTCGACTCAACGCAGCAGCCACAGAGCGTTGCATCTATTCACTACAGGGATTAGATATAAGTGCCTTGCTCAGGGGTCTCTCGCGGTTCAGGGGACACAGGAATGTGAGATTAGAGACGTTTCCTTTACAGAGATCTGAACTAATAACCTTCGATAAACACACATTCCTCCTGCTGTCCCTAAACAGACCGTCACGAGGCATAGGATGAGTTCACAGAGGTTATAGTCGTTAACTCGTACATTATTAATATTTACAAAATGGATTAATAGTTGTGGGTAACTTTTAAAGACAGAATATCAACAATTTGTCTGTTTTTAGTTTCCTTAATGTGAAAAAGTACTGGTTTCTTGACCCCTAAACCAAATATCATTTAGTTAGAAACCAAACGGAACATTTGAGGAATTTTGGCTTCGATGAAACGCTAAATGATATTTACATTTTACAGGACCGAACGTAACGATTAATCAATGGAGAATGAATATAATGTTTAGTTGCAGCTCTCTAGCACACATCATCTCTCATCAACTCCAGAACAAGTAAAAAACCAACGAAGAAGAACAAAGAGAAGGCGAGAGAGAGACAGAGGAACCCTCTCTCTCTCTCTCTCTCTCTCCCTTCCCTCTCTCTCTGTCTGTGGGAGGCGGGGGGGCTTATGGTATTTATATCCTCTCCACACCATGGAGCTGCAGCACAGAGAGCGAGGGTCTGCTTCAGGATCCCCCTTTATATTGGGACCAGGGCCCAAACATATAGAACTATTCTGAATGACTTTCTAACAATGTAGCACGATTCCTTTGTGAAGATTTGTACCGACACGTGTTTTTTTGTTGATACAGTTCTGCAACTACCCCCAAGTAGTAGTAGTGCAAGTACTGTATACCACACACACACACACACACACACACACACACACACACACACACACACACACACACACACACACACACACACACACACACACACACACACACACACACACACACACACACACACACACACACACACACACACACACACACACACACACACACACACACACACACACACACACACGAAAATGAGCGAAGAAGAAGAGGAGGAAGCTGTTGCTGCTTCCATTGCCTCTCTTCTTCTTCCTCCTCTTCCTCCTTTGATGGTGACGCATGACAAGCCCTCCATTGAGTCCAGAGGAGACGAGGAGGAAGAGGACGGAGACACAAAGAGTCTCATCATCATCAGCAGACACAGCAGGGAGCCAACATATGGCAGCAGCACGGCGTGTCTTCAATGAAAGAAGCATTCAGAGGCTCTGACACCATGGAGGGAGAATCTGACTGACGCAAATCATCACCCGAATGTGGCTCTCACACCAACGCGGCTCCCGTTCTAGCTCCGCGCTGGAGCTTTTCTGGTTCGGAGACGGTTTTTGTTCACACCGCCCAGAGCCCGACTGGTGCTGCCGCAATTCCCCATAAGTGAATGTGTGTCAGTCTGAATTGACATCGCAGTTATTAAAGTGTTTCTGGTATAAAATGGGTGATGTTACCATAGCAACCGAAGCTAACCTGACTACTTGCTATTGCTATCCTATTCTGGCATAAACCGTTTTCGACAGGCACATTTTACCAGCGTATTTTTCATTATGATTCTACTTGTTATAGGCGGACATGACGACCTGTGCAGCCAATGTATTGATTCCATCCGATAGCTGCTATAATACGAAACAAAACGTCTGCCTCTCTCCACATTGATCAATAACAGTGAACGGATGGTCAAAGTAAGGTGCAAATAAACAGAATCACACGAAGCCTGGTTAGTGTTGCCTGACTTTATAAAGTGTGTGGTTGCCTGCTAGTCACTTTGCTCAGCGCTACTGCTTCTTACAAGTTGTATTTCCCGTGTTCGCCTTTAACTGTTAGCGTAAGCGTGACGTATGCGGTGCTTGCTTCTAGACCGGATTCCGGAGCTTAGAGGCGGCTCCACTGCGGTGTGAACAGGTCAAACCGGTGCTTTTCAGGCTCTAGCTTCGAACCGGCCCTGGAACCGCGTTGGTGTGAAAGCCCCATGAGAGGCATGATGGGAGGAGAGGGAGAAGGCGACACACACTGAGAGTAGAGATTATACAGATTACCTGAGCAGGGAGTAATCCCACATTGAGAGAATCACTGTGCAGGCTTTGAGTACAGACACACCTGGTTGCTAAGGAGGAAACACAAAGGCAATGGACTGACATCTCTTATGAAATCACACTCATCAGGTGTTCATCGTTTAGTGGCTGCTCTCACTGCACAGTATGTTACATTGATTGTGTGACCGTCTATGTTTCCTGTCGTTATTGAATTGCTCTTTTGGCTGCACTGTTAGTGTACCGTATTATCATGCTGCTGTGTTTATTGTATTTTTGTAACTCTGCTACAGCAATTTCCTTTGGGAGATCTTACCTTATCTTTCCTGAGCAGGGAGTAATCCCACTTTGAGAAAATGGCTATGTGCGGATTCGCTGTGCAGGCTTTGAGTACAGGCAGACCTGGTTGCCAAGGAGGAAACACAAAGGCAGACAGAAAATGGACTGAAACACCGTGACCGTGACAACACACTCATCAGGTTTCATAACTAACCCAAGAGAGGGCAGCGGTCAGAACCTGGTGCCATACAAACTGTTCCTCCTGATATGACCTCTAAACTACATATGACCTCTAAACTACATATGACCTCTAAACTATATATGACCTCTAAACTACATGCATGACACATTGGCAGAAAGTGCATGAAGTAGCGGACATGACTGCAGCACACAGGCCTCATCTCGCTGGGTTAAAGGAAGTGAAAACACTTTTTAGATTGGTTATGTTTCATTTGATTATTATTATTATTATTATTATTATTATTATTATTATTATTATTATTATTATATGTAGGCCTGAAGCTGAGGTGGATTTTAGAGCTTATTTATTTACGTGTACATTCTGGACAGACAGACAGTCTTGCTGTTCGTTGAGCTCTTAAATAAACACAGATCATATTTCATGGATTTGGATACAATTTGGGACAAGCTCAACAGAACCGCTTCCACAAAGGTCGATGTTGTTTTTCCCGACTTGAGGGGAATTCTCTCTGTTGGAAACTCATTTTTCCCGATTTTACCGACACTACAGCACAAAGGCCTCATCCTGCTACGTTACAGAAAGGGAATTAGATCCCAAAATGAAATCGTATCTTTGATGCTAAATCCTTCCACAACAGTTTGGTAAATCGTTTTTCCATCATCCTACGTCATCATGTACGTTGAGTGAAGCTGCCCTAATGTTCATTATTCTGTTAAAGTCATTATGTGTGAACGTCACTTCAGGCCTATCGCTGAATATCTTAACGTTCTGTTACATAACCTTTTAGAAATGCAAATTGCACCTGAATGCTCAGAGATGTAAAGAAGCATGTTTCTAAAAAGGAAGCAGATTTGAATGTAAATGAAGTATTTACAGCGAGGAGACAAAGAGACGCTCAGATGGAGGGGGCAGAGATCAGGGTGGAGGGTATACAAAGGGTGGAGGACTGCTTCTGCTTAATATTAACAGTCATCTGTGAATCCACCATGAATAATGGAGCTCCGCCAGCACTCAATTATTCATCCACAACCTCAGACTTGCATTAGTGCACGGTGTGGGGCGCAGACTGACACACGCACACACACACACACACACACACACACACACACACACAAACCTTTGAACATGTACACATTTAACACACAGACATATTCTCACACCGACAGGAAGGGAAGGGATTGAACTCTGTGAAGCATCTTATCCTTAGAAAACTAACACTATGGCCAACAGGAAGTGAGGTTGATTGAGAATAAACAGTGTTTTTAATGATCAGCTTGTCAGGCCTTTTTATGCGTCTCAAATATGGAGATGTCCTGCTTATTCTGTGTCATATATCAACGTGTGTATATTTGTGTTTTTTTAATTACAAAATAAGACATTTAAAGCGGTCACCTTGGACTCCCCTATCCATTTTATTCTATTTTATGGAATTCTATACACGAACAATACCATTTGTATTAATTGCAAAAGAAAAGGTCATTTTAGGCGTTCAATTACCTGAATGATAACAGTCGGTCTGGAAATGTCAAAACTCTGATATAGATGACAGGAAGAGAAGCATCTGGTTCCCCACATGTTGGAGAGATCAGAGATAAACTGCCCGAGGAATATCCAGCAAATTAACCAGTTAATAATCATCACTGTCTCCGCTATAGTAGAACCCCAGGGACCGCTATAAGTAGGTCATGGCTTTCTTTTCATAGGCTGGGTTAAGACGTGTGGCCTAATTAGAATCACAAGGACAGGTGTAGATCAGAGCAACGCTGCTTTAACAGGATGTATTACATTGTTTACATTGTGTGTGTGTGTGTGTGAGTGTGAGTGTGAGTGTGGTGTGTGTGTGTGTGTGTGTGTGGAGATGAAATACTGTAATGTCACTTCCCCTCATACAGCATGCCCCAATTTGAGCCCCTTATTAAATCACAACACAGATTCACATGCAGCTCTGGTTTCAGACAGAGGGTGAAAAGAGGTGCTGCAGCACAGGCAGTACGAGAAACGTTAAAGAGCTTTCTGAACATTAAAGCATGGAGACAAGTCCCAGTGGAGCCGAGAAATACATCATACCATGACATTTAAATATATGTTTGTTAACGATAATGAGTGAATAATGGTAATTCCCTTAAATATCACACATTATTTTTACATTTGTGATTTTACAATTAGTAATTTTATCTAAATCGTTCCACCCTACAATCCATAATAAATAGAGCCAACCCCATGCTCTAGCTTCAGGCAGGGCAATGAAACCTGCAGAGAGCAAATCCATGTAGACGGAAGGAGATGAGTTGAAGTGTTTCAATGTGTTCTGCAGAGACCTTTGTGTGGGAGGAAGAATGCATGTATGCAGCACGCTGAGTTTTAAAGAGGACGCTGGGTGAGAAGGTGATGGTGTGTGTGTGTGTGTGTGTGTGTGTGTGTGTGTGTGTGTGTGTGTGTGAACCAGGATCACAGGAGGATTTCTGCTAATGCACAGTCCGTGTTTGCAGAGGCAGCCTGAGGAGAACAGGGCTCAGGGATTCATATAGTAAACGCACAGAACGAACACACACACACACACACACACACACACACACACACACACACACACACACACACACACACACACACACACACACACACACACACACACACACACACACACACACACACACACACACACACACACACACACACACACACACACACACACACACACACACACACACACACACACACACACACACACACACACACACACACACACACACACACACACACACCTTAAAGCAGGGGTGTCCAAACTACGGCCCGGGGGCCAAATGCGGCCCGCGGACCATTTTCAATCGGCCCCCACTCAGCAAATTAAAAAGGTATAATGACTTAAGTATGATAAAGTTCTGCTTGTCTTATATTGTACTTCTTAAATATATATGTTCAAATATATTAAACAGAATTATTCATGTGTTAATAAGACAGATTTTCTAATAAATTCAGTCAATTAAACTGAAAGCATGTTCTAACAAATCTAAGTTGATGAGAAAAAAGCCCAATAACAAATGTAGATAACAACCTTGAAATGCACCCTCCATCTGAAGCTTCTGTTTTAAGGAATGAGCTGCCAACTAAATGAAACCCTCTGGAGAGCTGTGAGTGGTTTGTTTCTGAAAGCATTTTCAAGTATCAAGAATAATTTACCTTCATCGGATCGACTTTTCCAACTCAGGGGGGGGGGGGGGGGGGGGGGTGGTTGGCATGGCATTGGGATATCTTTTTTTAAATCCTCTGGAGCAGAGAGAGGAGCTGTGGATTATTGTTATTGATTAATGCATTAGTGTTTCTGAGGGTCAAAAACGCTACACTCACAACTTCAAATGAAAAGTTAACTTAATAAAAGAGCACATGTTCAATGTTAAAAGTGACATTAGATATAGCTTATTTGCAATTTGGTGCTATGTATATATATAAAAAAAATATTAGAAAAAAAAAGAAAATTATGATTTTTTTTGAACACCTTGAATTTCAGGGGGGGCGGGGCTCCGTTCCCTCGAAGACAATGGTAGGGGAAACACTGCAACTTAACTTATAAGGAAAAATACCTGGAGTGAGCGGCCTATAGCCCTTCGCGTATTTTTGGCCCTCGTGAAAAAGGTTTGGACCCCCCTGCCTTAAAGAGAAGTCTGTGGGATTACATCTGGACTTAAAGGTCTCCTATTTGACTGTTGGTAGGCATATTATAGTTCTCAGATAAAGACCATGTCCCTGAAGTGTTTTGCTCAAGCAGATCCTTCTAGCCTCAAACCCCTCTATTTCAGCTGTTGCTAAAGTGCTGATTCTGGGTCCGTAGCTTTCATTAGCTTTTTACCTGTTGCAACCTCTCAGAGCCCAAGGTCACATCTTCCCTTGGCTCATTTCTTTCTGATCAGCGTAATTCTTCCAGCACTATTGAATGATATGTTCCTTTATACAACATGTGGAGAAACAGCAGGAGGAAGCAGACACACAAAGGTCACCTGAGCAAACATCCTGACCTGCATTACGTGTTACAGAGACACAGCACGACACAGGATGAAATGCAAATAGATAAACAGCCACACGCTACAGGTGTCCAGTAGACTGCTTCACACCAGCATATGAAAGCCTGGGTGATTTCACACAACCAGCACTAAGTGGAGGAAACCTTATATACACTGGGGCTAGCATGAATGGTTTGTTTCAAGGTATCAGTTTGGATGGAGAAGTTTTTAAATTACATTGTTAGAGTTGTTTACTCCAAAGAAACATGATTTGTTTTATTGCAGCCCATAACATTCTGGTTTGTTTCCTTATATCCATACCGGTATATCTAAAAAATGCAGCAAGCCATGCATGCCAAAGCTCAGCTAGCTCAGCTTTCTGATAACTTAAGATCCAGAAGTCCGTGACTAAAATCCTTCATCCGGTCAAATATCGTTAAACAAATACCAATGTATTAGGGCTGCTCAATTAATGTATTTTAATCGCAATTACGATTTAGGCTTGTATTTATTTTAATTAATTTTGTTTTAATTAAAATAAATTGGGTTTTTCAGTTGAGTTATACTTAAAGTTCAGTGTAATCAACTGTTAAAAACATACTTTTCACATTTTTTTTTTCAATAAATGGATGTTTTCAAAGTAAATAATCGTTTCTAATAATCGTGATATCAATTATTGACCCAAATAATCGAGATTATGATTTTTGCCATAATAGAGCAGCTCTAAATTGTATAGCATTAAAGATCAAGAAAGGATGGTTTGCGGACAAAAAAACCTGTCTTTTCTTCAATTCCTGTATTTTTTCATATCGCATTATATATCGCAGGGGAAGACAATATCACAATGTCAGTTTTTTTCAATATCGTGCAGCCCTGAGTGTGACATAGCTAGATGAATACTGCTGTTACATAACTGTGCTTCATTATGATCGGGGGAAACTTTATTAGACTGACAGAACCAAACAGCCATTGCAGAGAAGCTAGGTCATTATTACATGATATCAACCGGATTGTGATTGTGATGGAAAAGACTTTAAACACTGCTGCTGTTCCCGGGTACAAGCATATCAACGCGTGGTGCTTCGTGACTGTCGAACATCACAGTGACACCATGAAGTGGCTCCATGGCTAACAATAGACCCTCTGCTGGTTCAGCTCAATGCAGGAAGTGTACTTGGCAACATGCCTGAAAATAACCTACAACCTAATATTCATCAAAACGCTGACTCTGACTCTACACATTGAGGTTAATGCTGAAACATTACAGCAGCATGCAGGGAGGGGTCAATGGTTGGAACATTCTTACGTTCCCCGGAGACTCAAGACAGAGACTTGCAGAAACTTGAGACGGGTCGCTTCCCTTCCTCGATAAAGCTGACCCTGTGGTCTACCCAGCGGCCACAACATGAGAATAAATTATCTGTGTGTGTGTGTGTGTGTGTGTGTGTGTGTGTGTGTGTGTGTGTGTGTGTGTGTGTGTGTGTGTGTGTGTGTGTGTGTGTGTGTGTGTGTGTGTGTGTGTGTGTGTGTGTGTGTGTGTGTGTGTGTGTGTGACCACCTAATAATAAACAGGTCTGAAAGAGAGGTGGATGAATGAGTCGTGGAAAATAAGTAGCACAGTCAGTATGTCACCTCGTGTTACGCTGCTATGGACAGTCTGGCACTAATGTACATTTGTCACAGATATTGAAGTGACTGTTATTTTGTATATATTGATTGTTGTGCTTTTATGTATGTCTTAATGTGTGCATATGTATAAATGTGTCTGTTGAGTGTGTATATAGGATATACATATTTTGATATACATTTGTATTTTGTATTCTGGATTGTGGTTAACGGTATTTCGATTTCTCTGATGTCTGTACACACCAACTGAAAGATGCAGTCGACTTTGACACCCGGGTTCCCTCGTCTCAAAGTCAAACATTTTTAAATATGTTTTCAGTAATTACCCCGCTGAAGACACGTGATGCATCTGTGACTAAACTGCACCGCCCTATTCTCAGTGCATTTATCTTCAGGGAACACACCATCCCCTGCATAACACACATGTCTATCATTAACGTTGACTACAGTTACACTCAAGAAGAAGTTATAAATGCAAACTGTGGGGCCAGATAACAAAATGAGACCAAACTTCATCACGTCGACTATTAGCCGCCTTTAGCTCAGCGGTGGTGATGCGCAGCCATGTGTCTGTCACCTAGCTCCTTTATAGCATCACGTTAGCTTTTTACTTCTGGTGATTGCATTTACAGTTCGGCAATTCAGTGTATTTAATATGTTGGGATAATAATGTGTAAATATCACACGTGTTTTCCAAAGATGTTATTTTCTGCAATATTCCAAAATCCAATGGAAAAAGAGCATTGCTTTTTGTCGGGGGAGCCACACACACACACACACACACACACACACACACACACACACACACACACACACACACACACACACACACACACACACACACCCCCCCCCCCCCCCCACTATGGATGTGAATGCCTGAACATGGGGGCACACTAGGGATGATTGGCAGCCGATCAATCGAAGCATCCCTATAATTGTCAATGAGTGAGAGAAGATAAATGAAAGTCAATGGGAAAGCAATGCAACATCACTGCCTTGGTAATCTTGTTTCCTCCATTGACTGACACTTTTTCTAGGAAGGATCCAGGCGAGCACAGTTCATGTTGAAAGGCAGAAATGGATGCGAGGACTGGAACACTCTAAGGAGCAGAGCCTAAAGAGCGTGGCGATCCACTCCCACTGAATTATGAATGGAATGAGATGTATTGGTTTCTGGTTGGTTAGCGCCTCGCCTGAACCATCTCCGGGGAGAGACCCTGGTTCGGGTGGAAACCCATCATGATTTCACACAACCAGCACTAAGTAGAGGAACTTTAAACCTTATATACACTGAGAGCATGAAACAACAAGTACACGGTTTATTTCAAGGTGTCGGTTTGGATGGAGATCTGTTTTTATAGTTTTGATGCTGTGTTCTCACTCCACAGAAAGATGATGTGTTGTAGCCCATGACATACTGGTTTATTTCCTTATTGCCATAAATCCATGCCAGTATATTTCAATTTTTTTTGCAAGCAGTACTAAGGCATGCAAAAGCTCATATACAAAATAAATCAATGTGATAATGGTTTTAGTTTGGAAGTTGAGCTAATGCAGTGGTTCTCAAACTTTTTCTGTCAGGCCCCCCCTTTGGAGAAAAAAAAAAGTCGGGCCCCCCCAACACAAATAGTCAGGCTCAGTGGCGGCGCCAGAGATTTCTTTTGGGGGTGCTGTGGGGTAGCTTGACGTTTCATAGAGGGTGCTCAAACATTTGGGGTTTCCCATTAATGTACCGGTCGCTACAGTGGAATTTTCTACTGCAACATTCCCGACGCAAATACACAACGTACCCGCGACTGTTACAATGAAGGCTCAATAATCAGCTCACGGCATATAGGTGTAAGCAGGGGTAAAGTGCTATTTTTATAGGTGGCGTGTGGACTTCACATAGGGGGGTCCGGGGGGATGTTCCCCCGGGAAGATTTATTTTTCAATATTGAAGTTAAAAGCATCAATCTGGTGCCCTTTGAGAGCGAAATGAAGAGATCTATGGATACCTCTCTCAACACCCATATGAAACAGAACTGAAAACAGATTTACTTTTTCTTTATGGATATTTTACAAATCACCCTTTTAAACTTTATTAAACGTCATATAGTATTTCATACCTGTTTTTCATTTATTCTCTTATAACTATAATCGGAAATAATTGTTTACATTAATTGTGACCAAAATGTTTGAGACCCACTGAGGTACCACTGAGAGAGTCCTTTAATTCACTGAGTCTCTCAGTCTGACAGGAGAGGACTCTCCTCCACTTTGTTGTTGAAAAAACTCCTTAAATCCGTTAGCGTAGCTCGCTAGCACCAGAAGCTAACAACAACGATCTCCGGTACCGGTGCGCTCTCTCTCTCTCTCGCGCGCACACAAAATGGCTCGTTACACACACACACACACACACACACACACACACACACACACACACACACACACACACACACACACACACACACACACACACACACACACACACACACACACACACACACACACACACACACACACACACACACACACACACACACACACACACACACACACACACACACACACACACACACACACACACACACACACACACACACACACACACACACACACACACACACACACACACACACACACACACACACACACACACACACACACACACACACAAGCTGAGCTTGAATGAAACACAGAGACACAGACGTAATAGTACTGTACGGCATCATATTATTTTCGAATCAATAATTTTTCAATTTATGAATTCTTTTTTTTTCATCTTTATTTTATTAATTTTTCATAACCATTTTTCGTCCTGGTCTCTCGCGCCCCCCCTGGCATACCTCTGCACCCCCCAGGGGGGGCGCGCCCCCCACTTTGAGAACCACTGAGCTAATGAGCCAGATGACTAAAACAACTTAAATAAAAAGCCAAAAAGGAATACGAGCAATAATACGATTATAGCAAAACTCCTAATCTCGATTATTAATTGATATCACAATTATTAAAAACGATATCCATTTACTTTGAAAACATCCATTTATTGGAGAAAAACAATGTGAACAGTATGTTTTTAACAGTTGATTAGCCTGAACTTTAAGTTTAATTCAACTGAAAAACCCAAAAAAAGAAAATTATTTGAAAAAGAAAAGTAATAATAAAAAAATAATCGTTTTATTTCGATTACGTTGTTTTCATAATCGTTGCCAGCCATAATCGTAATTGCGATTAAAATACGATGAATTGAGCAGCCCAACGAGACAGTGTGATTCAGCTAGATGCTGTTATATGATATCATTATCGGGGAGAACTGTATTAGACAAAACAAAACAGTCATCGCAGAGAAGCCAGGTCTTTATTGCTGATACAAACCGTATCG
Organism: Notothenia rossii; assembly: GCF_949606895.1. Classification (NCBI taxonomy): domain Eukaryota; kingdom Metazoa; phylum Chordata; class Actinopteri; order Perciformes; family Nototheniidae; genus Notothenia; species Notothenia rossii. The sequence goes on along the minus strand of NC_136904.1, from coordinate 3,697,356 downwards.
TGATAGAACATACATTATTTAGCCCTCCTTAAAACACTGATGCTGTTCCTGGGTACTTTGGTCAATGGGAGCTTCTTCACATCCATCACCCTGATGCAGAGAGTGCAACACAACAACACATGGACCATTTCCCTGAAGGGCTGACACGCTGACGGTGACTGAAGAACCATGATGACATCCTCTAGGATTTCCGTGTATGATGAAATGTTAAAGATAAGAGCTAAAGAATGATCCATCTGCCTCTCTCCTAATCCATCATCCTGTATCTATGTACACGTCCATAGATCAGCTGTACCTTCCTCTGTACGTCATGGGGCTCATCGGCTGGGTTACGGGAGGAAGCCAGCCCAGATGTAGGTCAACAAAAACATCTTCATCTCTCAATCGAAAACAACAGGAAGAAAATGTTTGCTTTTATTAAAAACAGAGCGCCTGAGGGGAGTCCCACACAAAGGACGGGTCCATTCCTCCCTTTGACAGAAGACGCGTGTTTCATAGACGAGCTAATGTAGGTCATTTAACTCTGTCTCACTCGGCGACATCATTAAAGCATTTATGTGCATCTCTGAAGTGCATCCGATGAGTCACATTCACAAAGCTGCTCTTGGAGCGGCAGAGAAAAGAGGAAGCATGCCTCCCTGCTGAGATTCATTAGAATCATCATCATCATCATCGATTCCGCTTTAAGGAGGTTCACAGTAATGGCAGCAGAGGTTAACGTTTCTATGGAGAAAGAGCCACCAACCACTTCCTCTTTGATTCCCCCTGCATATGACCGGCTTCTGTAGTCTTTGGCACAGTGCACTTCCTGCTGGACCACAGAACTTCAGTCCATGACTAAATGAAATTAGATAACAGTCAGGGGGAATAGTCTGTGTAACAGAGGTGATCTCTGGGGCTATAGATCTCGGCCTCCGTTACGGATTGGGTAGCTTCGTTGGTGGCGAAGTGTAGTGTGTCTGTGTTTCAGTTTGTCTGTCTCTGTTTGCTGGTTTTATTCTGAAAAGTGTTCCCCTTCCCCCATGTGTGTTTCCTGATTATGTTCACCTGGTGCCCTGTGTTGTCTCCTCCCCCCTCACCTGTGTCCTGTTGGGTTGATTGGGTTGTGCATTTAGGCTCTGGGGTTTTTCTGTTATGGAGAGTGTGTGTGAGATCCTTGTGGCTGGTGACTGTGCTCACGGGAGCAGCAAGATTGGGGCTATGTCCCGTGCTCCAGTTTAATAAATGCCCACACCGGGTTATATTTCTGGACGTTCTGCCTCTGCCTCCTTGCTTGGTCGGGCCGCTCAATTGTCAGCGTCACAGTCTGAAAGCGAAAAATACTTTCCCATAGCATCCAGAAGCTACAACAGTAAACGTGCCAGATGTGAAAGTTGTCAATTTGACCTTTTAATCTAAGTATTATTGGACTACTCGTACGTGCATGTAAGTTCAGATCTCCTCGGCTGAATTGTCCCATACAACCCAGAAAGAGTCTGCTGCCTCCGTGCTGATCTGTCATTGCGTCGTGCTGGTTACTCCATGGGGGGTCTGGGAATAAAGCTGGGGGGGATTTAGTGAGTGACGAGGACCCATAATAAAGATGGAGACTTGCTAGTGTTGGTGGATTTGTGTCCTGGAGCTGAGGAATTCTTCACAATGGCGTCTCTGCATTATGGCCTCGGGTAGAGAATCGAGTCAAACATTTGAGCTGCCGGTAACATGGAACAAGGGGGGGGGGGGGGGTCGTCTAAATGTGTTCTCATGTAGCTGGCACAAAAACAAAGAATGATCTGAAAATGAGATTTTATACAGTTGTGTTTTGTAAAATGGCCAAAATGCGTTTTCTTTGTTATCAAATATGCTTGTGGCTTTTTTCCGTTATAGATCATATTTAAGTGAGTCTTTTTGGTTTTAACTGACAAAATCAGACAGTTAATGATCTGACCTCGGACTTTGAGAATATGGGATGAAGATTTTTGTACTATTTTCTAAAAATATAGACATTTAGCGATAAAAAACAAGCAAAGTTGTACTGAATTATAATACACTGTAGAAATGACAATGAAAGCGTTGAATGTGATCCCTGTGATATGTGTCAGTGATATGTCTCTGGATCACAGCGACGGTCCCATTGGAGAGCCAATGAGCTCTCTGCTCTGAAGGGAAACACCTGGTGCATCTCTGCATGTCTGAAAAGAGGAAGAAGAGCAGGTGCACATCTTCTGCCAGTTTCACTTTCTACCACGCTTCCTAAACAAGCGGACCGTGGAACCGCTCTCCAATTTGCATTTCGCAATGTCTGCAATAAACCTGCAAAACTCACGATGTGCACGAATATCATCACATGCTAAAATACATTACGACTGTTTGGACTCGTGACTTACGCACAAGGGGGGAGAAGAGTTCAGTCATGTAGGAATACAACTCCTTATCTAATCACTCTTTATCAAATCACTTTTAAACATATTTTTCCCACGAAATAAGATATGCATTGTTACTGAAGGACATGATTTGTGGATAAACAGAAAACCACTTTTGTGTACAAACTATTTTTGAATTAGGAAAGTTTCCATGAAATAAAAGGTAGGATATCTCGGCCTATTTTATCCGTGTAATAAGGAGCTTTTTTTTGCACCACACAAACTTGAAATTCTTAAAGTTGATAAGAATTTACAATATATTTGAAAGTAAAAAAATGTTATTTGTCAAGTTTAGCAGGGGCAAAGTCGACCTCTAGTCTTTGTGCACTTATATTACAATCAGTTGATAAACTTTTAAGAAATATGTAAAAACTCATTTATTTTACGCACTCTTTTCACATTACTGCATTTCAGCGCACAGTGGACTAGAATAGATCTTGATGTACGGTACCATATCTATCGACCCTAAAAAGAGCTCCACCCCTCTATCACACTTTACTCGATGCGTTCAGGTAACAGTAGAACAGGAACCTGTGTTGTCTGGGGATGCGAGAGAAGGATGAAGGGAATATAAAAAGGTTAGAAAAGTGTCCGAATAACGATACGACGAGGGCTAGAGGAATGTGAGGATGTAGTTTGGGGTATTGCCAAGTATCTGGAACAAACTCCCAGAAAGCTGCAGGTCCGCTGTGACTGACTCTTAAATCCAGGCTGAAGACTTTTCTTTTTCCGCTGCTTTTAATTGAACTGTTCACATCTCACACGGCACTGTAACTGTTAGTCATGTTTTATTATCTAGACTGTTCTGCACTTTTTCTATTGTATTCATTTTTATTGTATTTACTTGCACTATTATCTGTTATTGTGTTGCTCTGCTGGAGGAGCCTGTGCCCTCAGACTTTCATTGACATAACTCTGCAGCTTTGTGCTAACGATAACAGCCTTGAATCTTTGTTTATAATATGTTTCTTAATGATCTTGATGTCTTTCATTTCTGTAAAGCACTTTGAATTGCCTCGTGTTGAAAGGGGCTGTAGAAAGAAACGTGCCTTGCCTTTACCAGGCTGCTGATATGCAGACAGCCATGGACTAGGGACATTGAATGCATCTCCAGAGGGACATTGAATGCATCTCCAGAGTGACATTGAAAGCATCTCCAGAGTGACATTGAATGCATCTCCAGAGGGACATTGAATGCATCTCCAGAGTGACATTGAATGCATCTCCAGAGGGACATTGAATGCATCTCCAGAGGGACATTGAATGCATCTCCAGAGGGACATTGAATGCATCTCCAGAGGGACATTGAATGCATCTCCAGAGTGACATTGAATGCATCTCCAGAGTGACATTGAATGCATCTCCAGAGGGACATTGAATGCATCTCCAGAGTGACATTGAATGCATCTCCAGACATTGAATGCATCTCCAGAGTGACATTGAATGCATCTCCAGAGGGACATTGAATGCATCTCCAGAGTGACATTGAATGCATCTCCAGAGTGACATTGAATGCATCTCCAGAGGGACATTGAATGCATCTCCAGAGTGACATTGAATGCGTCTCCAGAGGGACATTGAATGCATCTCCAGAGGGACATTGAATGCACCTCCAGAGGGACATTGAATGCATCTCCAGAGTGTTGCATCCTGCTGAGGATGTCTTGCACCATCTGTGCTGTTGCTGGAGTGTCAGTGTTCTGTTGAGCTCTGCTCCATAAATCCCTACTGTGTTATCACTGATTAAAGAGTCAGTGGAGGGGGGGGGGGGGGGCTGAATGGGTCATTGTGTCCAGGTCAGCAGGCCTTTGGACATCAAATGTGCAGAGAGAGGGTCAGTGGACCAATCTGTACAATCACTACTTTTACTGGAGACACATTTTGAATGCAGGACCTTTACTGTAACAGAGTATTCCTACACTCTGGTACTTCTACTTTTACTCAGGTACAGACCTGTGACTGCAGCTTCAGGTTCCCGTGATGCAGTGACCGCCTGAGGCTCTGACGCTGACTGACTAACAACACATTCTGTTTTTCTCCAGGCTCCAGGAGACGTGATATTACTTCAGCGTTGTTAACAAGCTCTCTCTATACGTCCATGATGCTTCCACGCAGAGCTACATCAATGTGAAGATCTAAAGTGGATGGAAAACGATAGACTCTTGATCATAAGTCAATGCTAAGAAGAAGAGGGCTGACATGAAGCTGCAGTCATGTGACCTCCATCAGCCCTCAGTCAGAGGGAAGGACTGAGGAGGAGGATGTAATCTGTGGCTCTTCTGAGGGATCAGCCTGATTCCACAGATGGAGAGCTGAACGTCTCGGACTGAAACAGAGCTGAGTCACGCAGCTCTACACACAGTGCGCACAAATACAACTGTGTGGGAGATGCTTGTTAGCTAGGGAATGTCCCGAGATATTCTTTATTCTTTTCTTTTCCTATAACCTGTCATCTCGAGCAGCGGTTCCCAACCTGTGGGCCGAAGGCATCGCAAGTGGGCCGGCAAATAATTAGCAAAACATTATGATGTGTTGAAACATTTTTATTATTACCAGTGTTTCCCCTATCATTGTCTTGGAGGGGCTCTGCGCCCCGCCAACGGAACCCCGCCAACGGAACCCCGCCAACGGAACCCCGCCAACGGAGCCCCGCCAACGGAACCCCGCCAACGGAGCCCCGCCAACGGAACCCCGCCAACGGAACCCCGCCAACGGAGCCCCGCCAACGGAGCCCCAACAACGGAGCCCCGCCAACGGAGCCCCAACAACGGAGCCCCAACAACGGAACCCCGCCAACGGAGCCCCAACAACGGAGCCCCGCCAACGGAACCCCGCCAACGGAACCCCGCCAACGGAGCCCCAACAACGGAGCCCCGCCAACGGAACCCCGCCAACGGAACCCCGCCAACGGAGCCCCGCCAACGGAACCCCGCCAACGGAGCCCCGCCAACGGAACCCCGCCAACGGAACCCCGCCAACGGAGCCCCAACAACGAAACCCCGCCAACGGAACCCCGCCAACGGAACCCCGCCAACGGAACCCCGCCAACGGAGCCCCAACAACGAAACCCCGCCAACGGAACCCCGCCAACGGAACCCCGCCAACGGAGCCCCAACAACGGAACCCCGCCAACGGAACCCCGCCAACGGAGCCCCAACAACGGAGCCCCAACAACGGAGCCCCGCACCCCCCCCTGAAATTCAAGGTGTTTAAAAAAAATAAAAATCTACTGTCACTTTTCACATTGAACATGTGCTCTTTTATTAAATGAACTAAACGCTTTCATTTGAAGTTGTGAGTTTAGTGTTTTTGACCCTAAGAAACACTGATGCATTAATCAATAACAATAATCCACAGCCTCTCTCTCTTGATTTGTCTTTTTAGCATTATAGTCATGTCATTACAGTCCTTGACAGCGGTACTCCTGGATTAACAACGTGTCACATGTTCTGCATTGACCAATCAGAACTATATTTAGCCTCCATATTGTTTGAACGTGGGCCGTGAACAGATTCTTAACATCCTTAAGTGGGCCTGAGTTGAAAAAGGTTGAACCGCTGATCTAGACTCTAGATTATCGACATTACAGAGCGCTGACTTGTTAAATGTAAAAAGGAGCTGCTGAACTATGGATTTCTCATTTCTTCCTGATATTACAGTATAGTATCAGGAAGAAAGGAGAAATCCATAGTTATATTTTTTCACGATGTAGTATTAATACATTGTGAAAAAAACTAATAAAGGATTTCTGATTTCTGAACAAAGCTGGGTTAAACTCAGCAGGACGAGCGCTATAGTTACCACATTCCTGCTGGACTATTATCCAAGCTAGCAGCTAACGCTATCAGAGGTAGCATTACGTTGCAGGGTTTTGTCTGCACCGGGTAACCGGGCGCTGTGCCCTCAAACCAAAAGGCAGATTTTCCCTGTAAAATGTTAAAGTGATATCAGAAAACAACATTTCTGTTCCTCAAAAACGATATAATTACTCCAGAAATCTGAGAATCAAACAGAGCGTCCGACGTCACGCTGTTGTTTACATCCGCGGAGACATCTTGTTTACGAGCGTCATCTTCTCAGATAATTGATATATCTTATAAACAAGATCAGAGACACAGTATCACCTCATGCTATATCTTCCCTGTTGCATAATGATGCTCTCAAGCTTCATTAACGTGTCGTTAGGGTTAGGTAAACGATGACATTATCATAATGTGTTCGGTGTGGCTAGCAGCTTGAATACACACGGTCGTTTAAAAGAGATGTTTTCAATAAAGCGTATTCAAAAAAGGGCGTTTTCAAAGCAGTGTTATATTAATATGGAAGTGCTATGGATGAGCTTTTCAAAAATAGCTCTAAGCTTCTTATGAAACTACTCGTGACAAGATATAAATGTGTTTGGACTGAGGTATTGAGGGTTTTCAACAGAACTGGTTTTATTTCCCTGTATCGTAACATCTCCAGTGTTTCCCACAGAATTTGATTCTATTTGTGGGGGCACCGCATCCCACCCCCCGGCAAGAAAAGCCAAAGGCCCCTTAACCTATTTGGGTGGCCCACGCATCCACCCCCCCTCAAATAACAAAATACATGCGAGTTCATGGCTACTGCAGACAACGTTCTTGTTGCTCTGCGTTGTTAATGAGTGAGACACACCGGAGTTGAGTTTCTGTGGGGTTTATTCTCCCAAACATATCATTGACAATGCAGGCATTTAGGCAGACGCCTTAATCCAAAGCGATTTACAATGACCAATTACAGGCACATTCTCCCCGGAGTGACTGAGGGCTAAGTGCCTTACTCAAGGGCACACTAGTGATGGTGTTCCAGGCGGGATTTGAACTCGCAACCTTCCGATCATCAGCCCACCTCACTATCCATGATTAGACCACCACAAATATATCGCTGTATGGGAAACACTGATCTCTAAATTGTAGATTCCCCTTGCTGTCTGTTTAACAAAGAGAGTGTCCTTGTTATGTAAGGCAATAAAGTTATATCATCTTAAAATTGCTTCTATTCTTGCAACAAAAAGCATTCGCCCCAAAGACTCCCACCAGCACGAACCCTGAGGCTCTGTGTTATTCGTCCTGACACAGCGTTAGCACGTTAGCACGTTAGCCGTACAGACGCAGCATATGGATGCCAACACGTTGCAGTCTGGCTCCCCAGGTTCCTCTGGGGATAACAAAGCCCCAACAGCTCCATCTGGGATATCTTTATTAGAAGATCCACCTCCATCGGCACATTACACTCACTGTACCAGCACGACAGCTAACAGGTGTATCAAAATAAGAAACAAACAATCGACACCTAAGTGCCATTCTCAAGACAAATGTGGGTTAACAATCTGATACCCCAAAGATTATTGAAATGCCTTTAAGTAAAAGCTAACTATGCACACTTGTTTTTATGTATATATAGTACACTATGTGTATATGTTTCTGTCCCTTTAGTAGATTGGTATATCAGGAGAAAACTAATGGTTCTGTATATTTGAATGGATCATTATAAATCATAATAACCTGCACAGACACTAAGACAATGAAACAACCCAGGAGGGAGATTGTAGGCGATAAGGACACTCAGAGAGGAGCCCTCTTTGTATAGGAGCACCATGGAGGGAAATGCACACACTGCATCGCTTGCAAAGGTTTGTTATTCCACATCAGTCAGAACCTGGAACTACAGAGAGAGGAAATAACAACTCCATCTTATGAAAGACCTGTAGTATTTTGGATCCTGTTGTCTTTTTGACTTTTTATTGTTATTATCCAGAATACTGCATATTGTTTTGTTTATATTGTTTATATTTGATACAATTTTTTTCACTTCATTTTTAATTGTTAATTCTCTTTTCCACCTTTTAAAGTATTGTAGTATTGTAATTTCCCAAATTGGGATTAATAAAGTCTCTCTCTCTCTCTCTCTCTCTCTCTCAGGCTGCAGGGACGGCATGCTTCTCAGGAAACACCAACAACACCATTTATTTATTTTGCATTTCATGTTAACCTGACAGCGTCCTTGAGAAAAACCCACCAGGATGGTATCTGAACCTCACCTCCATGTGGGAAGGGAAACACTATTATGATCAATATCTCTCTGTTAAAGCACTGCTCCAGTCCAATACAGTGACTGCACTTCAGACACAGGCTGAAGAATGTACTAATGGCAGACATGTTGCATGAAAACAATGGCAGAGGAGAGATAGGGATCAGTGTTTCCTCTGAAGGGGCTGAACCTCTTCTGAAGCAGCGCGGAGGAGGCTAAACCCACTGCCTCCATTATCGGACGGAGGCATCCTTCAGTGCTATTCATCTTCTAATATACCAAACAATACCAAAGGGCCAAACCACAGTATGGGTACTAGTTTATTACGCATTTGGTTTTGATTTTAAAGCAACAGTAGCTGTCAATCTGTAGTCATTTCAAAGACATTTTCCACACTTCCAAATAGGCGCATCCCCCCTTTAACACAACGCTGCATGGCTCATGGTGTTTTACTGACCATCAGCTTTATAAGTGGGCTTCCCTATAGTACTGAGCCCCTGTAGAAACACATAGTGACGGAAAACAGGGAGTATAGAGAAGGTAAAGGTATAAAAAAAAAAAACACAAAGCGTTAGCTGACACAACGCTGTCCGACTATGGAACCAGGGGAGAGGAAAGAGGGTGGGTGACTCGGAGGTTTTTTTGGGAAAATCCGCAAAATCGCTCCCAACAATAACACAAATGATATGTAACATGCAACACACACGTCTTTTGTTTGCGTTTGTGTTATTCCTAGTCTTAAATCAAACACAAATACTGCACCATGGGATCATATATAAAGGGTTAAATCTGTTTCGACCTAGCATAAATAAACAATGTCCGATAATGGATCGGACGTTAACTAGCCGCTACAGCTAACCGCAGCTAGTTAGCAACCATGCAGAGCTACGGTTGCCAGGGAAAACCGTTAAAAATCGTTAGACGTTTTCAAAGGGAAAACCGTTAAACACCGTTAGTGGATATGGAGTAAAGGCCACATAAATATAGGAATACACAGCCGGACAATGTGAGCTATCATGGAGCTTCCCCACAGCAACACAACGACACAAAACAGCTCAACTCACCCGAAATAAGACGGACAGGCGACCAGATGTTGTTGAAAAACTACCGATTCACACCCATGAGGAGGACTCCTGTCCGGGGGGGCATCCAGGTTTAAGATCCCAAAACGAGGCTTTGCATTGACTGCTGTCCGTACTCCGGCTGCATATGTGTGTATGTTTACGTGTGTGTATCTCTGTGTGAGTGTGTGTGTGTGTGTGTCTACGAGGCCTGCTGCTGCTGCTGGAGGAAATGGGATCCGCTCAGTGAATGGGACGCGCATGCGCAGAGGGGAGTATAACAGCCACGGAGCAAGCAGTGTGTGAGCGCGACCACGTGGTCAACAGGTGGGGCGTCACCTGAGGGAGGACTAGTTAGTGATAGAGGACTAGTTACTGACTGAGGACTAGTTACTGACTGAGGACTAGTTACTGACTGAGGACTAGTTACTGATGGGGGACTAGTTACTGATGGGGGACTAGTTACTGATGGAGGACTAGTTACTGATGGAGGACTAGTTACTGATGGATGACTAGTTACTGAGGGATGACTAGTTACTGACTGATGACTAGTTACTGATGGTGGACTTGTTACTGATGGAGAACTAGTTACTGACTGAGGACTAGTTACTGATGGAGGACTAGTTACTGACTGATGACTACTTACTGATGGATGACTAGTTACTGATGGAGGACTAGTTACTGACTGAGTGCTAGTTATTGACTGAGGACTAGTTACTGATGGAGGACTAGTTACTGATGGATGACTAGTTACTGATGGAGGACTAGTTACTGATGGAGGACTAGTTACTGACTGAGGAATAGTTACTGATGGGGGACTAGTTACTGATGGAGGACTAGTTACTGATGGAGGACTAGTTACTGACTGAGGAATAGTTACTGATGGGGGACTAGTTACTGATAGAGGACTAGTTACTGACAGAGTACTAGTTACTGACTGAGGACTAGTTACTGATGGGGGACTAGTTACTGATGGAGGACTAGTTACTGATGGAGGACTAGTTACTGATGGATGACTAGTTACTGAGGGATGACTAGTTACTGACTGATGACTAGTTACTGATGGTGGACTTGTTACTGATGGAGAACTAGTTACTGACTGAGGACTAGTTACTGATGGAGGACTAGTTACTGACTGATGACTACTTACTGATGGATGACTAGTTACTGATGGAGGACTAGTTACTGACTGAGTGCTAGTTATTGACTGAGGACTAGTTACTGATGGATGACTAGTTACTGATGGAGGACTAGTTACTGATGGAGGACTAGTTACTGACTGAGGAATAGTTACTGATGGACTAGTTACTGATCAAGGACTAGTTACTGACAGAGGACTAGTTACTGATCAAGGACTAGTTACTGACTGATGACTAGTTACTGACTGAGGACTAGTTACTGATCAAGGACTAGTTACTGATCAAGGACTAGTTACCGACTGAGGACTAGTTACTGGTGGAGGACTTACTGATGGAGGAGTAGTTACTGATGGAGGAGTAGTTACAGAGGGAGGACTAGTTACTGATCAAGGACTAGTTAATGATGGATGACTAGTTACTGATGGATGACTAGTTACTGATGAAGGACTAGTTACTGATGGAGTAGTTACTGATTGAGGACTTACTGATGGAGGACTAGTTACTGATGGATGACTAGTTACTGATGGAGGATTAGTTACTGATGGAGGACTAGTTACTGATGGAGGACTAGTTACTGAGGGACTACTGATGGAGGAGTAGTTACTGAGGAGGACTAGTTACTGATGGATGACTAGTTACTGAGGGATGACTATTTACTGGGGGACTACTGATGGAGGAGTAGTTACTGAGGAGGACTAGTTACTGATGGAGGACTAGTTACTGATGGAGGACTAGTTACTGAGGGACTACTGATGGAGGACTAGTTACTGATCAAGGACTAGTTACTGATGGAGGACTAGTTACTGAGGGAGTAGTTACTGATTGAGGACTAGTTACTGATTGAGGACTAGTTACTGATGGAGGACTTACTGATGTAGGACTAGTTACTGAGGGATGAGTAGTTATTGATGGAGGACTTACTGATGAAGGACTAGTTACTGATGGAGTAGTTACTGATTGAGGACTAGTTACTGATTGAGTAGTTACTGATGGAGGACTTACTGATGGAGGACTAGTTACTGATGGAGGACTAGTTACTGATGGAGGACTGTTTACTGATGGAGGACTAGTTACTGATTGAGGACTAGTTACTGATGGATGACTAGTTAGTGATGGAGGATTAGTTACTGATGGAGGACTAGTTACTGATTGAGGACTAGTTACTGATGGATGACTAGTTACTGATGGAGGATTAGTTACTGATGGAGCTCTTACTGATGGAGGACTAGTTACTGATGGATGACTAGTTACTGATGGAGGATTCGTTTCTGATGGAGGACTAGTTACTGATGGAGGACTAGTTACTGAGGGACTACTGATGGAGGACTTACTGATGGAGGACTAGTTACTGAGGGACTACCGACGGAGGGCTAGTTACTGAGGGAGGACTAGTTACTGATGGATGATTAGCTAGTTACTGAATGAGGACTAGTTACTGATGGGGGACTAGTTAATGAGGGAGGACTAGTTACTGAGGGAGGACTAGTTACTGGTGGAGGACTACTTACTGAGGGAGGACGAGTTAATGATAGGACTAGTTACTGATGGAGGACTAGTTACTAGTGGAGGACTAGTTATTGGGGGAGGAACTAGTAGTTTATAACATAGTATTCCTACACTATGGTACTTTTACTCTAGTAAAATATCTGAGTACTTCTCCCACCTCTTTTTAAGACCAATGAGATCCCAAAGAGTAGCTTCTCTGTTCCACCTTATTGATGGTGCAATATTATGTCTTAAAGGACAGTTGTGTATGTTGTAATAATATTCCAGCTTTGATTGACATCTCTCCTGGGTAATTAATGAGACTGTTGTTTAGTTATCCAACGCAGTAAGTTAGAAATACCTCTTCAGTATAATATAGAAGAGTGCATTTTATGGCTGATACTGACATAATTTTACATAATTACACATTTCTCATTTCTTTTTTACTAGATCTTAACAAGTCTTACGGCACTGGTCCTATGACAACCAGGTGCCAGGTGTACGATTCTACTTTTGCACCATTAGAATATAGACTTTATACGCTGCTGAACCAATTAAATTAATAATCAGAAATCATGTCTCATTTAACTCTTTCAAAAGTCGTAAAGACATTGGATTTTATTAATCTTTTTTTCCTTACATTGCATATTAAAAAACCGACAAGAAATGTATTTATATAGAATGCATGTTACATTAGGAAATTAATACAAATGTATATTAAGACTTACACTGGTACTACAAGTCAATGTATTCAAGGCAAGGTCTATTTTGTGTTTGTTTCATTTCAAATGGCGATCATAAATATCTTTAATCTAACTTACCTTCCTGAAAAAGCACAGTACAGTGTTCCCTTTTAACTCAATGGAGTTAGATACACATTTTAAATGGAAATACTTGTCTCAATAACCTTGACTCAAATCATGCAGTTTAGTGTTTGCATTTATTTTATTCTTTCCTTTGCATAAAGTGTCATTGAAGCATCTGCATCTCCTCAGAATATCAACGGGACTTTTTTTACAGCCCTAAATACTAGAAATGCGAGGCGACCACTTTAAACCAAATGTACAATTCAGCCCTTTAATCACACTCAATTCAGAGGCTGCTGATTGGTGAAGAGCATTACAATAATACTTAGAGTGCGAACGTTAATACTTCACCCACAACTTGTATATACACATTGTTCACCCCGTGTTACCTTGAATTTGAGAAAATGTTATTTTTGCTGGCACGTTGAATGATCATTAAACAACTGGGAAAAGTCTTGACGAATTGAAACACAAATACGGTATCAAACTCACACAAATCATGGAGTGTAATCTCATCAATGTACTGGTATACTATTAAAATAAAGTTTACAAACACACGCGGTTTCTCTATTTAATTCACACACACCGAAGAGTAGCTCAATCTGTCAGAGTTAATGCAGTGTTTTAAATAGAAAGGTTTTAGCGAAAATTCATGAATGAGTCCAGAACGTTTTGTTGTTCAATCATTCAAAGTAGCACAAGGTGAGAAGTTGATACCAAATCGATAAGTTATTTACTTTTCCAAACCAAAAACACTGTCTTCTTTAAAGTAAAGTATTCCTTATCCATCAGTCATTTATAAATCACGACTCCAGACTCTGAGGTTTGAAATTGAAGTGCTGTATTTTTGCTGGTTGAAAAAATAAAACGCTTTTAAAGAAGAAGCCAGCGTCATTTCAGAAGTGCGTAGCTGCCACTGACGATGAGGCTGTCTTCCTTTATCAGTAATGTGTTCCGCTCTGAGGTTTAACAGAAGATCACCACGAGAGACGAAGTGGTTCTCTGATGTGTCAAAGGACAATGATAAATAATTAGGTTTCTTCACAACTAACTAGCTATAATCCCCAGAGATGAACTTGCTCCGTGGAATGTGTGCTTCAAAAAAACACGTTTTAATTGGTCGAGACTTGAAGATTAATCCCCAGGCGAGCCCGCTAACACTTTGAATTTTAGCAGAAAGATGTGATATAAATGCAAATATAAAGTCAAACCATTGTTCCTGAGATGTGTCCCAAAAATAAATAGAAATATACATCCCCCTTCTCAGTGAAAAACGTGCTACATCATCACAACACCACCCGTTTAAGTGAGTACAAAATGGCATTACATCAAAATAACAAAACATGGATGTCAGGTTTGTGTTGGCAGTCGTGCAAAAGGTCACGGGGTCAGGATCACAATCTGAATTAGGAAACAGGAAGTGTGTGTCAGGGTCAGAGGTCACAGACAGACTCACAGTGGTCAGCATTTTGTAAACATGTCCACCTCGTCTCAGAGCCCTTATCACAACACGGAGACGGACAGGCTGACACTTTCTTTTGCAAAAACAAGAGGGTCCGCACGCAACAAAGCCCGGGGGTTCCCATCATGTTGTGTTGTTGCTCTTAGGCTGTTGCTACATATATTTAAAGGTACCTTTAAACCAAAGTGAGGTCAATGTGCTGGAAAAAATTGACTTTTATTTGATGTATTATGACAACAAATGTCTCATAACTGCAGTAGGTTAGTTATTAAGTGGAATCTAATACCGTTTTTCAAATCTGTGGACACAATACACTTCATTAAAGTCAAACTTGCTTCAGTGTACGGCTCTGTATGCCGTGTGCCGTGTGCAGAGGAATGACACATTTACATCCGAAGGGCGAGTGGTGCTGAAAGAACTGAAACGTTGACTTTAATTGAATGTTTTATGTCAACAGATGTCTGATAACTGCAGTCCGTTAGTTGAACGCATGATAACAAGTTGAACCTAAAGTAGTTATTGGACATTTGTGGACATAATACATTAAATTAAAGTCAACGTTTCAGTTTTTTAAGTGTACGGCTTGTGCGAGGGGTTGGACGTTGACTTTAATTGAATGTTTTATGTCAACAGATGTCTCATAACTGCAGTAGGTTAGTTGAAAGCATGATATTAAGTCTAACCTAATGTCAAATCTGTGGACATAATACACTTCATTTAAGTCAAAGTTCCTTCAGTGTACGGCTCTGTTATGCCGTGTGCAGAGGAATGACAAATTTGCATCCGAAGGGCGAGTGGTAGCTGATTCCCACTTCCTGGAACACCCTCTTTGGGATGCCGACGTCACAGAGGTAGACCTTGCTCTCCGTCTGCTCCACATCCAGAGGGAGGCCCAGGAACAGGGTCCACTTTGCCTCCACGCTCTGAGGCACGGTGCCCACCGCCGGGTCGATGCTCAGCACCGGAGCTCGGTTCTGATTGGCCCAGAGAGCGGCTGACTGGTACCAGGACTGCTCTCTCAGCAGGGGGTTCTCGTGGTGGTCCAAGCAGTTTATGACCAGATCCACTGGGGTCTGAGGCAGGTCTGAGGAGAGCGAAAGAGACGCCAGAATGTATTTATTTGTCCTGTAACGAGGACGTTTACGGTGTTACAACAGCAGAAGTATAGTGCACACGTTATTAAGTAGCAGTATACAGCTTATGTATCAAGTAATACATGATGTTACATGGGATCTGTCTAATGACTGGACCAGGAGACATTCTGGAAACACTTTTTTTTAGAGTAGGGTTGTTTCAATGGCAGGCCTAATATTTGGCAAACCTTTAAAAGCCTCTGACCCAACCTCTTGCAGAAAGAACGAGGGAAAAGAGAAGTGTGCTTTTTATCTGTCTATCGTTTATTTCCTGTTCCCTAACCTTTCCTCACGCTGCCAACCATTGGAGATGTGAGTGGAGGAGGCAAAGAAGAGACATGATGTAGGCGGAGCTGAAGCTGTTTACATGTTGTTAGTCTTAATCTGTTACCATGTGAAGGTGATACATCTATACAACAGCTAAGATGGTCCTCTGAGATGTGGAATGAAGTCACCAGAGGAATCCTGAAGAGGAGGCAGCACAGGAAAAGCACCCGGCAGGTAGATCCTCTGTTCAGCCAGTTTCAGACGCTTTAAGTTCTCTATGGCGACTAAAGCATCATTAAAGCAGTCCAACACCCCCCAAGTGCCATCAATGTTCTTGCCTCAACACTTGTATTTGTGTGACTTGAACGTGTTTTCATTCACTCACTGCTTGTCTGCTTTGTAAGTTTAATAAGCCAAAGAAAACAAGGACTTGTTCTTTCTAAAGGGATTTGAAATGTGTTGAGGTGTACGTCCACTAGAGGGCGACGTTTGCATTGAATTCAACTGATTTAGGGAAATGTCATGATGCCAAACTTGTATCTAAAGACTAAATACAAAAACACATTCCACACACCCATCAGGTCCGCTGTGTGTGTGTGTGTGTGTGTGTGTGTGTGTGTGTGTGTGTGTGTGTGTGTGTGTGTGTGTGTCACCTCTGACACTGGCCACCTGCTGCTCCGGCTGTGCAGCTTCACCTCTGCTCACACACACTCCTGCATTGTGTGTGTGTGTGTGTGTGTGTGTGTGTGTGTGTGTGTGTGTGTGTGTGTGTGTGTGTGTGTGTGTGTGTGGGTGTGTGTGTGTGTGTGTGTGTGTGTGTGTGTGTGTGTGTGTGTGTGTGTGTTTGTACGTGTGCGTGCGTGTGTGTGCGTGTGTCACCTCTGCTGCTGGCCACCTGCTGGCTGCTGCTCCGGCTGTACAGCGTCACCTCTCTGCTCACACACTCCTGCATTGTGTGTGTGTGTGTGTGTGTATGTATGTATGTATGTATGTATGTATGTATGTATGTATGTATGTATGTATGTATGTGTGTGAGTGTGTGTGTGTCACCTCTGCTGCTGGCCACCTGCTGGCTGCTGCTCCGGCTGTACAGCGTCACCTCTCTGCTCACACACTCCTGCATCTTGAGGCAGTTTGGCAGGAAGAGGACAGTCTCCACCTGGTGGTTGGCCAGGTGTCGTCCACAGCTGACGCCCTGCGCCCCCTGCAGGTGAGGCCCACACAGGAGCACCACCACGGGCAGCTGGTGGCCGTTCTTAGGGGTCAGTCTGGGGACATAACAGGGAAGAGATTAACTCCAGAGAGAAACCAGTGTGGAGTTTGTAAATTAGAGAATATGTCCTCTTACCCCAGAGAGAAGATACAACCAAATACATTGAGTGAATCCAAAACCCATCAATGAACACATGTTGTTGCATGGGATCCGTCTAATAACTGAACCAGGAGACAATCTGGTTACATACTAGGGTTCTTTCAATGGCAGGCTAATATTTGGCAAACCTTAAAAGCCATATCCTCCACTTTTTACAGTGGAGTCAATGGAGTCTATGTACGACTGAAACATTATTAAAGAAGTCCAACGATGGTCCAAGTACCATGCATATTCTTGCCTCAGAACGTAGAACCAGTGTGTGCAAACTAAACAATATGTCCTCATGAGACGTGTTGAAAGGCACCAGGGAGTCCTTTATCCTGCCAGTGAACACAGCATGTGTCTTTTCTAAACCAGCGACTTACAGTAGGAGGATTTCATCATAACAATTAGGGATGTCCCGATCACCTTTTTTTGCTCCCGATCCGATTCCGATCATTTGATTTGGACAATTTGCCGATACCAATTTTTCCCGATCCGATCTTTATGCAATGCATTAAGAGAAAAAAAAGAAAAAAAGCATTCAAGTTGTCCCTTAAGATTATTTTTTTATTTAAATTGGATATTCTATCCAACATGGATATAGCTTCTTTCTTTCACAGCAGCATTGGATCAGTTCAGTTGTGCAGCATTGGATCAAAACAAAATAAAGCTTTTCAGTACTCGTTAGCTTACTGCTACAATTAGACACTGCGCCCACTCTGTTGCCAGATTTGAGAGAAATAAGCAGGTCTATGAAAACAAGCCCCAAAGAAGCAACACATACATGATGTTGTGTAATTTGAAACCAAACTAAGGCCTCAGGATGACTTTAAGACTTGAACATGGTCATTTTTGTTTTGCAATATTGAATACAAAATTAAAAAAAATATTTAAAAAAAAGAATTAAAAAAAAATCCCGATCCCCGATTTTTTCTCCGATCTTTTGAAAATCACGTGATCGGCTCCGATCCCTGATCACGTGATCGGATCATCTCTAATAACAATAAGAACACATTATGAAATCACAGTTACACTTTCCTGGCTCGTCATTCACGGGTGCCAAACGGAACAGGAAAATAACTAGTCTCTGAGAGCTTCTTTAAAAACGATCTGCAATGTTCAACAAGTCTTCTGTAGTTTTTCAAGTTGGTCCAATTTGTGAACTCAGTTTGTAATCTTTTTCACGTTAGAATAAGTGACCTGACATCTATAAGCCTGCAACAAGGTGTACTAAAGGTCAAAGAAAAGGGCACAACAACAGTTCATTATGATAAATAACAATAACTAACAAATAGAATAATTAAAATAGAATCTATATAAAAAAAAACAGCATCAAGCCATAAAAAAAGCCACGGTCAGCATCTTTTCACTATCCCAGCTTTACGATGATCTAATAGTTGTTGTTATTACGCAGGGAAATATGGAAACGTGATTTTTCTGAGCACACTTTCTGACGATGAAGTGCATGAGGTGTGTGCAGGGGATAGAGAACACTGAACAACCATTATATTGTGTGTAATAACAATGCACAACACACCTGATCTGAGAACAGTGGTTCCAGTGAACTTGAGACTCACATGGAGCTAAATTGATGAAAGGATCTGAGACAGTAAACCAGTTTGATATTTGATCCTCAGCGTTCCTGTTCTTTGATCTTAAATCAGACTCCAGCTCTCAAACAGCTCAATCATATGTCACCTTATTCACTTTCTTTCACCTGCACTATTAGTCTTGTACCAAGGTCTGTTTTCTTAATGCCAAATTGTATTCAATATTGTTTTCCATTCTATGTCTTTGTAGATACTGCTATATGTGACTATATTTTTTATTATTTCTAATATTTGCTAATGTTATTTTGTATGTATGCACCATGACATCAAGTTAAATTCCTCGTACGTGTCAACCTACCTGGTGATAAACCTGATTATTATTACTATTCGAATGTATCGTACTCTGTTCAATTGCACTATTTGTTATTATTATTATTGTTATTTTGTTGTCTTATGTATTTTTTCTTAATATGTTGCATTGTTGGAGACACACATGGATCTAAATTGATCAAAAGAAAGTAAACCAGTTTGATATTTGATCCTCAGCGAACAAAACTAATAATTAAATTAGATAAATATATTAATAAAACGGCATTAAGCCACCAACAAACCATAAGGAGTCCACATATTGAAGATTGACCAGTAAGACCGGATCCAAAACATTTCATAAATAGATGTTTATGGTTTAAACTAAGCATGCAAATCAAACCTTGAATTAGTTCAAAGGATCTGAGACCAGTTTGATATTTGATCCTCAGCGTCCTGTTCTTTGATCTCTAGTCAGATTTCAGCAGCTCTCAAACAACACGGAGCAGATCTCACATGTTTTTAACTTCTGCACAGCTTTTGTGAGAAAGCAGGCCCTGAGGGTGTGTGAGGTGAACATCGTGTAACGTATGTAGAAACACGGTCGTAAAGACGATTGCCATGGAAACAGGCAAACATGACATGTCAACAAAAAGTAGGACATACCAGCTGTAATGATTGTATAACTGCTCACACAGGGATGGTTTGGCACCTGGATGCACATTCTTCAGATTAAAATGAATGACAGTGAAGCTATGTGCTCCAGTATCTGACTAGCTTCAATCACAAGTCAATCAAACAGATTTAAATATTCAGAAAATGACACATGCAGCCCGAAAGTTGGGTATGTTGATCTAGAAGTTAGCATCACAAGGGCTCCTTCGATTAAAAAGCCATTGCATTTGGGAATATTGCAAAAAAGTAATCTCTGTGTCAAACACACATTTATGATACTAACTGGTTTCCTTCAGCCGGATAAATCTCCACATATTAACACCACTCTATGATTGTAGAAGTGTTAGTGTAAAGAGGTAAAAAGCTAATGTTGGGCTATAAAGGAACTACAGCACGGTCACATGACTTCACGTCACCACCGCTAAGCTAAAGGAGGCTAATGTTGGGCTATAAAGGAACTACAGCACGGTCACATGACTTCACGTCACCACCGCTAAGCTAAAGGAGGCTAATGTCGGGCTATAAAGGAACTACAGCACGGTCACATGACTTCACGTCACCACCGCTAAGCTAAAGGAGGCTAATGTTGGGCTATAAAGGAACTACAGCACGGTCACATGACTTCACGTCACCACCGCTAAGCTAAAGGAGGCTAATGTTGGGCTATAAAGGAACTACAGCACGGTCACATGACTTCACGTCACCACCGCTAAGCTAAATGCGGCTAATGTTGGGCTATAAAGGAACTACAGCACGGTCACATGACTTCACGTCACCACCGCTAAGCTAAAGGTGGCTAATGTTGGGCTATAAAGGAACTACAGCACGGTCACATGACTTCACGTCACCACCGCTAAGCTAAAGGTGGCTAATGTTGGGCTATAAAGGAACTACAGCACGGTCACATGACTTCACGTCACCACCGCTAAGCTAAAGGTGGCTAATGTTGGGCTATAAAGGAACTACAGCACGGTCACATGACTTCACGTCACCACCGCTAAGCTAAAGGAGGCTAATGTTGGGCTATAAAGGAACTACAGCACGGTCACATGACTTCACGTCACCACCGCTAAGCTAAATGCGGCTAATGTTGGGCTATAAAGGAACTACAGCACGGTCACATGACTTCACGTCACCACCGCTAAGCTAAAGGTGGCTAATGTTGGGCTATAAAGGAACTACAGCACGGTCACATGACTTCACGTCACCACCGCTAAGCTAAAGGTGGCTAATGTTGGGCTATAAAGGAACTACAGCACGGTCACATGACTTCACGTCACCACCGCTAAGCTAAAGGTGGCTAATGTTGGGCTATAAAGGAACTACAGCACGGTCACATGACTTCACGTCACCACCGCTAAGCTAAAGGTGGCTAATGTTGGGCTATAAAGGAACTACAGCACGGTCACATGACTTCACGTCACCACCGCTAAGCTAAAGGAGGCTAATGTTGGGCTATAAAGGAACTACAGCACGTTCACATGACTCCACGTCACCACCGCTAAGCTAAAGGTGGCTAATGTCAGCTGTTCCTAAGGCTGACTTCATCTCTGGCTACGCGTCCCTGCAGTCTCTGGATTTCCTTGCTCTCACGGAGACCTGGATCACTCCATCCAACACATCCACCCCAGCAGCTCTCTCCACAGCATATTCCTTCTCCCATACACCCAGACCCTCTGGCAGAGGAGGTGGCACTGGTCTCCTGCTCTCTCCCAAATGGAGCTTTTCCCTCTTCAAGCTACCTAATTTCACTCCTTCCACCTTTGAATTCCATGCCGTCACAGTAACCCATCCTATACAATTAACCATTGTTGTTCTCTACCGTCCACCAGGCGCCTTGGGGGACTTCTTGGAGGAGTTAGATAATCTCTTCTCACACATCCCGGAAACTGGCCCTCCCGCTGTACTTCTCGGAGATTTCAACCTCCAGACAGGGAAGATATCTGAACTAACATCTCTGTTAACCACCTTTGCTTTCTCACTGTCTCCATCCCCACCAACTCATAAAGCTGGCAATGTCCTTGATCTCATATTCTCAAGGAACTGCTCTACTTCTAACCTCTCTGTAAACCCGCTCCACACATCCGATCACTTCTTCATTTCATTCTCTCTACCCCTTTCCAAACATAACAACCTCATCTCTTCTAACTCTGCTCCTGTCCGCCGTAACCTCCGTTCCCTCTCCCCCTCTACCTTTGCCTCATCGGTGCTCTCAGCCCTCCCTTCCTCTGACTCGTTCCAACTCCTGCCTCCAAACACTGCTGCAAAAACTCTCCTCTCGACTCTCTCATCCTCTCTGGACTTTCTCTGTCCTCTCACATCGCGGCCGGCTCGTCAGTCCCCTCCTGCTCCCTGGCTCAATGATGCACTGCGTGCTAATAGAACCATCCTTCGGGCAGCAGAGCGGAAATGGTGGAAATCCAAACACCATGACGACCTCCTAACCTATCAGGCTCTCCTCTCCTCTTTCTCTGCTTCCATCTCTCAGGCAAAAAGCACTTTCTTTCAAGATAAGATCCAATCTTCCTATTCCAATCCCAAAAAACTATTTTCTATCTTCTCCACCCTCTTGGACCCCCCCAAAGCACCTCCCCCCTCCTCCCTTCTGTCAAGCGACTTTGTTAACCATTTTGAAAAAAAGGTTGATGATATTCGCTCTTCTTTTTCTGACTCACCTTTACTCACCGCTGGGTCACCAGACCCTCCCTTCACCCACACACTGACCTCCTTCTCCCCTCTCTCTCCAAGTGAGGTTCTTACCCTCGTTACCTCTGCCCGTCCTACCACCTGTTCTCTGGACCCTATCCCCTCAAACCTCCTTCAGACTATCGCTCCTGATATTCTACCATTTCTCACCCATTTCATCAACACTTCTCTAACTTCTGGTCACTTTCCAAACAGTCTCAAGGAGGCAAGAGTAAACCCTCTCCTAAAGAAACCCACTCTCAACCCGTCTGATGTTATTAACTACAGACCCGTCTCTCTCCTCCCGTTCCTGTCTAAAACACTTGAACGCGCTGTCTTTAAACAACTCTCCTCTTATCTCCATCAGAACAACCTTCTGGATCCGCACCAGTCTGGTTTCAAGGCAGGTCACTCAACAGAAACTGCTCTCCTTGCTGTCTCTGACAAACTGCACACTGCTAAAGCAGCCTCCCTCTCCTCTGTCATCATCCTTCTGGACCTGTCTGCTGCATTCGACACGGTGAACCATCGGATCCTCCTTCGCACTGTCCAAGAACTTGGAGTTTCAGGCACTGCACTTTCCCTCCTCACCTCATACCTCAACGACCGCACCTACAGGGTTACTTGGAGAGGGTCCGAGTCCGACCCTTGTCAATTAACTACAGGGGTCCCTCAGGGCTCGGTTCTTGGTCCCCTCCTCTTCTCCCTGTACACAAACTCGCTCGGGTCTGTCATTAGCCCGCATGGTTTTTCATACCACTGCTACGCTGACGACACCCAACTAATTCTGTCCTTTCCCCGCTCAGAGACCCAGGTCGTCGCACGCATCTCTGCTTGCCTAGCAGACATCTCTCGGTGGATGTCTGCTCATCACCTCAAGCTTGACAAGACTGAACTGCTCTTCCTTCCGGGAAAAGATTGTCCCACTCTTGACCTAACAATCAACATCGGCACCTCTGTTGTTTCCCCGACTCAGACTGCAAGGAATCTGGGTGTGGTCCTAGATAACAAACTGTCCTTCACTGCAAACATCGCTGCTACAACCCGCTGCTGCAGATACACGCTTTACAACATCAGGAGGATACGTCCCCAGCTGACCCAGACATCAGCGCAGATTCTGGTCCAGGCTCTCGTCATCTCACGCCTAGACTACTGCAACTCCCTCCTGGCTGGTCTACCTGCATGTGCCATCCGACCTCTGCAGCTCATCCAGAATGCAGCGGCTCGTCTGGTCTTCAACCTTCCCAAATTCTCCCACACCACACCGCTCCTCCGCTCCCTTCACTGGCTTCCAGTAACTGCTAGAATCCACTTCAAGACACTGGTACTTGCGTACCATGCTGCGAATGGATCTGGCGCTTCCTACATCCAGGACATGGTTAAACCGTACACCCCAGCACGTGCACTCCGCTCTGCATCAGCCAAACAGCTCGCTGCACCCGCACTGCGAGGGGGACCCAAGTTCCCGTCAGCAAAAACACGTGGGTTTGCTATCCTGGCTCCAAAATGGTGGAATGAGCTCCCCATTGAAATCAGGACAGCAGATAGCTTACACATCTTCCGACGCAAACTGAAAACTCATCTCTTTAGACTCCACTTCGAGCGATAAAATTACTAACAAAGCACTTATATACTAATAAAGGGCTGGCTTTCTAAATGCCAGTTGAGTAGCACTTGAAATGTTTGGCTCTATGAAACCTGATGTACTTATATGATTCTGTTTTCTTAAAGGTTGTATCTTCCTGGTCGAATGCACTTATTGTAAGTCGCTTTGGATAAAAGCGTCAGCTAAATGCAATGTAATGTAATGTAATGTTGGGCGTGATGACGTTTAGTCGTCTCATTTAGATACTTGTTGGCAACTGTTGTTTTTAAATTCTCCAGTGGGGTATTAATTTACTGACATATTTACTTCAGCTTGTGTCAAAGAAAGAGCTTATTTCATGCATTTAACAACACTTACAAACAAAAAACGTTGACTACAAGGAAAGGGAACCTCGAGTAGTAAAACACTCATTCCAGGGTTTGAGGACTCATTCCTGCACCACTCTTTCTTCCCTTATGACACCAGAGTATTTTTCTCACCTGTGGGGTATTTACTGATGGATTTTATGTCGCCGAGCAAAACGTAAAAATCTCTTCAACTTGTGTTCACCACAGACCTTATTTCAGGCATTTCACAACAACAGTTCCATAAGATGTTGGCTACAAGAAAAGGGAGCCAGAAGAAGTCAAATGCTAACTCCTTCCCAGGTATTCAGGACTCACTCCTGCAGGCAGAGTGTACTCTCACCTGTTCGGTCCCCCCAGCAGAGTGAGGGCCATCTGACTGGAACACACCCCGATGGTTTCCAGCCGGCGCTCCACAGACAGACCCCAGCGCTCTGCAGACGCTAACAAACGCTTATGAAGGTCGAAGGTCACGCTGGGAACCACCAGGCCTGAGTCTGCAGGGGAAACACAAGAAGAGGGGGACGTCTTTAGATTCAAAGAATAATTGTTTCATTCATAAAATATTGTCATAGGAACAAAGCTACAGTGTAGAAATGGCAATGAAATCCTTCTGACCTGAGCTCCTCCAACAATGCAACATATATAATCAAATAGTGGCTGTTTCATTAACGATTTATCAATTATTCAGATAATTGTCTGTATTTTTATGTCCACTATCGATCCCAGTTTCTCATATTCTCAAGATATTCACTGTAATATGATTTAAAACCCAGTGAACAGCAGCTTTTTTCGATTTTAGAGACTTCAAATAGCAGTTTCCTTAACGATTAATACATTATCAAGATATCTGTCGGTGGTTTTTTTGCCTAGCGTCGATCCCAGTTTCTCAATTTCTCTCGAAATGTGGATTTCTCAAACAAAAATCAACTAAATTCTTCTGACCTGAGCTCCTCCAACAATAAAACATATATAATAAAATACATGACGGTGCAAAAAGTCTATATACGTGTAAATAGAATATGATATGTACAAGAATAGAATATGAAATTAAATATTGTACATTAAGACAAAATTAAATACGGTTTGTTGCGGTGATAACTCCGTATATAAAGAAGTAGTTTAAGGACTTTCTCATGTCTCGATGTTCCAGAGGATGACTTAGTGGCATATAAAAACATCATCAGAATGTCTCCACAAACAATCAACTCTGTCAATAGCATTCCTGCACAGTCGTCTCGTGCCAAACAAACGTGACTGACCTGCTGGTTCAATGTAGGCCACTGGTAACTTTCCCATACAAATTAGCCATGTAACATTGTTGATCTTAACACGCCATGTGTTAAACCTGAAAGAGAAGCCATCATGAGTAAAGTGGCAGCTGCTTGTTTGTTTGTTTGTTTGTTTGTTTGTTTGTTTGTTTGTTGTGACTAACTTTGGATCCATTTCCACGCCTTCATTGAAATGTGTCACAAACATACAGATACAAAGTGGGTACAATGAAACCTCTCCAGAGATGGCAAAGTACACGCATCCTTAACTCAAGTAGAAGTACACACATCCTTTACTCAAGTAGAAGTACACACACCCTTTACTCCAATAGAAGTACACACATCCTTTACTCCAGTAGAAGTACACACATCCTTTACTCAAGTAGAAGTACCCACATCCTTTACTCAAGTAGAAGTACCCACATCCTTTACTCAAGTAGAAGTACACACATCCTTTACTCAAGTAGAAGTACACACATCCTTTACTCAAGTAGAAGTACACACATCCTTTACTCAAGTAGAAGTACACACATCCTTTACTCAAGTAGAAGTACACACATCCTTTACTCCAGTAGAAGTACACACATCCTTCACTCAAGTAGAAGTACACACATCCTTTACTCAAGTAGAAGTACACACATCCTTTACTCAAGTAGAAGTACACACATCCTTTACTCAAGTAGAAGTACCCACATCCTTTACTCCAGTAGAAGTACCCACATCCTTTACTCAAGTAGAAGTACACACATCCTTTACTCCAATAGAAGTACACACATCCTTTACTCAAGTAGAAGTACCCACATCCTTTACTCAAGTAGAAGTACACACATCCTTTACTCAAGTAGAAGTACCCACATCCTTTACTCAAGTAGAAGTACCCACATCCTTTACTCAAGTAGAAGTACACACATCCTTTACTCAAGTAGAAGTACACACATCCTTTACTCAAGTAGAAGTACACACATCCTTTACTCAAGTAGAAGTACACACATCCTTTACTCAAGTAGAAGTACACACATCCTTTACTCAAGTAGAAGTACCCACATCCTTTACTCAAGTAGAAGTACCCACATCCTTTACTCCAGTAGAAGTACACACATCCTTTACTCCAGTAGAAGTACACACATCCTTTACTCAAGTAGAAGTACACACACCCTTTACTCCAGTAGAAGTACACACATCCTTTACTCCAGTAGAAGTACCCACATCCTTTACTCAAGTAGAAGTACACACATCCTTTACTCCAATAGAAGTACACACATCCTTTACTCCAGTAGAAGTACACACATCCTTTACTCCAGTAGAAGTACACACATCCTTTACTCAAGTAGAAGTACACACATCCTTTACTCCAATAGAAGTACACACATCCTTTACTCCAGTAGAAGTACCCACATCCTTTACTCAAGTAGAAGTACACACATCCTTTACTCAAGTAGAAGTACACACATCCTTTACTCCAGTAGAAGTACCCACATCCTTTACTCAAGTAGAAGTACCCACATCCTTTACTCAAGTAGAAGTACACACATCCTTTACTCAAGTAGAAGTACACGCATCCTTTACTCAAGTAGAAGTATACACATCCTTTACTCAAGTAGAAGTATACACATCCTTTACTCAAGTAGAAGTACACACATCCTTTACTCCAATAGAAGTACCCACATCCTTTACTCAAGTAGAAGTACACACATCCTTTCCTCCAGTGGAAGTACACACATCCTTCACTCAAGTAGAAGAACACACATCCTTTAGTCAAGAAGAAGAACACACACCCTTTACTCCAATAGAAGTACACACATCCTTTACTCAAGTAGAAGTACCCACATCCTTTACTCCAGTAGAAGTACACACATCCTTTACTCCAGTAGAAGTACACACATCCTTTACTCCAGTAGAAGTACACACATCCTTTACTCCAGTAGAAGTATACACATCCTTTACTCCAATAGAAGTACACACATCCTTTACTCAAGTAGAAGTACCCACATCCTTTACTCCAGTAGAAGTACACACATCCTTTACTCAAGTAGAAGTACCCACATCCTTTACTCCAGTAGAAGTACACACATCCTTTACTCCAGTAGAAGTACACACATCCTTTACTCCAGTAGAAGTACACACATCCTTTACTCCAGTAGAAGTACACACATCCTTTACTCCAGTAGAAGTACACACATCCTTTACTCAAGTAGAAGTACACACATGATTTACTCCAATAGAAGTACCCACATCCTTTACTCCAATAGAAGTACACACATCCTTTACTCCAATAGAAGTACATACATCCTTTACTCAAGTAGAAGTACCCACATCCTTTACTCAAGTAGAAGTACCCACATCCTTTACTCAAGTAGAAGTACCCACATCCTTTACTCAAGTAGAAGTACACACATCCTTTACTCAAGTAGAAGTACACACATCCTTTACTCAAGTAGAAGTACCCACATCCTTTACTCAAGTAGAAGTATACACATCCTTTACTCAAGTAGAAGTACCCACATCCTTTACTCAAGTAGAAGTACCCACATCCTTTACTCAAGTAGAAGTACACACATCCTTTACTCCAATAGAAGTACCCACATCCTTTACTCCAGTAGAAGTACCCACATCCTTTACTCAAGTAGAAGTACCCACATCCTTTACTCAAGTAGAAGTACCCACATCCTTTACTCAAGTAGAAGTACACACATCCTTTACTCCAATAGAAGTACCCACATCCTTTACTCAAGTAGAAGTACACACATCCTTTACTCCAATAGAAGTACCCACATCCTTTACTCCAGTAGAAGTACCCACATCCTTTACTCAAGTAGAAGTACCCACATCCTTTACTCAAGTAGAAGTACCCACATCCTTTACTCAAGTAGAAGTACACACATCCTTTACTCAAGTAGAAGTACCCACATCCTTTACTCAAGTAGAAGTACACACATCCTTTACTCAAGTAGAAGTACACACATCCTTTCCTCCAGTGGAAGTACACACATCCTTCACTCAAGTAGAAGAACACACATCCTTTAGTCAAGAAGAAGAACACACACCCTTTACTCCAATAGAAGTACACGAATCCTTTACTCAAGTAGAAGTACCCACATCCTTTACTCCAGTAGAAGTACACACATCCTTTACTCCAGTAGAAGTACACACATCCTTTACTCAAGTAGAAGGACACACATCCTTTACTCAAGTAGAAGGACACACATCCTTTACTCTAGAAGAAGAACACACACCCTTTACTCCAATAGAAGTACACACATCCTTTACTCCAGTAGAAGTACACACATCCTTTACTCAAGTAGAAGTACCCACATCCTTCACTCAAGTAGAAGTACCCACATCCTTTACTCAAGTAGAAGTACACACTTCCTTTACTCAAGTAGAAGTACACACATCCTTTACTCCAATAGAAGTACACACATCCTTTACTCAAGTAGAAGTACCCACATCCTTTACTCAAGTAGAAGTACCCACATCCTTTACTCAAGTAGAAGTACACACTTCCTTTACTCAAGTAGAAGTACACACATCCTTTACTCCAATAGAAGTACCCACATCCTTTACTCAAGTAGAAGTACACACTTCCTTTACTCAAGTAGAAGTACACACTTCCTTTACTCAAGTAGAAGTACACACATCCTTTACTCCAATAGAAGTACACACATCCTTTACTCAAGTAGAAGTACACACTTCCTTTACTCAAGTAGAAGTACAGATACTCGTGTTTAAAAATACTCTGGTGAAAGTAGAAGTACTGACTAAACTTCTTTACTCAAGTCAAAGTAAAGAGGCTTTGAAATGTGCTTCAGTAAAAAGTACCCATAACTAGCAGCTGTTTTAAAGAGTACCTGACCTCCCTTTATATTAATAGAACAATAATGTCATTGTTAGCTAATGAATGTTTCCATGGTGACCAACGGCAACATGACAACGTTTTCATTGGTCCCTCTTCTTTAGAGAAGACCAGGAAATGATGGATACCTTTTGGCTCCTGAAAGGTAAATCCTAAACACATGTCTCTGTTAAATAGTATTTGTAGTCTTGTGTGTTTAACAGAGTAAAGGCAAGCAGAGTATAAGACTATACATTTTTAAATGATGATACGATCATTTGAACGACAGGTTGCAGAGTGACACAGTTTCTTATGACATATCAGATCATTGTAATGGTTACAGGCGTGCAAAAGGACAGATGTGTTTGAATAACCTTTATTCAGTTAATTGCTGACACACATTTCCCCAGATGATATGCCTCTTGGTTTCAAAAAAGTGTGACAACAAATATACGTTGTGTCATCTTTCTCCCATTACTAAAATACCACTGTTTTACAGCCCAGCACATAAACACTCAGGACAGCAACGTGAAACCAGATGTCTGTGGTACAGTCATGTATTTATAGGGACCTTATGTGGGGGACACTGCAAAGGAAATGTCTTTTAGGTGCTGTTCAACTCACTAAACATGTAACCAGGTAACCTTTTCCTAACTAAACCAACCTCCCTCTCACACAATAGTAACCTCAACATACTCTATAAAGTAAACAATGGATGACTTCCTTTCACGATGTCGCAGAACAGTCAATTGCATCGCAAACTAAAAGAGAATCATTAGAGGTTATACAAACAGCTGCTGACTTGTTGAGAGATAACCCTCATGTATTGCCCAACAATTATTTGCATATACTGACTTCAGGAAGGACGAGGAGGAGAGGGTTCACTGCCAACTTGGTGCACAATGAAATATTACAATGTGTGTGAAAAGGCCAGAACAGGTGGGAAGTGGTGGAGTACAAATACTTTGTTACTGTACTTCAGTACCTTGTCCTGGTGTCAGTACTTTACTCCACTACTTATTTTTCTGACGACTTTCTACTTCTTACATGTTGAACTCAAATACCTGTACTTTCTACTTCTCACATGTTGAACCCAAATACCTGTACTTTCTACTTCTTACATGTTGAACCCAAATACCTGTACTTTCTACTTCTTACATGTTGAACCCAAATACCTGTACTTTCTACTTCTTACATGTTGAACACAAATACCTGTACTTTCTACTTCTTACATGTTGAACCCAAATACCTGTACTTTCTACTTCTTACATGTTGAACCCAAATACCTGTACTTTCTACTTCTCACATGTTGAACTCAAATACCTGTACTTTCTACTTCTTACATGTTGAACCCAAATACCTGTACTTTCTACTTCTTACATGTTGAACACAAATACCTGTACTTTCTACTTCTTACATGTTGAACCCAAATACCTGTACTTTCTACTTCTTACATGTTGAACACAAATACCTGTACTTTCTACTTCTTACATGTTGAACCCAAATACCTGTACTTTCTACTTCTTACATGTTGAACTCAAATACCTGTACTTTCTACTTCTTACATGTTGAACACAAATACCTGTACTTTCTACTTCTTACATGTTGAACTCAAATACCTGTACTTTCTACTTCTTACATGTTGAACTCAAATACCTGTACTTTCTACTTCTTACATGTTGAACACAAATACCTGTACTTTCTACTTCTTACATGTTGAACTCAAATACCTTTACTTTCTACTTCTCACATGTTGAACCCAAATACCTGTACTTTCTACTTCTTACATGTTGAACACTAATACCTGTACTTTCTACTTCTTACATGTTGAACACAAATACCTGTACTTTCTACTTCTTACATGTTGAACACAAATACCTGTACTTTCTACTTCTTACATTTTGAACCCAAATACCTGTACTTTCTACTTCTTACATGTTGAACACAAATACCTGTACTTTCTACTTCTTACATGTTGAACTCAAATACCTGTTCTTTCTACTTCTTACATATTGAACTCAAATACCTGTACTTTCTACTTCTTACATGTTGAACACAAATACCTGTACTTTCTACTTCTTACATGTTGAACACAAATACCTGTACTTTCTACTTCTCTCATTTTCCAAACAGGCTGGTTCCTTTAGTCTGAATGTGTGTTTGGTGGCGTGATCATTATTATTTAGAGTCATTGCGTGCCTATTGATTTGAACACGATCCGTGTATCCATCATTTCCTGGTCTTCTCTAAAGTAGAGGGACCAATGAAAACGTTGTCATGTTGCCGTTGGTCACCATGGAAACATTCATTAGCTAACAATGACATTATTGTTCTATTAATATAAAGGGAGGTCAGGTACTCTTTAAAACAGCTGCTAGTTATGGGTACTTTTTACTGAAGTACATTTCAAAGCCTCTTTCCTTTGACTTGAGTAAAGAAGTTTAGTCAGTACTTCTACCAGTATTTTTAAAACACGAGTATCTGTACTTCTACTTGAGTATAGGATGTGTGTACTCTTGCCTCTGCGTGTTCCCATCACTGAAGATTCTCCATGTCCCCCCCCCACTCGGAAGCAACAAAGGGAAGATTGGCAGCTTTTTACAAAACATGACAAACATGAATCAGGCGTGAAAGGTCTCAAAGTTCACACGCAGCGTCACATGGTCTCTGACTAAAGACCCCCCACGGCGGGTGATTCTCAGTCAAAACATGCCGCAGGATGGCGTGACAAAAAAGGGGACAAACTTCCTAAATAAAGAACACCTGCACCTGCATGCCAACGGCCCCTGGTGAGAGACTGGGGAGGAATACACATGGGGGAGGCAAGGAGGCGGAGCTTTGGTCAGAAAGGGCCAAACTGTCACTTAATGGATCGTATATGGTTTATAGTGATTGATCACTTTTAAATAAGAAATGAACGCGTTACAAGAGAAG
>NC_136904.1:3607493-3659993 GCF_949606895.1 Notothenia rossii | reverse complement strand
ACAAACACACTGCCTGAGGAAGGCTA
The DNA here is from genome assembly GCF_949606895.1 of Notothenia rossii. Classification (NCBI taxonomy): domain Eukaryota; kingdom Metazoa; phylum Chordata; class Actinopteri; order Perciformes; family Nototheniidae; genus Notothenia; species Notothenia rossii. The sequence goes on along the minus strand of NC_136904.1, from coordinate 3,659,967 downwards.
TGTGTATTCTTTTTGTCATTAACCTTTTTCGGACCACTTATTTATTTATTTTGTTGACGATCCGACCTCCATGCTGCTACTCTGGTTCAAACTGCATCCACAAACAATATGATTTATCTCCACCTCCCCAAAATAACCAGAATCTGACACGGTGTGAGATGTTTTTTTGAGCTGTCGTCATTTCCTGCGATCTTCTTCATAAAGTCAGTCAAAATGAATGAATGAAAGAATGAAAGGGCGTTTCTTTTACTATTTATAGGCAAACATGGGCGTTACGTGAAGCTCGCAAAAGCTGCACCGCATTTCGAGTCGGTTGTGATTTATAAAGGGAAACCGGCGTAGGAAGTGCCATACGCACTTTCCTCGCCGGTACGCAATGTTCGGTGAATCGGAAAATGTCGGATAGTTTATGTACCTATTTTTCGGATTTCTACTACGTAAGCAACCTTCCCACGTGAATCCTACGCACGGCGTTATACACGAGGCCCCAGGAGAGGGAAGATGCTGCTTGACATGAGAGAGAATAAAGGCCAGGTATAAGAGAAAATAAATTAGGTGGAAGATTAGTTTATTCCCATCTAGAGAAATGTCCAAAATAAAGCTGAAATTATATTACTACATTTCAAAATAAAGTTATACTTTTAGTTTTGTAATTTTAGAATGAAGTCCAAATGTTGGGAACAAATCAAATCAAACATACTGAAAGTTCGGTCTTTATTCTCCACACTTAAATGTTATTTCAGCATTTCGACCACGGCTGCAAATTTAATCAACATTTTATTGAGATTATTTGGTGAAGGCAAAGAATAAAAGAAATGATAATCTGAATTGAATTCTGTGGTGCTGCAAAGAAGTCCCAGCCGACAAAGGACCAAATCAAATCTCCTCGTTAAGTTCAGACCCCTTTAACAAATGCATGTCATGTTGAAATGCATGGATGAAATGCTGATGTGTGGTTCAGTTGCCTTGCATTGAATACAAACTGATGATTATTTGAGATGCATTTATGTGAAGCAGTGTTTTATTGGTGTTGCTGGTTAAGATAAATATGATGTAATTATTCTATAAACTAATATGTAGCTTTTTCAATAATGCCGTGCCACATTTTATAAGCTATTTGTTTTGAATGTAAAGTAGTTAAACTAACAGAGATTTCTTAAGTAGAGCAACTTCCTTAGGCCCGGGCAGCCGAAATATGCTTTGTGCACACTTTTGGAGACTCCATAGAATCACTGCAGACAATTACATTTCACATTGGTTGGGTACATATATTTTTAATTATCTGAATAATTAAAAAAACGATCATTCCCTTATCTGTCAAAAATAAATCACTGCAAGTATATATTTTTTCAAAATTGTGCAGCTCTAATTCTCATCATTTCCCGGTTTTTTTATGTTTCAGCAGAGATATAATCTAAACCAGCAAAGAGAAGGCTTTCATAGGATCAGGCTGATTGGTCCGATATACGTTTGCTTCTCCCACTCTTTCCACAACGGCTCTAGAGAACCTCTTGATCTGTGACCAGACTAAGATGTGTTTTGATCCCTGAGGTTGAGTGACTCCTGTGTTAGCGTGCCATTCACTTCCATGATGTCTTCATTAACCAGTTGTGTAACACGCTGAAGTGTGAAGCAGGATGAGTCATTGTCTGTGTGGGTCAAAGGTCATGAAAACCAGGAGTCAGTCTGACCCTCCCAGTAGGAGGAGGTTCACTTTAGGTCGGAGCTGTCACAGGGCTTCAGATAAACAGGTGGTGCTCCTGGTCAAAGATTAAACTCAGTGGAAAAACACGACCCCTTCAGAAAGCAGCAGTGTGTCGTGCTCACTGATAAAACTTCCCCAAAGCGGTCAGGCTGTGACAGTGGCTCTGAAGAAGACCTGACCCTTTGGGCTTCTTTCCTCACGTCAGATTCAGTTGAGGATAAATGCCAATAAATATGGACTGAAGCGTCGAGTGCTTCAAAAGATGAGGAGGGGACATTGAAGTGATGACGTCTTTCTAAATCTAGAGACTACAGACGTGCTGTGTGTGTGTGTGTGTGTGTGTGTGTGTGTGTGTGTGTGTGTGTGTGTGTGTGTGTGTGTGTGTGTGTGTGTGTGTGTGTGTGTGTGTGTGTGTGTGTGTGTGTGTGTGTGTGTGTGTGTGTGCGTGTGTGTGTGTCTGACAGTGAGTGTCTATGCGTGTAAGTGGTTGAGTGAGTGTGTGTGAGTGTGTATGAGTGTGTCTGTGTCTGACAGTGAGTGTCTATGCGTGTGTGTGTGTGTGTGTGTGTGTGTGCGTGTGTGTGTGTGTGTGTGTGTGTGTGTGTGTGCGTCTGTCTGACAGTGAGTGTCTATGCGTGCGTGCGTGTGTGTGTGTGTGAGTGTGTCTGAGTGTGTCTGAGTGTGTCTATGCATGCAAGTGTGTGTGTGTGTGTCTATGTGTGTGTATGAGTGTGTCAGTGTCTGACACTGAGTGTCTATGCATGAGTGTGTGTGTGAGTGTGAGTGTGAGTGTGTCTGACACTGAGTGTCTGTGTGTGTGTGTGCGTGTGTGCGTGTGTGCGTGTGTGCGTGTGTGCGTGTGTGCGTGTGTGTGTGTGTGTGTGTGTGTGTGTGTGTGTGTGTGGTGTGTGTGTGTGTGTGTGTGTGTGTGTGTGTGTGTGTGTGTGTCTCACCGGTGCAGTACTCTTTTCCCCCGTGCTGATGCTGAGGAACCGTTATCTGTCTGTAAACGATGGGTTTGACCTCCAGGATGTTCTGGTCGTGGCGATACGTCTGTTTCTCTCCCTCTGAGCCGAGAGAGGAGATCTTTGAGAACACGACGGCTTTATCGAACAGAGCCAGGTTCCCCTCGAAGTCGAAGTCAGAGTCCATGTTGTCGTCCGTCCCTCCTCCGAAACACTCGTCGTCTCTCGTCGTCGGACCTCCAATCCTCACCATGTTCTTCCTCTGAGACGCCTGAGTCGCCCCTCTGACGTTTGACTGACCTGGAGAGGCACAGAGACCATGGGTGTCACTTTACATAAACGCACAATACTACAAAGCGGTAGCATCCATTGCTTCACTCTCTATTTAATTAAACGTGTCTTGGGTTTCCAGACATACAGTCCTGCAGATTGTTCATGTTCTCTTTTGCAAATAAACCTTTCACTTTTCTCAAAGTGTACAATTCTTTGTGCACGCTATGTTTGACAGATTATCCTGTTGCAAAGAGTTGGGGACAAAAAGGGTAATTTCCAAAAGTGCTGGAGACATGTCCCCAGTGTCCCGAGTATAAACGACACCTATGACAGTAGGTTGTAAGCCAAAAGAAATGAGGAAAGTCCTTCCCAGGCAATAACCATGGATGTATGTTAAGAACTGGATAGAGGGTGGGAGGCGGGGTCTCGTTCTTTCCTATGAGAGCTGCTCATTGGCGCATTAAGGGTGCATTCACACCTAACTCCTAGTTTCCACCGGGTCCGTCTGCGTCGTGTGACGGCCGCGTTACGGCCGCGTTACGGCTGCGCCGCGGCGTCCGCATAGAATCGCGGCCACTCTAGTCAATGGGTGCTATTCCACCAGCCCCGCCGCGTTACGGCTCAGAAGCGTCGCAGAAGTGTCTCGCCGCTGGGCTCCGCTCGAAATAGGATTGAAGTTTATTTTTCGACGCGACACAGCCGTAAGGTAATGTCGGGCAGGCAGGAAGTGGAACGTTCAGGGCATATATATATATATATATATATATATATATATATATATATATATATATATATATATATATATATATATATATATATAGGCCTATACATATACATACACAAACTAATTTTGCAGACCCTATCCCTCCGTAGTCTTTCAAGCAGGAGAAATGCCAGCGTTCTCCTCCGGTTTACAGTCACTGTGTAAATATATATAGAATAATTATGATGATGAATTAATTTTTGTGCCACTAAAATACAGCAACACATCTTTGATTCATGTCGTTTATAACTGGGATATTACAATTATTATTAACTTTGTCTGTACAAAGTAGTCTGTCCAGGAAATATGCCCAAATCAACTAAAACTGCGAGCCGGCAGGAAAGACGCTCCGCTTCTGAAATGCTTCTGAAACGCGTCCGGTAAGGTATGACGCCGGAGGAGGCCGGACCAAAACAGCGGCGCAGCCGTTACGCGACGCAGACAGACACGGTGGAAACTAGGGGTAATAGTCCACTCTCTGGTGCGAACCAGACCACAGTTTGTTACATTGTTTCATTTTTCAGACACATATTCAGTGTGCAGTTACTTTGGCATTAGGGCAGGGATATCTAGATACTTTCCAAGGTTTGACATAATGAATTGTGCTACTTTTAAAGCAAGCAACGATGTTTTCAAATCTGTAATCAAAAAGCTCCTCAAAAACGCTATCGAAGCAGTTCCTGCCGTTGCTACGTGGTTCAAACGGTAACAACGGACTATTTTTTTGTTAGCGGATGCATGTCAATTTAAATCAATACTTACAACTATTTTTCAAATCAATAAAATCATTTTCTAAATCCACAAAAGCATTTCAATTAATATTGGGAGTCATGTCGTTACTTTGTTGAGAATGTGGCCATGTAATAAGCGGGATAATGTGCAGCGGCGCGGTCATTATGGGGAAAAGAACACCGACAGGCTGATCAGGAGCCCAACGCGAAGCAGAGGGATCTAGATCGGTATGTTCTTGTTCATGAGAGACGTTCTGCAGTAAGAAGGGGCGTTTCACCCACGACAGGTGTTCTTACTTTTATGTAGCTGACGGAGAATTTTTACTTTACTCGACACTGTTCAACACTTCATTCTGCTTTACTCTTTAACTAAACAACCGCGGATATCTTGAAAAAGACTCTTTCGCTAAAGATTTTGAAGATATCCGCGTTCTTGTGACACGTAAATACTGCGCTTTCTATGTTTTGGTGCGGACTGCGTTCACACCAGCAATGAACCGCTCCAGAGTTCGCAAGCAAGCCCTCCGAGACCACCTATTTTAGCGGACCAGAGTCCGGTTGTTTAGTTCACTTAAGAGGTCTCGGACTGTGTTCACACCGACCCAAATGAACCGCACCAAGCGGCTAAACGCACCAGGGTTCGATTCAACCGGTCTATACAAGGCAGGTGTGAACGCACCCAACAAAATGGCCCAACTTTTGAGAGAGAGAAACGTTACATCGTCACATTACCCATCAGAGCAGAAGAACCCGTATGTGAAGTCACAGAGCATGCGCCCCTTAAGCCCCGCCCCCTCTCGGCTCACTAGAATGAATGGAGAGAGAAAACAAATCTAGATACGGCTTTTAGTGCATTTTACAACTTTAAGGACCGAATGATTCTAATAAGGGCTATGCAATAGTTCATACCGGGTAGTTTATTTAGTTAAAAAAAAAAATGATCCTCCGATTTACAGATATCTCTTTCCATGTTAGTCAATGGGAAAAAGTTGTTTTGGGCCGGGTGACGTCACGGACCGATACGGGAGTTGCAGTACCGCCGTTTGGACACAACACATTTTGGCACAGAGTCTGGCGCACTTCCTGGGGGCTTGGCACTAACCTGAACCCAAGCCCCTTCTTTAGGCTTCCTGATTTAATGTGTGTTTCTCCCTTGTGCACAAATAAATACATCTTATCTTATGAAACCCCTGTGTTTGTCTCGCACAAGTACTAACATGGAAAGGGCACTTGCAGTTCATGGGAAAGTAACAAGGTTATTCTTTTCTAAATGTAATTAGTGAGGAGATATCCCAACATCAGAATCTTAATCTAATTAACAGTTCAGACGTCAGCAGTTCATTATCCAGAGCATCAACCTCGGGAACACCATGTTATAGACTCAGAGTAGAAAGCTTTGTTTTGGGGTAGCATTTTGAATCCAAAACATCACCTCAGAAAACATTCTCACTAAATATACGTAATAAAAGTAGATCATTTGAAAGTAGTGCACTAGAACACACGATAGTAAATGTACCTGCTGTTCTTAATGTGTATCTTCTTGTAAGTCAGCTAAATCAAATGTAATATATAAAGCACCCACAGTTTGTTCCTGAGCTCTGAAATCCTGCCTCGACACTCGTCTCTTCCTCTTATGTAACTGTGCACCTTCCTTACCCTCTGTGAGTCAACCACATGAGAACCAAACGCTGCGTACACAAAACATACAATCGCCGTCTGAGCGTCCTTCAATAAAGTTTACATACATGTGTGCAAAAACAAAAAAAAGAAATGAACAGAGAACAAAAAAAACAAAACTGGAAAAACCTGGCGTTCAGCTTTAGCCTCGCTGAGCTCTCACGCTCTCTGGGACGCAGAGAGCCGTCTCACGCTACGCTCAGATCGCACGCTAACTCTGGGAGGACACAAGGAACCACGAGGAGTCACAACAGCCTCCTTCTGAGCCGACTTCAAACTGATTGCTTTATTGATTCCGAATGGAGAAAGTGGGAAGTAGATTTCAATGTCAACTTTATTGTCAGTCTTCCAGTTTGTGTGTAGAGACAGAGAGATCCAAATAACATTTCCCACCATCCCGAATACAAATATATATACAAATATATATATCCTATATACACACAATCAACAGACACATTTATACATATGCACACATTAAGAAAACAAACTTAAAATGTACTCAAGAACTGTACTTAAATAAATGTTTGAGGTACTTGTACTTGACTTTCCTTTGTTAGGCTACATGTGTTTAATCCCTTTAGTTCACAGACCTGAGTCCTCATGGACAAAGGGCTTTGTTGCAGCAGCACGTTTAGAGACATGAAGCTAAAGACTCTGAAATGATCAGAGGTGGGAAGTACAAATACTTAAGTACAGTTTTGAGGTACTTGTACTTAACGTGAGTATTTCCATTTTATGCTCCTCTACAGTTCAGAGGTACATGGTGTACTTTTCCTCCACTACATGTATTTAATACCTTTAGTTACTTCACAGATGTGGATGAATGATGTGAAATATAATCAAGTGTTGAATCAGACTTTAGTTCCACCTGGAGTAAATCCACCAGCTACCCTGCAGTATACAAAGTCATTCAAACTAGCTGCACCTTTACCAGCTTTGAGAACACTTTCATGATCAATCATTATAAAACATATCATATCTATTATTCTGAAATGGACCAATCTGCACAATGACTACTTTTACTGTCTTTCACTATATTTTGATGAGAATACTTTTCTACTTTCACTTGAGGAACATTTTGAATGCAGGACTTTTACTGAAACAGAGTATTCCTACACTCTGGTACTTCTACTTTTACTCAAGTACAAGATCTGAGTACTTCTACTTTTACTCAAGTACAAGATCTGATTACTTCTACTTTTACTCAAGTACAAGATCTGAGTACTTCTACTTTTACTCAAGTACAAGATCTGAGTACTTCTACTTTCACTAAGTACAAGATCGGAGTACTTCTACTTTTACTCAAGTACAAGATCTGAGTACTTCTACTTTTACTCAAGTACAAGATCTGAGTACTTCTACTTTCACTAAGTACAAGATCGGAGTACTTCTACTTTTACTCAAGTACAAGATCTGAGTACTTCTACTGTTACTCAAGAACCAGATCAGAGTACTTCTACTTTTACTCGAATACAAGATCTGAGTACTTCTACTTTTACTCAAGTACAAGATCTGAGTACTTCTACTTTCACTAAGTACAAGATCGGAGTACTTCTACTTTTACTCAAGTACAAGATCTGAGTACTTCTACTTTTACTCAAGTATAAGATCTGAGTACTTCTACTTTTACTCAAGAACCAGATCAGAGTACTTCTACTTTTACTCGAATACAAGATCTGAGTATTTCTACTTTTACTCAAGTACAAGATCTGAGTACTTCTACTTTTACTCAAGTACAAGATCTGAGTACTTCTACTTTTACTCAAGAACCAGATCTGAGTACTTCTACTTGAGTAACATTTTGAATGCAGGACTTTTAATTGTAACAGAGTACACTATATACTATATGGAAGTATTTCCATTAAACTGCTACTTTATACTTTTATTCCATAACATTAAAGAGGCATAAATTGCACTTTTTACTGCATTTAATTGATTTAACACTCGAAAGTTAACTAAAATGGATCCACACTGACAAACATTGCAATGCTCTTCTATGTATTTATACGTGATACAAATATAATGTGTTATAAAAATATAACACTGCGAAACATCCACAACGAGTACTTTTACTTCTTATACATTTATCTTGTAATACTTCTGTACTTTTACTCACGTAGGATTTGGAAATCAGGACGTTTACATTCTTAGACTGTAGTATTTTAACTTTTAAAATAGGTACTAGTACTTCTTCCACCAGTGCTTTCTACTGTAGATATGTGTATACATTTCCATGTGCCGTTAACCTGACTGACTGATATCCAACTTGGGATCAATCAATTCAATACTTGTTCTCATCGAAAAACAGCCTCAAAACCAGCACTAAAAAAGACACACTGGAGGGTTCTCTTCAGATATGAAGTCATAATAAACATTTTATGGAATTGTAATTGTTGTATTATAAGTGTATTTGTGTCATTTATCTTGTCATTGTACTATATTCTCAGATATATCTTTTGTTATTATCATGCATGTTTGTTAATTTGTGCAGCCCTCTGAGACAATATGTTTGTGATATCTAAATACATTTGAATTGAATATAACTTTATTAATAATGAGTTTAATCCCCTCCAAACTCAGATGAGTGTACTGCTAAGTCTTCATAAGTGATTTACTAATTGTTAATCCTTCTAAGCAGCAGAAACAGACCGGTCGGACCGGTTGGGGGGTGGGGGGGGTTAGTGTGTGAACAGAGGTAAAAGCTACCGTCTTTATGAACACGAGCCAACAATGTCTTTATTTACAAGGAAGTGTTTTGTCAAGCTACGAATCAAAACTTCTGAATGCAGCGGGCAGCGCTCCAAGTCAAACAGATTATTGAAGAGCAAGCAGGGAGTTGACTGATTCACTTCTTCGACTAATTTACAGACATAAATCAATCCGGGGCAGCAGCCAGCAATATCTCCAACGCAAGTGAGCGCTATAGGGTCATTATACTGTTAAATATACACATTTTAAACCCAATTAGGGAAGATTTATCACTGCTTTTAAGGGATGTCATGACTTTTAGGTAAAATCCCATAGCGGTTATTATGTACCGTAATTTCCGGACTATAAGGCGCACCTGAATATAAGCCGCAGCAGCTCAATTGAATGATGTGTACATATATAAGCCGCACTGGACTATAAGCCGCAGGTGTTTTAATGTTTAATCACCATATGTAAGGGTTCGTGCACAGAGGGGATTGTCGGGAAAGAGATGGCTGTTTGAGGAAGCTCCCATTTATTAACATTTCAACAAACAAGTTGCATATTTGCATAACGTATTCAAGTGTTAGCATTTAGTGCAATAGTAGCTACAGAACATGTGCTGTGTAAACTGTACTGGATCACATAGCGTTTCAGACACACACACTTTTCAACTTTCAAACTTAAACGGTGCGCTCCCAGCGCACGTACCGGCAGTGATCTACAGCAGTGGTTTTCAACCAGTGGTACGGGGACAAACTGTCTCGCTCTCGTAATGTCTGTCTGTCTTGCTCTCGTTCTGTCTCTCGTACCACTCTCGGTTCCACTTTTACTTTTGTGCGCTACCTGTCTCACTCTTTTCCGGCCTCCAGCTTTTCCTGCTGGAGCCCGCCGCTTAAAGGTGGGGGGCGCGGACCGGCCATAGAGCCCATAGAGTTAAAGGTGGTGGACTGTAACCTGTAAAACCCATAGATTTAGGAGGTCCCCTAGTGGCCGTTAGCTGTAAAAATCCATAGATTAGCCGCACCGTTATATAAGCCGCAGCGTCGAAAAATTGGGAAAAAGGCGCGGCTTATAGTCCGAGAATTACGGTAATTATTGAGTGTTCTTGTATTTTAATGTGTTTTTTGTACCTCGGGACTCTGGGAAACAGTACATTACATATTTCTGTGTATACAAACATATTTTGAGATTGACAATAAATTGGACTTTGACTGATTTAAAAAGTAGATTATATCAACAATCTAAGTTAAGAAATTAAAAAAAATTATGGAAAAAGTCTTATTTCAATGAAATGCCAAACCTATTGTAGCTTTTACAAACATGTGGTCCCAATAATCCAACTAAAGCGACCCCATCACGCTTTCTTCCACACAACAGGAGGTATGGTATTCAATGAGGAAAAAGCCCATTATATGAACGCTAAGAACGAAATGAACTGAAGAATGATGGTCACATTTAAATCATCATAAAAAGGCCTAGGAAGTACAGATAAAACCAGCCAAGTTACGATGAAAACTCGTGATATCTATCAAACTATAGATCCTACAAAGTAAAATATAAACGTACTATACACCTAACTTATCCAACGCATTATTGATACACAATAATAGTGTTGTAGTCCTTGAGACCGCTTTTAAAGTTCTTGGTCTCGAGAACTTTTTATCGGACGTATAGGACTCGAGATTTTATGCCAAAACCATAATTATAAACAGGGGTGCACATAAGTGGTACGCAGGTACGCATGCGCGGCAACAATCTGAAATGCGTACCGTCACTTGTGTCACAAAGCGCATTTGCGTACCGATGTATATGTGAAGCTTTTCCAGAAGGCGGTTAGATCATCGGACGACGGAGTTGGTCTCCGTGTGCACAGACAGGGCTGCTGTTAACGTCGGCCTGTACAGCAGCACTGCGCTAAAACAGCTGATCACAACGTTCAAACGCTCTGTGGTCACGAAGCTCTGCACTCTACTACTACCCCCCCCGCTGACATTCGCGATACAGAGGGCTTCATGGGAACTTTGAGGGGAGCCGGAAGTTGGAGTACCAAACACTGACTCCAGGTACTCATCTGAGTACCTCACTGAGAAAGTTGTGTGCACCCCTGATTATAAACAAAGACCAACATATTTGAACACCGAGTTCTTTATGGGAAAATCTATGGTCCTGCATTTGCATTATCCCCCTTGTAGTGCACCGACCCCCCCCACCTTCAAAACACTGACCAAAACACACCTCTTCAGACTGGCTTTTAATTTGTGAATTATATTGCTGTTTCAATATGTTTTTATTGTATTATATCTCGTCTTATCACCACTGTAAAGAGCCTTTGAGCGCCGGGGAAAACGCTTGGAAATTAAATGCATCATCAATAATTTCAGAATTGTACTTTTAATCTAAATGTATTTTATATATTACTACTATGCTATTTTTTGTTTGTTTCTAACTGGTAACTGTATTCTGTGTGATATACATTGTCTGTGAAATGTCTATGTGAAGTACCTTGAACTGCACTTATTGTATACATGAGTAACACATGCGTCACTTCCAGCCCCACCCACTTTTGGGGGAAAACAAAGCTGTCATTTAAATGGTGGTCAATACAAATTCTGAAGTTTTAGCCAATCCCATCAGAAATTTAAGAAAACCGTGGATTTATGGATCTTCAAAGAGCCCGGTTACCATGGCCTGTCAGGCAAACATTACATTAAATCGTTGGAAATCGACGATCGGGCTCGATATGTGGTTAAATATAGCAGGAGGCGATCAATGTCCATAGATGAGACTGAGAGTAACATCTACGTCACTTTAAGGCCCCGCCCACTTTAGGGGGAAACCAACATTGTCATTTGAATGGCGATCGAGCCTGAAGCCACAGAGCTCTTCTTTGACTGTCCTTTCTTCTTAGAGCAGGGGTGTCAAACTCAATCTCATCACGGGCCACATTAGCATTATGGTTGCACTCTAAGGGCCGGTTGTAACTTTTAGACTATATAAATATACATATAAATATACCTATACATATATATTAAATACTTTTTATATTATATTATTGACTCTGCATTGGATTTCTATCAGTTCTGGTAATAACTTCATAAATAACTACGTCTGAAAGCAGTCTAGGGCAAATAATTGAAAGAAAATATTCAACAATTACACCAATTGTATTGTATATTATATTCTTTGCAAGCTCTCGCGGGCCACATAAAATGAGGTTGCGGGCCGGTTTTGGCCCACGGGCCTTGAGTTTGACACCCCTGTCTTAGAGGAAGTTCAGAAACACTGAACTCTGGATTTGTTTTAATGTTTGAGGTGCAATAAACGACACAGCAGCTTTTTGGCGTGATAAAACTATTATTTTCTGCCTCGCTCATGAGAGTAACAGCTGGAGAAATTACAGCCTCGCCTACTGATTGTAATTTAACCATATATCGAGCCCGATCGCCAATTTCAAAATTTGTATTTAATGTAATGTTCGCCTGACAGGCCATCGTAACCGGGCTCTTTGAAGATCAGAAAATCCACGGTTTTCTGAAATTTCTGACCGGATTGGCAAAAACTTCAGAATTGATATCGACCGCCATTCAAATGACAGCGTTGTTTTTCCCCAAAAGTGGGCGGGGCCGTAATTTTCACCCAGAAGTGGCGTAGGTGTTACTCTCATGTATGAACGGTCCTATACAAATAAAGATTATTATTATTCTCTCATCTTATCGAAGTGCAAGATAACACTTATTCCAGCACACTAGTTATGGTCCTAATAGCAGAATAAGTACACTTACTCCAGTGCAATGATTGACTCTTTCTGTATTGCAATAGTACATTGTATTGTATTTAAAACTGTGTCTGTTCGTTTGCAGAAGCTGTTTTTGTGTCTTTTCTTGTTTTTATTATGCTTCACTCATCAGGAGCATTCTGTGCAATGCCAGTTAATGATTTCTGACCGTTGATTAGCTATTTGAGGAATGTTGAATCCGTGGATACGGGTCTGGTTGTAAAGATAAACAGTGTGTAACATCTACAGTCCACAGGGGGGTAAATGCGGTCAGAAGCCAGACTAAACGGACATGAAGCCATAACAGCTGTGCGTGTGAGTAACACTCAGCAGAGAAAAGGGAAAAGGGCCGGAGGGAGAATCAGCAACGTTATGCAACAAGAACAGATTAGAGCTACTATATATATATATTTGAGAAACATGCATTTTGATGCTTTTAAAAGTCTGAAAAACCCACAACCTTCTACAGCTTTTAACAAACAGTAAGGCTGCACAATAAATCAAAAATGTATTGATATCGGAACAGTGCAATATCCAATTAATAACAATACAGCAATATCTGTAACAAATAAGGTTAAAATAATGTACTGAGTATTTCATGAAACACCTCCATTTAAAGTAGAGACACTTCATACTGATATACACCTGAACATCAGCAGGAGAGGACTCTTTAAAGTAGAGACACTACATACTGATATACACGTGAACATCAGCAGGAGAGGACTCTTTAAAGTAGAGACACTACATGCTGATATACACCTGAACATCAGCAGGAGAGAACTCTTTAAAGTAGAGACACTACATACTGATATACACCTGAACATCAGCAGGAGAGGACTCTTTAAAGTAGAGACACTACATACTGATATACACCTGAACATCAGCAGGAGAGGACTCTTTAAAGTAGAGACACTACATACTCATATACACCTGAACATCAGCAGGAGAGAACTCTTTAAAGTAGAGACACTACATGCTGATATACACCTGAACATCAGCAGGAGAGGACTCTTTAAAGTAGAGACACTACATACTCATATACACCTGAACATCAGCAGGAGAGGACTCTTTAAAGTAGAGACACAACATACTGATATACACCTGAACATCAGCAGGAGAGGACTCTTTAAAGTAGAGACACTACATACTCATATACACCTGAACATCAGCAGGAGAGAACTCTTTAAAGTAGAGACACTACATACTGATATACACCTGAACATCAGCAGGAGAGGACTTTTTAAAGTAGAGACACTGCATACTGATGTACACCTGAACATCAGCAGGAGAGGACTCTTTAAAGTAGAGACACTACATACTGATATACACCTGAACATCAGCAGGAGAGGACTCTTTAAAGTAGAGCCACTGCATACTGATGTACACCTGAACATCAGCAGGAGAGGACTCTTTAAAGTAGAGACACTACATACTCATATACACCTGAACATCAGCAGGAGAGAACTCTTTAAAGTAGAGACACTACATGCTGATATACACCTGAACATCAGCAGGAGAGGACTCTTTAAAGTAGAGACACTACATACTCATATACACCTGAACATCAGCAGGAGAGGACTCTTTAAAGTAGAGACACAACATACTGATATACACCTGAACATCAGCAGGAGAGGACTCTTTAAAGTAGAGACACTACATACTCACATACACCTGAACATCAGCAGGAGAGAACTCTTTAAAGTAGAGACACTACATACTGATATACACCTGAACATCAGCAGGAGAGGACTTTTTAAAGTAGAGACACTGCATACTGATGTACACCTGAACATCAGCAGGAGAGGACTCTTTAAAGTAGAGACACTACATACTGATATACACCTGAACATCAGCAGGAGAGGACTCTTTAAAGTAGAGCCACTGCATACTGATGTACACCTGAACATCAGCAGGAGAGGACTCTTTAAAGTAGAGACACTACATACTGATATACACCTGAACATCAGCAGGAGAGGACTCTTTAAAGTAGAGACACTACATACTGATATACACCTGAACATCAGCAGGAGAGAACTCTTTAAAGCAGAGACACTACATACTGGTATACACCTGAACATCAGCAGGAGAGGAATCTTTAAAGTAGAGACACTACATACTGATATACACCTGAACATCAGCAGGAGAGGACTCTTTAAAGTAGAGACACTACATACTGATATACACCTGAACATCAGCAGGAGAGGACTCTTTAAAGTAGAGACACTACATACTGATATACACCTGAACATCAGCAGGAGAGGACTCTTTAAAGTAGAGACACTACATACTGATATACACCTGAACATCAGCAGGAGAGGACTCTTTAAAGTAGAGACACTACATACTGATATACACGTGAACATCAGCAGGAGAGGACTCTTTAAAGTAGAGACACTACATGCTGATATACACCTGAACATCAGCAGGAGAGAACTCTTTAAAGTAGAGACACTACATACTGATATACACCTGAACATCAGCAGGAGAGGACTCTTTAAAGTAGAGACACTACATACTGATATACACCTGAACATCAGCAGGAGAGGACTCTTTAAAGTAGAGACACTACATACTGATATACACGTGAACATCAGCAGGAGAGGACTCTTTAAAGTAGAGACACTACATGCTGATATACACCTGAACATCAGCAGGAGAGAACTCTTTAAAGTAGAGACACTACATACTGATATACACCTGAACATCAGCAGGAGAGGACTCTTTAAAGTAGAGACACTACATACTGATATACACCTGAACATCAGCAGGAGAGGACTCTTTAAAGTAGAGACACTACATACTCATATACACCTGAACATCAGCAGGAGAGAACTCTTTAAAGTAGAGACACTACATGCTGATATACACCTGAACATCAGCAGGAGAGGACTCTTTAAAGTAGAGACACTACATACTCATATACACCTGAACATCAGCAGGAGAGGACTCTTTAAAGTAGAGACACAACATACTGATATACACCTGAACATCAGCAGGAGAGGACTCTTTAAAGTAGAGACACTACATACTCATATACACCTGAACATCAGCAGGAGAGAACTCTTTAAAGTAGAGACACTACATACTGATATACACCTGAACATCAGCAGGAGAGGACTTTTTAAAGTAGAGACACTGCATACTGATGTACACCTGAACATCAGCAGGAGAGGACTCTTTAAAGTAGAGACACTACATACTGATATACACCTGAACATCAGCAGGAGAGGACTCTTTAAAGTAGAGCCACTGCATACTGATGTACACCTGAACATCAGCAGGAGAGGACTCTTTAAAGTAGAGACACTACATACTCATATACACCTGAACATCAGCAGGAGAGAACTCTTTAAAGTAGAGACACTACATGCTGATATACACCTGAACATCAGCAGGAGAGGACTCTTTAAAGTAGAGACACTACATACTCATATACACCTGAACATCAGCAGGAGAGGACTCTTTAAAGTAGAGACACAACATACTGATATACACCTGAACATCAGCAGGAGAGGACTCTTTAAAGTAGAGACACTACAACCTCACATACACCTGAACATCAGCAGGAGAGAACTCTTTAAAGTAGAGACACTACATACTGATATACACCTGAACATCAGCAGGAGAGGACTTTTTAAAGTAGAGACACTGCATACTGATGTACACCTGAACATCAGCAGGAGAGGACTCTTTAAAGTAGAGACACTACATACTGATATACACCTGAACATCAGCAGGAGAGGACTCTTTAAAGTAGAGCCACTGCATACTGATGTACACCTGAACATCAGCAGGAGAGGACTCTTTAAAGTAGAGACACTACATACTGATATACACCTGAACATCAGCAGGAGAGGACTCTTTAAAGTAGAGACACTACATACTGATATACACCTGAACATCAGCAGGAGAGAACTCTTTAAAGCAGAGACACTACATACTGGTATACACCTGAACATCAGCAGGAGAGGACTCTTTAAAGTAGAGACACTACATACTGATATACACCTGAACATCAGCAGGAGAGGACTCTTTAAAGTAGAGACACTACATACTGATATACACCTGAACATCAGCAGGGGAGGACTCTTTAAAGTAGAGACACTACATACTGATATACACCTGAACATCAGCAGGAGAGGACTCTTTAAAGTAGAGGCACTGCAGTCGACGATCTCTATTACTTATTGTTTCTAAATTGTGAAGCCCTAACACAGTTTTACTCTGTGGTTTATAGTGGAAGTGAGTAATAACACAATAAAAGTGTGAATATGTGGCATTAAAACCTGAATACACCCCAAGCCCTTTTCCCAGATGTATAGAGGATTCAAAAGAAACGTGAAGCAGGGGTTTATGGGAAAAAGCTGCACACAATTTCCCCTTCATATACAGATGCTGTTTATGGGAACAGTTTTCATAAGGGCAGAGTCCTCTTCCAAAAAAAGCTCTTTTAATGAGACGCGTTTGGGTCTGATGGTTTTCTGAATCATTCACCAAAAAAACACTTTCTAAAATTCCCATCCTACTCTCCCAGAAAGATAAATGGCAGATATTCAGAGAAGCATTTCTGGAATCTTGAATAAGTGTCGGTCAAAACTGACTTCATCTCTCTTTTGCCAAAAGTGGAGTACAAATACTTTGTTACTGTACTTAAGTACATGTTTCTGGTATCAGTACTTTACTCCACTACTTATTTTTCTGACCACTTTTTACTTTGACTTCTTACATTTTGAACTCAAATACCTGAACTTTCTACTTCTTACATGTTGAACCCAAATACCTGTACTTTCTACTTCTTACATGTTGAACACAAATACCTGTACTTTCTACTTCTTACATGTTGAACACAAATACCTGTACTTTCTACTTCTTACATGTTGAACACAAATACCTGTACTTTCTACTTCTTACATGTTGAACCCAAATACTTGTACTTTCTACTTCTCTCATTTTCCAAACAGCTGGTTCCTTTAGTCTGAATGTGTGTTTGGTGGCGTGATCATTATTATTTAGAGTCATTGCGTGCCTATTGATTTGAACACGATCCGTGTATCCATCATTTCCTGGTCTTCTCTAAAGAAGAGGGACCAATGGAAACGTTGTCATGTTGCCGTTGTTCACCATGGAAACATTCATTAGCTAACAATGACATTATTGTTCTATTAATATAAAGGGAGGTCAGGTACTCTTTAAAACAGCTGCTAGTTATGGGTACTTTTTACTGAAGTACATTTCAAAGCCTCTTTACTTTGACTTGAGTAAAGAAGTTTAGTCAGTACTTCTACTTTCACCAGAGTATTTTTAAACACCAGTATCTGTACTTCTACTTGAGTAAAGGATGTGTACTCTTGCCCTCTCTGATTGCGTGTGAGAGAAACAGCCCAGGACACTTTGGCCCCCGTGCAATTTAGGCATTAGCTCCCCGAACACCAGCCTGAGAGCGAGAGATTAAAATAAAAACGTCAAAAGTAAACATTTCTTTCCACAATTGATATCGCTCGGAGCACTCTGGGACAAAATGGCTTCCTGTCGGGGGGGGGGTGTTTCCTGTGTGAGGGAAAGAGAGAACAGGAGGGCACGAAAAGCTTCGCATAACCTCCTCTTTAGGAGAGAGGGAGGGAGGGAATGTTTATTGATCTTAGTCACACACATATTGTAAAGAGGAACTTTGGTACAAGCCTTTAGCACGCTATGGGAATCTGAAGGGGGGGGTTTGCTGCCATTTCACTTCTGGATAAGAACTGTCAGAGGTGGGAGAAGTACTCAGATATTTAACTTGAGTAAAAGTAGAAGTACTCAGATCTTGTACTTGAGTAAAAGTAGAAGTACTCAGATCTTGTACTTGAGTAAAAGTAGAAGTACTCAGATCTTGTACTTGAGTAAAAGTAGAAGTACTCAGATCTTGTACTTGAGTAGAAGTAGAAGTACTCAGATCTTGTACTTGAGTAAAAGTAGAAGTACCAGATCTTGTACTTGAATAAAAGTAGAAGTAATCAGATATTGTACTTGAGTAAAAGTAGAAATACTCAGATCTTGTACTTGAGTAAAAGTAGAAGTACTCTGATCTTGTACTTGAGTAAAAGTAGAAGTACTCAGATCTTGTACTTGAGTAGAAGTAGAAGTACTCAGATCTTGTACTTGAGTAGAAGTAGAAGTACTCAGATCTTGTACTTGAGTAAAAGTAGAAGTACCAGATCTTGTACTTGAATAAAAGTAGAAGTAATCAGATATTGTACTTGAGTAAAAGTAGAAATACTCAGATCTTGTACTTGAGTAAAAGTAGAAGTACTCTGATCTTGTACTTGAGTAAAAGTAGAAGTACTAAGATCTTGTTCTTGAGTAAAAGTAGAAGTACTCAGATCTTGTTCTTGAGTAAAAGTAGAAGTACTCAGATCTTGTACTTGAGTAAAAGTAGAAGTACTCAGATCTTGTACTTGAGTAAAAGTAGAAGTACCAGAGTGTAGGAATACTCTGTTACAGTAAAAGTCATGCATTCTAAATGTTACTCAAGTAAAAGTAGAAAAGTATTATCAAAATATAGTTAAAGTACCAAAAGTAAAAGTAGTCATTGTGCTGATTGGTCCATTTCAGAATAATATATATGATATGTTTTGATTATAATTCATGCCTGTTTGAGTAATTAAAGCCACATTAATGTAGAAACACATGATTTCCCTCTGAAAGTTCGTAGTGTAGAACTATAAAGTAGCATTGAATGGAAATGTTAAATAAAAAAGTGCTTAAAATGCTACGTACAATATATTTGAGAAAATTGAATATGAATATATTTTTGTCCATTTCCATTGAGAATAAATGGTCTTCTTTTGTGCGAGACTTCATCTTGCATGCAGAGGAAGGGCAGAGGTCATTTTTACAACCAGGATGGAGAATATTCTGCTGACCTCTGACCTCTCCATTGTTCTCTGATAACGAGGGTGAAAGTGAAGCGGCTTCAACAGAAAACACTTCCTGCTGATTGCATGTTGACGAGGGGAAACGCTGCTTTTAGCCTTTATCTAATCAGGAAGGTGGAGGAACACATTCTGATTTTTACAGCCTGAGACGAGGCAGAGATGTGCATCTCCGTGTCAACATGTGACTGCCCTGACTACGTATCATAGCGTGTAGTTGTTTAGATTGTTTGAGACCTATAAAGAGAGGGTTTATTTCATTTAAATGACAGCTTTGAATTGGAAAATGGTTTAACATAAAATGTATGTCTCAAATGTAGGGTTTATGAATTGTTAAAATAGCTTAAAGGGGGGCTATACCGCTCCTTTTCAGGTGTATGTAGTGTCTCTCCTTTAAAGAGTCCTCTCCTGCTGATGTTCAGGTGTGTATCAGTATGTAATGTCTCTCCTTTAAAGAGTCCTCTCCTGCTGATGTTCAGGTGTGTATCAGTATGTAATGTCTCTCCTTTAAAGAGTCCTCTCCTGCTGATGTTCAGGTGTATATCAGTATGTAGTGTCTCCACTTTAAAGAGTCCTCTCCTGCTGATGTTCAGGTGTATATCAGTATGTAGTGTCTCTACTTTAAAGAGTCCTCTCCTGCTGATGTTCAGGTGTATATCAGTATGTAGTGTCTCTACTTTAAAGAGTCCTCTCCTGCTGATGTTCAGGTGTATATCAGTATGTAGTGTCTCTACTTTAAAGAGTCCTCTCCTGCTGATGTTCAGGTGTATATCAGTATGTAGTGTCTCTACTTTAAAGAGTCCTCTCCTGCTGATGTTCAGGTGTATATCAGTATGTAGTGTCTCTACTTTAAAGAGTCCTCTCCTGCTGATGTTCAGGTGTATATCAGTATGTAGTGTCTCTACTTTAAAGAGTCCTCTCCTGCTGATGTTCAGGTGTATATCAGTATGTAGTGTCTCTACTTTAAAGAGTCCTCTCCTGCTGATGTTCAGGTGTATATCAGTATGTAGTGTCTCTATTTTAAAGAGTCCTCTCCTGCTGATGTTCAGGTGTATATCAGTATGTAGTGTCTCTATTTTAAAGAGTCCTCTCCTGCTGATGTTCAGGTGTATATCAGTATGTAGTGTCTCTATTTTAAAGAGTCCTCTCCTGCTGATGTTTGAGAGAGAAACTCCCTCGATGAAAACAGGGATTGTTAGTCTTTGCAGACCACTTACATGCACTAAAACCCTTTGTATAAAGAAAAGTGTGTGTCCTTGATACACATGCAGCGTGTCAAAAGATATTTGACGGTATAATTATCAACAAAAACAAAATTTGATCTGCAGAGAATTTGTATTTCCTTCCTAAAATAAGCTAGAAAACATTAAACATTTAGTTATACGGACAAAAACCAGGTTGAGTTTTTACAGCCCATCTTCTGTCGCAACTTTCTGGGAATACTTAAAAGGAGTTCGGTGCGTCACACTTCCTTCCGTCAATGAACAATATCTACTTTGTGTTCCTCATCAGAGCCGTATGACCTCTTCTGTGGGGATTTCCTGTCATCCAATACGTCCAAATAAAAACAACATTAGTTCTGTGATTCAAAATGAAGCTTCCTGGTGAATAAGCTAAATCTAAAACTGGGCTTTCTTAACCTATAAAAAAACGTCTTGATATTTTTGGGCACATTTGTAAAAGAACATGCCAGTTTTTTAGTTTCCTACTCCTTCCTTCCTTCACTCCAAAGACGTCAAACAGGTCTATCATGCCTGCTTAAATGAATAGGACCGGCTGTTAACGAGATGTTTCCAATGTTTGTCCAATTATTGAGAATAAGGAACGCCAATATTCACCGAGTTGACCGCCATCAGCTAAACAAAGAGCGATTTGGCGGATATCAGGAGCCGACTGTAGGAGCCAAATTTATGGTATTTTGTACGTATTATTGGAGTTTTGCGTGGAGTCAGTGGTTGTGTTAACCTGGCTAGACTCACCTGCTCTGTGTTGCTTTGTATGGAAAGAGATAGTATAAATGACCACACATTTATACTGAATATCCTTAAAGGTTATCGGCATCTGGATATATTGTCTTTGTTTGCCTTTTGTTCCTACAATAAATGGTCGAACGTAAGGAGTGGAGCCATTGTTTGAGCGTGTCAAAGTGTCACCCTGTTGCTGTTGAACTACTGAATGTCCCCACTGGGATTAACAAAGGTCCATCTTATCTTATTAAACCCACCTCCAGGGGGGAATCCCGATGGGCCGGTACTGAAGTGGGCCGGTCGGACGATGTGGGACGGTCGGATAAATCACTAGCACCCCGTCCCCCCCGTTGACACTTTAATAGCGGTATTTTTGCGGATCCAAGGTGGGCCGGCGGTACCGAAGTTATACCGCAGATCCCGGGCTGATTTGTAGTCCAGTCCGCCCCTGCCCACCTCTGTGTAGGATGGTGATGGGCACATGACAATAAAGCTTCGAATTGAAAACTGAATATTTAAGCTTGTTGTTTTTTAGATTGTTGAACTTGTGCTAATTCAGACTTTAAATAACAACAAAAGCTTAAAAATCTCAGCGAATTCCAATCGTATCGCTCAAGTTATGACTTTAAACACTGGAAGTGACCCCTAACTCCCAAACCATTGCCTCCCTAATGGTTATGTTTGATGTGTAATTCAACAACGCCACTAATTGTTAGGTATTACAGACTCTGATGTCATTCTTTTCCCTGATAGGTTGATGTAACCCACCTCTGCGTAGGATGGTGATGGGAGCCGTGCTGTTTGTCCCCTGATGATGAAGATGAGGATGAAGAGGGTCTCTTTGTCCCTGACGTTCTGCAGGGACGAGGCTCGGTTCTGCTGCAGAGCCCGGATCAGAACTGGGTTCAGAGACGGTTCTCTGGAAGTCCAGGATCTTCAGCTCCTTTATATCCCTGGCACTAACAGAGACAAAAAGGAAAGCCTAAAAAGGTCTGAAGACAGGGACAATGATCCAAGACAGTCTCTCAAAGTCCAAAGTCATGTCCTTCCAAAACCAGAAGGTATTCACTTGACTATGAAATAGAAGGGAAACATTCTTTATGAAGATGTATGAGCATGAAAGGTTCCTTTGATTTTCACTCAATTTAGAGAATAGTTCACGATGTGTTTTCCGAGGATCGACTGATTGTTAATTTTAAATTTGAGTCAAAAACACAGAGATAGAAAATGCTGTTATTGATATTGCAGGTTTCCTTTCAGGTCGATGCAGGGGATGGGGAAAAACAAGAAAGGGTCATAAAGACGAGTTATTGAAAATCTCACATGAAATAAAACTGATCATTTTTAGTCAGCCGTTTCCACGAAATCTCAACAAGCAACACGTTGTTGTACAAAACAAGGCGATGTGCAGGAGAGTCAACATCTGCTTGGAAAAGGTTGTAGTGCCTTTAAGTTTGTCTTTAAATGTGGTCTCCATTTTAACTTGTGTTCTTTCTTGTGGAGCTCTTTGAGAAATGTATTTCTGTGAAGGTGCTATACTAAATAAATAAACCTATTATAAATGCATTTGATTATTCTAATAGATTCTTTTTTTTAATTATTATTATTTATTTTCTTGTCAGTTATTTTATTTCGTTTTTTGCTACTTGGTTGGTTACGTTTTAGTAAGTAACATGTTGTATATTATGCATGGACCGCCCACTCATTTGTACACGTCTCGTTCACTCTTTGTTAATATCTGTAAGTGTGGATGAAATGTTGGAACTTGTAACAAAATGGAAAAACTCAATAAAAATAGTTAACTTTTTTTTTTTTTTTTTAAAGACTGGACTCACCGAGAGCTCAAACTGCACAAAGAAATCAACAGGACTCTAGATACTTTGGTTTTCAGTTGACAACCCGAGGGGTGAAACATCAATGGATGGAGAAGGTACATTAAAAAGGGGATACCAGTTTAATTTACATAAAGGGCAGCAACTAACTTCTGGAAACAGCATTAGGGTAAAGCGGTGGAGAGAGGATGAAATGCAAACATCTGTCGTAAAGCCTTCACCATTATCTCAGGTGTATTTATTAGATCTATGCATTTCCTGTTGAAGTGTAATTAGGGAGAGTGTGTCCCCGGTCTCTCTCACCTGAAGGTGACCTCTGGGAGGGAACACCTGACCCCGTTGTGAAAGGGAAGCTTCAGAGAGATGGTCTGGTTTCTATGATCCACGGAGGAAACGGATCCCTGATAAACTCCTAACGTCAGGCCGCAGTTTATCGACACGACGCTCTCCAACCAGTCCGTGGCCATGCTGCTCGCTGCGGGTAAGACATGAAGAGAAATGATGCGTCCGTTACTTTCTGCTGCTTCGAGCACGGCTGCGTGATCCTAAATGCCAAGTGAAATAGTTGGTGATGTGTGAGAGACTTATCAATTTGACAAGTAACCATGGCAGCTCTAAATGAAAGCATTAAAAGGATTTAGGGCTAAAACATTAAAGTATTGGTTGTCTGTAAACGTGTAAGGGTTGCCTAAATGCAGCTCTTATCATCTGGCTTCTCCACTTTGGAGCAGTGAACTGAACTTCATTAAATAATCTGCTAGATTCATATTTTTCTAACCTTTAAAAAAAGGAAAATGTCATCAATTTGTATATTCAGGATAAATAAGGATTCCCATTGGCTGATGCAAAATGGCACCAAATATTTAAAAGGTCATACGTGGCTGTACGCCACTGTTAAGTAGATTTAATCAACTACTGTACTTAAGTACAATTTTGAGGTACTTGTACTTTACTTGAGAATGTATATGTAATGCTACTTTATACTTCTACTCCACTATATTTATTTATTTAACAGCTTTTACATAGTGGACTAACTCTTTAAGTCACAAAAGAGTCAAATATTTAACTAAAAGTCAATCAGAACTGTGTTTGTCTACAGCAGTAAAATGAAACAATATCATCCAGAATGTCACATATAAATATAATATATATATACCATACGTACTTATAGTCAAGTAAAGCTTCTGAATACTTCTTCCACCTCTGTTTAGCTGGGATAACAGATAACAGCTTATTATGGGATGTTCGTGTGTGTCCACGCCCAGCTTTACCTAGCGTTGTTTTAAAGAGTTGTTCATGTGTGTCTTGGACCTGACGAAAGTATCATTGATTATTAAAAACGTGACGGTAAAATAAATGACATAAATAACCTCCATATGGGGTCAGAGTTCAGAGAAGTGACCTGTAATGTAAAAATGTAATTAAAATAACAACATGTTGTAAGATAAACAAACAGCAACGTGTGTTTATTGCTAGCATCACAGTTAGCATTAGCTTCGCGTCTCTTCCTCCGGTTTGCTTTTAATCTAAAGCAACGTCTTTTGAATTCGCATCAAAGGCTTGACTTTGTTTAAAGGTTCAAACTGAGGATACCCAGTGGATGATGGATTAAATACCGTGTCGATAAAACTGTAGCGAAGAGTCAAGAAAAGCCACAGAAGCTCCAGCTTTTGTTCGTGTTGATTTCCAGTTTGATACGCTACGTCACTTCCTTTATCTCCCACGTGGGTTTGTTGTGATTTTTTTATTAAATCCAGAACGATTTTTTTGTTCAGCCCTTCCTTAGTTTTTCTCCTCTCAATTCACTTATTTAGGGTAAAAAGTGTTTCAGAAATTATGCTTTTTATTGTATCCCCTGAAACCTTCAACTGCATAAATCCAGAGGTGGGAAATAACTATGTACATTTAATCAAGTACTGTACTTAAGTACTAGAGGTACTTGTAGCCTACTTGTGTTTTTCCATGTTATTCTACATTGTACTTCTACTCCACTTCAGTTCGGAGGTAAATGATGTACTTTGACTCCACTACATGTATTTAATCCCTTTAGTTACTTCTCTGGATGAATGATGTGAAATATAACCAAGTGTTAAATCAGACTTTAGTTCCACCTGGAGTAAATCCACCAGCTACCCTGCAGTATACAAAGTCATTCAAACTAGCTGCACCTTTACCAGCTTTGAGAACACTTTCATGATCAATCATTATAAAACATATCATATCTATTATTCTGAAATGGACCAATCTGCACAATGACTACTTTTACTGTCGCTACTTTCACTATATTTTGATGATAATACTTTTCTACTTTCACTTGAGGAACATTTTGAATGCAGGACTTTTACTGTAACAGAGTATTCCTACACTCTGGTACTTCTACTTTTACTCAAGTACAAGATCTGAGTACTTCTACTTTTACTCAAGTACAAGATCTGAGTACTTCTACTTTTACTCAAGTACAAGATCTGAGTACTTCTACTTTTACACAAGTACAATATCTGAGTTCTACTTTTACTCAAGTACCAGATATTTGCTTATTTATGTGCTGCTATAGTTGACCTGTTTATTTCTTCACCAAAAAGCTCAAAACGTTGTTATTCTCTGACATGAATTCACTTTTCTACACATTAGTAACTGCATACATCTTTATGTGGGGACTATCACTTTAATACTGTGTGGGTCAAATAGTTTTCTTTTTAAATAAAGCAAACAATAGGAACAAAATCATTCTTACAACATATTTTATTTGCGTGGCTGATTAAAGGATGCTCCGATCCAATGCCCTTACATGTGATACAATCATCGATGCATTAGAGATACAAATACAAATAACGGTCTACTGATATATTCCATAAGAACTCTTTTGGCTTTCTTAAAGATGCAGAGCGAAAACTTTTCTCACCTCAAAAATATACAAACGCTAGGCATATACAAATGTCTTCAAAAAAATACAAATAGCTTGATATACACACAAAAAAATAATCACATTTTGGGATACAGATATAGCTTCAGTGTCTTAAATCCACATTATAATGGGAAGTAGTTAGCTTTTAAATGCTATCACAAGGTACTATCATTTCAGTTCAGAGTCCTGTGTGAGAGAAGGAAAGAATTTAGGTTGCAATCGCCTAAATAATAATGCCTCAGTAAAACCTGCTCGTCCCAAACAAAGCAGAACTTCTTAATTATGCAGTTTATTTAACGCACAGCAGAACCACGCAGCTCCTTATTCTTCTTCGAAGCACCAACAATGTGCAGGAATATCTCTGAGAAAACCAAAAACATGATATGTTCATCTCTGACAATCTGCAAAAAGCACATTTCACTTTAATGCCATTAGCTCTGTAGATCAAACATCGAGTACATTCTGAGGAAGCCTCTTCTCTCACCGCCTGTTCTTCTGACCCTTTACAGTGTTTGAGTCCACTTCAGTTGAGTCGTAAACTGCACAGATATGAGTATGTTCACTCCTCGTTCGTCCTCATCGTGGCCCTCAGGTGGCAGCGTTTGTGTTTCATGGTGAGTCCGTATTCGGGGGTCATGTCCGGCTTTTGCCCCGGCATGGCGTGGAAGTGCAGTTTCTGGACGATGATCGCCAAGAAGAGGTAAACTTCGTTTCTAGCGATGACCTCTCCGATGCAGCGCCTCTTGCCCATGCCGAACACCATCACTCTCTCTCCTTCCTGCTTGTTCACCTCGTTGCCGTCAGAGGACAGGAAACGATCCGGAACGAAGGAAGACGGGTCTTTCCACAGCTCACTGAGAACATACAGATAAAGGAGAAAATAAGATACGCTGCACAAACATCCAAGCATGGCTGCAATCAATCAGAGAACTCATGCTACTTCCTACTTCTTTTTTACATTACTTTAAGTCTTTATGTCTTAAATACATCGTATGCTGCACTGTTGGACGAGCCTCGGACTTTCATTTCAAACCATTTCTCTGTAAATGTTGTTCAAATGACAACGAAGCCTTTGAATGTTGAACTTGCTGTACTGAGCAGCTCCTACGTTTGACCGTCAGTCTTTTTCAATTGTTTTAATACATTTATTCAGAAAAAGGGAACTCACGGGTCGTGATTGATCTGCCACTGATTGATAAACACACAAGTGTCTTTGGGAATGTAGTATCCATTCAGAGACGTGTCTTTAGTGGTGCTGAAAGAGAAAGAGAAATATTGTTAATGTTCACTCCTTTGCCTTTGGTAGAATTACAACCTCAACACAATCAATACTTTTACTGTCGCTACTTTCACTACATTCTGATGAGAATACTTTTCTACTTTCACTTGAGTCACATTTTGAATGCAGGACTTTTACTGTAACAGAGTATTCCTACACTCTGGTATTTCTACTTTTACTCAAGTACAAGATCTGAGTACTTCTACTTTTACTCAAGTACAAGACCTGAGTACTTCTACTTTTACTCAAGAACAAGATCTGAGTACTTCTACTTTTACTATATTCTGATGAGAATACTTTTCTACTTTCACTTTACTGTAACAGAGTATTCCTACACTCTGGTACTTCTACTTTTACTCAAGTACAAGATCTGAGTACTTCTACTTTTACTCAAGTACAAGATCTGAGTACTTCTACTTTTACTCAAGAACAAGATCTGAGTACTTCTACTTTTACTCAAGTACAAGATCTGAGTACTTCTACTTTTACTCAAGTACAAGATCTGAGTACTTCTACTTTTACTCAAGTATAAGATCTGAGTACTTCTACTTTTACTCAAGTACAAGATCTGAGTACTTCTACTTTTACTCAAGTACAAGATCTCAGTACTTCTACTTTTACTCAAGGACAAGATCTGAGTACTTCTACTTTTACTCAAGTACAAGATCTGAGTACTTCTACTTTTACTCAAGTACAAGATCTGAGTACTTCTACTTTTACTCAAGTACAAGATCTGAGTACTTCTACTTTTACTGAAGAACAAGATCTGAGTACTTCTACTTTTACTAAGTACAAGATCTGAGTACTTCTACCTTTACTCAAGTACAAGATCTGAGTACTTCTACTTTTACTAAGTACAATATCTGAGTACTTCTACTTTTACTCAAGTACAAGATCTGAGTACTTTTAGCTTATCTTCTGATAATTAATGTTCTTCGATGGTTGACCTGTTATCTGTTCTCCAAAGAGAGCTCAATACTTAGATGTCTTTACTCTGCAAAGTGTCTTTGAGTTTCTAGAAAAGCGCTATATAAATAAAAAGCATTATTATTATTATTCGTAAGGTAGAGACTCACCAGTGAGGGATGGTGAACGGCAGGAAGGAAGAGTGGCGGAAAATCTCCAGGATGAAAGCCTCCAGAAAGGGAAGGTTGGGTCTGTCGGAGAGAAGAGGGGTGCGATCCAGACCCACTTTGTCCTCTGGAAAACAAAAGATCATTGACTTTTAGTTCAGGACGAGAGTTGAGGGTAGAGTCGAGTAACGTTCTTTGAGAGGGGCAAAAGAAGGGAAACTGCCCCGGGATGCTAATGGAGGATATGGTTCATGTTTTGTTTTGTTAACTTTATTATTTCCCCTTCTTGTTTCAAGATTCAAGTTTCAAGTCTTTTACTGTCATGTGTACATATACGTTAAAGTTTAGATACGACAATGAGAATCTGAGGTCACAGGCTCCTCCCACAGAGCAACACAATCAAACAGATACAACAGAATATAGTAGAAATCGTGCAGAATAGTCTACAGTCATTGGAATATAAATATGAGGTGCAGACAGATGAATGGATGTTCTTTCAAAGGTTCAGGTGTTTAACGGTCTGATGGCCCGTGGGATGAAACTGTTTGGGTGTTTGCCTTGGGTCCCTTGAAAGGCGCTATACAAATGTGATCTATTATTATGATGATGATGTACTTACTCAGCTCTTGATACAGCCTCTCCTGTATCTCGGGGTAAGCCACCAGGTACATCACGGACCAGGACAGAGCCGTGGAGATGGTGTCAAAACCTGGAAGAGAAACATCTGTAAGGACACTTTGCAGAGGTGGGAAGTAGTGGAGTACAAATACTTTGTTACTGTGCTTAAGTACATGTTGCTGGTATCAGTACTTTACTCCACTACTTATTTTTCTGACCACTTTTTACTTTGACTTCTTAGATTTTGAACACAAATACCTGTACTTTCTACTTCTTACATGTTGAACACAAATACCTGTACTTTCTACTTCTTACATGTTGAACACAAATACCTGTACTTTCTACTTCTTACATGTTGAACACAAATACCTGTACTTTCTACTTCTTACATGTTGAACACAAATACCTGTACTTTCTACTTCTTACATGTTGAACACAAATACCTGTACTTTCTACTTCTCACATGTTGAACACAAATACCTGTACTTTCTACTTCTTACATTTTGAACACAAATACCTGTACTTTCTACTTCTTACATGTTGAACTCAAATACCTGTACTTTCTACTTCTCACATGTTGAACACAAATACCTGTACTTTCTACTTCTCACATGTTGAACACAAATACCTGTACTTTCTACTTCTTACATGTTGAACACAAATACCTGTACTTTCTACTTCTTACATGTTGAACTCAAATACCTGTACTTTCTACTTCTCACATGTTGAACACAAATACCTGTACTTTCTACTTCTTACATTTTGAACACAAATACCTGTACTTTCTACTTCTTACATGTTGAACTCAAATACCTGTACTTTCTACTTCTCACATGTTGAACACAAATACCTGTACTTTCTACTTCTCACATGTTGAACACAAATACCTGTACTTTCTACTTCTTACATGTTGAACACAAATACCTGTACTTTCTACTTCTTACATGTTGAACACAAATACCTGTACTTTCTACTTCTTACATGTTGAACACAAATACCTGTACTTTCTACTTCTTACATGTTGAACACAAATACCTGTACTTTCTACTTCTCACATGTTGAACACAAATACCTGTACTTTCTACTTCTTACATTTTGAACACAAATACCTGTACTTTCTACTTCTTACATGTTGAACTCAAATACCTGTACTTTCTACTTCTCACATGTTGAACACAAATACCTGTACTTTCTACTTCTCACATGTTGAACACAAATACCTGTACTTTCTACTTCTTACATGTTGAACACAAATACCTGTACTTTCTACTTCTTACATGTTGAACACAAATACCTGTACTTTCTACTTCTTACATGTTGAACTCAAATACCTGTACTTTCTACTTCTTACATGTTGAACTCAAATACCTGTACTTTCTACTTCTTACATGTTGAACACAAATACCTGTACTTTCTACTTCTTACATGTTGAACTCAAATACCTGTACTTTCTACTTCTTACATGTTGAACACAAATACCTGTACTTTCTACTTCTTACATGTTGAACTCAAATACCTGTACTTTCTACTTCTTACA
This sequence comes from Notothenia rossii, assembly GCF_949606895.1. NCBI lineage: Eukaryota > Metazoa > Chordata > Actinopteri > Perciformes > Nototheniidae > Notothenia > Notothenia rossii. Next base: position 3,629,265 of record NC_136904.1, on the reverse strand, counting down.
TGTTGAACTCAAATACCTGTACTTTCTACTTCTTACATGTTGAACTCAAATACCTGTACTTTCTACTTCTTACATGTTGAACACAAATACCTGTACTTTCTACTTCTTACATGTTGAACTCAAATACCTGTACTTTCTACTTCTCTCATTTTCCAAACAGCTGGTTCCTTTAGTCTGAATGTGTGTTTGGTGGCCTGATCATTATTATTTAGAGTCATTGCGTGCCTATTGATTTGAACACGATCCGTGTATCCATCATTTCCTGGTCTTCTCTAAAGAAGAGGGACCAATGAAAACGTTGTCATGTTGCCGTTGGTCAGCATGGAAACATTCATTAGCTAACAATGACATTATTGTTCTATTAATATAAAGGGAGGTCAGGTACTCTTTAAAACAGCTGCTAGTTATGGGTACTTTTTACTGAAGTACATTTCAAAGCCTCTTTACTTTGACTTGAGTAAAGAAGTTTAGTCAGTACTTCCACTTTCACCAGAGTATTTTTAAACACGAGTATCTGTACTTCTACTTGAGGAAAGGATGTGAGTACTTCTACTTGAGGAAAGGATGTGTGTACTCTTGCCCTCTCTCTAATGTTTGTAGTCTTTAAAGTGGAGCAATCTCTTCTAATATTCATGCAGAGAAATAAAACCCACCGGCTCCAAACAGGTCGTTGACGATTCCTACGATCTTCTCGTCTGACATCTGGATGTTTGAGTTCTCGTCCAGCTTCCTGTCCTCACAGTGATCGATGAGGGAGTCTGTGATGTCACGAATGTTATCCTGGAGGAAGACGATAAAGGAAATCTCAATAAATGGTTTCAAATAAAACACGGACACGTGGTTTTCATGTATAAGACAAGATAAGATAAGATGGAACTGTATTTATCCCCTTGGGGAAATGTAGGCGTTAATAGCAGCAACAGGGTCAGAGTTAAAAACAGGATTCACATTTTGTGTCTTTGAGTTTCTAGAAATGGATTATTATTATTATTCTAGAAACATGGTTTTCATGTGTGATTTAAAGGTCTCCTATTATTCTGTTTTTCATCAATATATCACAGGTCTCAGATATATACAGAGCCTGTCTCTGATTGGCTGAAACACCAAACAGATCATTGCAGCATTACCCATAATCCCCTCTGTTTCAGCCCTGTTTCCAAAGTGCTGATTCTCTGTCTGTTACTTTAGATGAAAATAAGGAGCCCCTCCCCACGCCCCTCTGAGAGACATTTGGTTACAAAGAACTCAATGGAGCTCTAGGAGGAGATTCAGGTGATAAGGGGGGGGGGGGGTTACCTTGGTTGCTGATTGGCTAACGGTTACACAAGACAAAACATCGCTATGACATCACAAAGTGGACACAATCTGATCAGCTCATTTTCAGACAGGTTTTTATAGAAATGGATCAGGACAAAAAGAGAGAGAATCTTTGTTCCTGAAACTTTCAGAGTCTCTTTCCACAGAGGGGACACATGTTGATGTAGAAGAGACATGAAGAAGAGGGGACACATGTTGATGTAGAAGAGACATGAAGAAGAGGGGACACATGTTGATGTAGAAGAGACATGAAGAAGAGGGGACACATGTTGATGTAGAAGAGACTTGAAGAAGAGGGGACACATGTTGATGTAGAAGAGACATGAAGAAGAGGGGACACATGTTGATGTAGAAGAGACATGAAGAAGAGGGGACACATGTTGATGTAGAAGAGACATGAAGAAGAGGGGACACATGCTGATGTAGAAGAGACATGGAGAAGAGGGGACACATGTTGATGTAGAAGAGACATGGAGAAGAGGGGACACATGTTGATGTGGAAGAGACAGGAAGAAGAGGGGACACATGTTGATGTAGAAGAGACATGGAGAAGAGGGGACACATGTTGATGTAGAAGAGACTTGAAGAAGAGGGGACACATGTTGATGTAGAAGAGACATGGAGAAGAGGGGACACATGTTGATGTAGAAGAGACATGAAGAAGAGGGGACACATGTTGATGTAGAAGAGACATGAAGAAGAGGGGACACATGTTGATGTAGAAGAGACATGGAGAAGAGCGGACACATGTTGATGTAGAAGAGACATGGAGAAGAGGGGACACATGTTGATGTAGGAGAGACATGGAGAAGAGGGGACACATGTTGATGTAGAAGAGACATGAAGAAGAGGGGACACATGTTGATGTAGGAGAGACATGGAGAGCGCGCTGTACCTTGTCGTAAGTGGTGTAATGCTCGGTGACGATCTTCTGAATGAACGCGTTGAATCGAGCGTTGATCTGCATGAAATTCTTCATGGTGGTGCTCGGCAGGAACCTCAGAGCGGGGATAAAGTCCCCGGGGTTTCCGCTGCCCACCACCCGTCCGAACTCATCGCTGAGGTTCACCAAACTCAGCAGCTCCTCGTCGTCGTGGTGGTATCTCCGTCCGAAGCACATACCGCAGATCACGTTGGCGACGGAAACCACGATGTGTCGGAAAGGATCGAAGCGGCCGTCCGCCTGCATGACGGTGTTCAGCTGTTTGATCAGGTGCTCGCCCTCTTTGCAGATGTGTTCCTCCAGCATGCACGAGTACTCTGGGGTCGTCCCTTCAAGCTTGGAGAAAGATCTCAGAGCACTGTACGCTAGTTTCCTTCGGGCACGCCAAACTCCAGCTTGATCCGTACTGAACGCAAGACTCTTTCCGTCGTTTATGAGCCGGAAGCTGGGCAAATCTGGTCTTCCAGCAAAATCGTCCCCTTGTTTGATGAGAGCCTGGCGAATGGTTTCGCTTCCACTCAGAACCACGACGGGTCGCATCCCGATCTGGATCTGGAACACTTCTCCGTAGCGTTTGCTCATGGCCGTGAGACTCAGATAAGGTCGGCTTCCCACTTCCAGAACATTCCCGATTATCGGAAGAGGTTTCGGGCCGGGAAGACGACGAAGACCCTCGGGGATCTTGTCGTTGAAACATTTGAGGATCAAGTAGGCCAGACATATCGTTACCATGGCCACCAGACTCTCAGAAACTGACACCGCTCCAATTACTGGGAGATTCATGAGCACCATGATGAAGACTCTCTATTTTCTGTCTTTGTTTCTTCTGGCGTCTGCACAACCTGGACATGAGATAGAATCAGAGTCAGAATACCTGTATTCGTCCCACAGAGGGGACATGTACATGTGTTACAGCAGAAAAGAGCCAAAGACAGCTTAATGTTAACTAAGAAGCATGCATAAAAAGATTATTAAAATGTAAGAAAATTACACAATTTACAAAATACACATCTGTAACAGTTCTGAGGATTTAGCAGCCAGGTATATATTGCACAGTTATTAACGGCATATATATATATATATTATAATATATATATATATATATATTATAATATATATATTATAATATATATATATATATATATTATAATATATATATATATATATATATATATATATATATTGTACATATTTGGTATTCAACACGCAAACAGGGGTTTGAACCATGCTCCCCCGATCCCAACACCAACGCACTAATCCACTGCGTCACACGCCTCCAAGCATGATTTCTTTAATTGATTGTTTCTCCAGCTTATTTTATTTTCTCCATTATCTGCATTTTCAGCCAGGTAGATATTGCACAGTAATTAACGGCATTTATATATATTGCACATAGTTGGTATTTAACAACAACGGGGAGGGGCATCAGAGGAGAGAAGTTAGGGAGGAGGAGAGGTGTTGTGCAACATGTTGACTACATTAAGTTTAACAGCACCTGAAGGCAGCACACGGCATGTGTTTGATATTAATTGGACTCTTTAGATGCACAAAAACACTTTTTGCAATCTTATGCAAAAGTAGTTATCTATGTGAATCGTACTACAATATGACTCATTGAACGCTTATACATAAAATCAAAACAATAATAAGCATGTGTGATGTTTTAATTGTTCTCTTGAGCTGCACAAAATCACCTTTTGCAAGCTTATGCAAAAGTAGTTACCCATGTAAATCGTATTACTTATTATTGAACGCTTATACATACAACCAAACAATAATAAGCATGTGTTTGGTATTAATTGTTCTCTTGAGCTGCACAAAAACACCGTTTGCAACCTTATGCAGAGCTAGTTATCTAGTTAATCTTATTACTTAATGCTCAAACATGCAACCACATATTAAAACATTAATAAGCATGTTAAAGCTGCAACTACAAAGTCCAAATGTATACTTATTAACAGCCATGCTTGCAGAATAATCTCCACTCAGCACTTTGCTCCTATCACCGCGCGCTCACTGAAATCTGCCGTCTCGTGCATAAATGAACTCACCTTAGTGAAGCGGGAACAGCAGAACAACTCTCGGATCCGATGAAGACTTGTCAAGATCGTAAAGAAAAATATCTTTTAGAAGAGTTAAGTCCGAGTTTACTCTCTTCATGTCCCAAAACAGAGGCATGGCTCGTGCTTTATAGCGCGCTCCGCAGCTCCATTGGCTGCTGGTCGTGACGTAATCTCTATCTCTCTCTCTGTTTGGCATGAATGAAGTTTAGTACAGAGAAAAGGCGTGTGCGTGTGTGTGTGAGTGTGTGTGCGTGTGTGTGTGTGTGTGTGTGTGTGTGTGTGTGTGTGTGTGTGTGTGTGTGTGTGTGTGTGTGTGTGTGTGTGTGTGTGTGTGGTGTTGCTGTGCGTGACTCTGCGAGATTACAGATAGTTTGGAACTTAGTGTCAATAAAGACATGATGGAATATTGCTCAGAAACCTTTGCATGACTTTGTTTGATGACTGGCTTTTTGTATGGATAGCTAACACGCAATAACAATCAGAGGCACGTCTTATTTCCGCCACTATGGACCCGTCTCTATACTTTAATGTCATGTCACCTAAATATATACATTTTTAAAGGTTTTGCAGATACGTAGGCCTATATGGTGAAATTTATGTTTTATTTTACTTTTTTCGGTATATTTGGAAATTTGGAGTGAATGAAAGACACTGCCTTTGCAACCTATCGGAGTCTGTGGATGTGTTGGCTACAACAGAAATCTCTAACTTCCCTGAGATAAAGTGATCCACTCATCTTAACAAATCTCATGCAAATGACTTAAAGCGATACCAGCTCTTCATATCCTCTCTTTGATGAGGTGATGTAGTGATTTAGAGCTGGACCGATATGTGGGGGGAAGCTTTTATCAACGATTGTATTGGTGAATGAGAGGAAGAGTTTATTTAGTGCATGGTTCAAAAGCCTGGAAGCTACAGCACTTTTTTAAAAAACAACATTTTGACTCGTTTCTAAATGATATGTGATTCTAAAGTTGCTCTAAAATGATTTACTTTCACACATGTCTAGGATCTGTTTCTCTGATCTTAACTATAGTCAAAGCGACTCAACATTTATGCATTTTTAAACTAAAAATAAGGTTTATATTTGTGTAAATTAGATGTATTGACCATACATTTGAAAAAGGATATGCGATATTCAAATTGTATTTAAGCGTCAGGATTGTAAGCGGCAAAATCAAAACACGTCTGCAAATCATATTTGTAAGGGTCATTTAAAGTCACTCCTGTCTGATTGCAGTAATAAAGCTCCAGGTTTTAGTGTGAGAGTTTGGGACAGAGCCATGGGGATATCAATAAATAAAGGGTTGACACATAAAAAGCGTGCTACTGGAAGTTAGAAGAGAATACATCAAGAACATCTGTAGATAAATGTTTCGTTAGCCGTTTTAAAAACAGATTTCTGGCACATTGTTGGCTTTTACAAATACTCTGTGCATTGAAAGGCTTGAGTTCAGCCTGACATATATTATTAAGGCGTTTAGGCTGAAGCTAGGGTTCGAGTTATGGAAGCCAACGGGAGCTCCCAAGGAGGGGTCTGAGCTCAGACGCAGTGAAATCATACATCTGTGGGGTTCGCTAATACATTACCAACAACCATTATTTGAATCACAAATAATGCATGAGTCAATGTAATGAGTATTATTTACGTTAACGAGGTAAATAGGCTAAAAGAAAAACATTTTTTCCAAAGAATTACGGATCTCTTGAATGACAATATGCCTGCGCTGCACCTACAAGGCGCGCGATACATGATTGCGCGATCTATGTGAGCGTGCTGCGCGAGCCGAGATGATGTGTGTGTGCGTAGTTGAACCTTTTCATATTTAAGTTTGTAGCAAGTAGAGGGCTGCTGCTGCTGTGTGTGCGTGTGTGTGTGTGTGCGTGTGTGTGTGTGTGTGTGTGTGTGTGTGTGTGTGTGTGTGTGTGTGTGTGTGTGTGTGCGTGTGTGCGTGTGTTTGTGTGTGTGTGTGTGTGATTTCAGTAATGAAGATCCAGGTTTTAGTGTGAGGGTTTGGGACAGAGCCACCCCTGGGGATATGGATAGATAAAGGGTTAAAATATAGTCATGGACATCTTTAAATAAGTGTTATTCCAGCCCTTTTAAAAACAGATTTCTGCCACACTGTTGGTTATTATGAACGCTTTTAGGCTTTTACAGAAACGATTGTATTGAATGGCTTGAGGTCAGCCTGATACAGTTCAAGTTTAACAAAGCATGCAACTGGAAGTAAGAAGAGAATAAGTCAAGACAATCTGTAGATAAATGTTTTGTTCGCTCTTTTAAAAACAGATTTCTGGCACATTGTCCGTTATTAGCTGAAAGCTCATTTAAAGTCAGTGTGATTTCAGTGATCCAGGTTTCAGAGGGAGGCGTATGTGACAGCCCTTTTAAAAACAGATTTCTGGTATATTGTTGGTCACTTTTAACACTACGGGCTTTCTTTTGAACATATCTGCAAACCACAGCTCCCTGAGGGTCATTTGAAGTCGCTCCTGTGTGATTGCAGTAATAAAGATCAGTTTCATTGCAGAAAGGCAGGTTTTGTGACGTTTCCTCAGCAGCTGTTGGTCCTGATTCAACATGTCGTGTTCCTACCTGTTGCTTCAGCTCTGGAGTTAAAGATTGACCAGTGGTTGCGTGAGAGCCGGTGATCAAACCTCCCTTTGAAGAGGAGGAGGGGGAGTGAAAGGGCAGAAGAGTTCAATACCATTCCTCTTTGTCTCCTTTGCAACCTGCTATACCCAGAAACACTTTGCTGAGCCAGCATTAACAACGCTCCACATTCGAGTGGTGGAAAGTAACTAAGTACATTTACTCAAGGGCTGTTCTTACGTACAATTTGTAGATACTTTAATTGAGTATTTTCATTGTATGCTACTTTGTGCTTTTCCTCCACTGCATGTATTTAATACCTTTAGTTACTTCACAGATCTGGATGAATGATGTGAAATATAATCAAGTGTTAAATCAGACTTTAGTTCCACCTGGAGTAAATCCACCAGCTACCCTGCAGTATACAAAGTCATTCAAACTAGCTGCACCTTTACCAGCTTTGATAACACTTTCATGATCAATCATTATAAAACATATCATATCTATTATTCTGAAATGGACCAATCTACACAATGACTACTTTTACTGTCTCTACTTTCACTATATTTTGATGAGAATACTTTTCTACTTTTACTTGAGGAACATTTTGAATGCAGGACTTTTACTGTGACAGAGTATTCCTACACTCTGGTACTTCTACTTTTACTCAAGTAAAAGATCTGAGTACTTCTACTTTTACTCAAGTACAAGATCTGAGTACTTCTACTTTTACTCAAGTACAAGATCTGAGTACTTATTATGTCTGGCTTTATAAGTGGAATACGAAAAGGTTTTTAAAGTGCATTTCCTGTGAAGTGATCAGTCATCCTTATTCACAATGAGCTCATTTGCATAAACTCTGAATGCATGTCAGTCTCTTTGGGTAAAAGCGTTTAGCAACTCACATGATGCATGGTTACTTTATGGGGCTTATTATTAACCTTTGAGAAAACACGTGTTTGTCTAATTAAAGGTGGACATAAAAACTGAAATATAACATCGATTGATTCTGAAATTTGGATCAGCCACTAAACGATCTATGGATGAAGAACTTAAGTATATCGATAACTTACTCCTCATGTCACTCCTGTTTAAAAAGCGCCATAAAGAAGACTTCAAATACTCTCAATATGCTTAAAATTGAATGTATGAGATATGACGGTTAAACACATGGAACATTTGATACATTTGAGCAAAACTCACGAAACGAGTCCAATCATCCTTTTGCTGTTATTGTACTTTCTGCATAATCTTTCATCAAGACTCCTGGATTTAGGTTTGGTAATTATGCAAAGGCAAAATGGTGCATGAACAATAACCATAACCATCTCCTAGAATGAAACAGAAATGTAAAAAAATATACTCATTAAAGATTTAAAGGAGGAATGTGGGTTTCTTTGAGGCTTAAACAAAACCTCTGTGTTTTTATAACGCTTGAAGTTGTGTTTAGAAACAGCCGCATGTATTTCAGGTAGATCCGTATTCACCACACACACACACACACACACACACACACACACACACACACACACACACACACACACACACACACACACACACACACACACACACACACACACACACACACACACACACACACACACACACACACACACACACACACACACACACACACACACACACACACACACCTCGAGCCATATGGAAGAAGAGCGTGCATTGGGGAGGAGTCAGGCAGGTAAAAGTGTGTGTTTTTATTTGTCTAAATCCTCGTGTAGATCCTCGCGGACTCCGGCTCTCCGGGGACTCTCCCCGCGCGCCTCTCTCCCGCGCGCCTCTGCAGGTTGCGTGAGAAGCGGAGCTCGCGACCAGAGGGGAGGGTCTCGCTCTTCTGGACAATCCTAAATCTGCTCGGTCAAGTCACGCGAAGGCAGCGGCAGGAAAAGACACAAGGGTCTTAAACTCTTAAACTCTCAGAACAAAGAGAGCGAGACCTCGTTTTCTCTCGCGCTCGGGCACGAAGGTGCACATATTTGCGCGCGCTATAGCTTCTGTAAACGCGAGGATCTTTTGGGGCTTTGGAGTCATGCAATGTGAGGCTGAGCTGCACCAAAACAACTTATGAAAACTAAACTCAGGACGAGGGGGAGCTCTCTGTCACGCAGAGTGGAGAGGAAGGGGCTCTTGGGGAGAAACACGAAGAAATACAAAGAAATATAAAGAAATACAAAGAAATACAAAGAAATATAAAGAAATACAAAGAAATATAAAGAACCGTAAAGAAATACAAAGAAATAGAAAGAAATAGAAAGAAATATAAAGAAATATAAAGAAATACAAAGAAATATAAGGAACCGTAAAGAAATACAAAGAAATAGAAAGAAATAGAAAGCAAGTTTAACTTTAATCAGGAGGAGACAGAGGTCTAACTTCACTACAGAGAAACTACAGTGACAATGTACAGAGATAAAGAAATATCAATAAATAAATGCATTCATAATGATAATACAAAATAATAATAATAATAATAATAATAATAATAATAAACAATTATACATGAAAATAGCTTAAAATAGTAATTTAACAGTAAACAATTATATATTCCAAAATTGCAATAATATGAAGACTAAAATAATAATAATAATAATACAAACACAATAATAAACAATTATACATTAAAATAGTGGCAATAATAATATTAATACTAAATAACAACAATGCGGGGGCTTAACACTGAGAGACAGCACTTTAATGCACACGATGAAAAGCTACAAACAAACAGAAAGATGAACCCATTCTTCACGATGGGATCTGATTACAGCTGCACAATAACCCACAATGCCTTCTGACAAAGCAACATGAAGGACCCACTGTTACCTCTAACGGCTCAGAGTGCTTCAACACAGAGGAATGATTGAGGTTCACTTCAGTCATAATGACTATCTTTAGTTCAGAGCACCTGATTCATTTATAATCTGAGCCTCCTATTGTTCAGATCCACAGATGAAGCCTTGCAACTTAAGTGTGTGTGTGTGTGTGTGTGTGTGTGTGTGTGTGTGTGTGTGTGTGTGTGTGTGTGTGTGTGTGTGTGTGTGTGTGTGTGTGTGTGTGTGTGTGTGTGTGTATGAGTGGGATCACAACAGGTAAGCGCCATGCTGGAGGCATAGCACACTTTAAATGTCACGCACTCACACACACACACACACACACACACACACACACACACACACACACACACACACACACACACACACACACACACACACACACACACACACACACAATTGGCCGTGTGTCTTCTCATCAGGCAAACTTACATGAAGTAGAAGACAGAAGGAGAAAGGTGTTTCTGTCATGGCGCTGTAAAGGATTCAAATTCACATTCACATTCACAGTCAAAGCCGTTTGCTATCAGGCGCCGAGATTTTTCGAACAAACTTTTTCACAATTTAAGGATTGTAGTTTGTCTCCTCATCAACTTTAATTTAAAGATATCAAACCTGACAAGAGATAAACAAACAACAACAAATGGTGTAAAGTTCCCTGTTTAAAATAAAACATTTGGTACTTTCTATCAATCTACAGTCAGGCCTTTAAAAGAAGAATATCAATTAATAAGAGGTCCCATGAGATGCCAATTGCCTTTACGTCCTGTAGAGAAGTTAAAATCCACCTACTGTTATTTGAATATTAAGATTCCCTGCAGAACGCATCGACAGAAAACACAATAAAGCACAGATTGCCTTATAAACACACTATATGTAATTACTGTAAAACTTAAAAGGCTTACTTGAAGAATCATAATGAGAATCAGGTTTATCAGCAGGTTGACACGTGCGGGAAATTCCACTTGATGTCGTGGTGCATACATAAAAGAAAACAAACACAGATAGATAACTATTTTAAGAATCCTATAATAACATTACAACATTCAGGAGAAGACAACATAAACAACAACTGTTCATACTCAAAGTGCACGAATATATGGGTTTGAGTAAAGTAATGAAACCCCAGTGAGAGGCAGAGGAACCCGAGGAAGTGATTTAGTGGTGAGTGATATTCTGCTCACTTGTTAAAAAGATTAAAGAGATTACATGCGGCTATAGGAAGTGGAGAGTTTAGTAGCTTCTGTGGAAAAGCAACCACAGGATGAGGTGTGAACACTTCTGTCCGTTTCACAGCGCTCAGGAGGGGAGGAAGAAACTAAAGGAAATGTGCTCCTGCCCTCAGCCATAAACCTCGGAGAGAATTCTTGGACATAAAAGCAGGTGTAATGACTGTGAAGGGTGTTCGTTCCTACTCACGCTACGGCTGTCACGCACACACCTTTAAAGCAGGTGTGTGTGTGTGTGTGTGTGTGTGTGTGTGTGTGTGTGTGTGTGTGTGTGTGTGTGTGTGTGTGTGTGTGTGTGTGTGTGTGTGTGTGTGTGTGTGTGTGTCTTTGCATACCGCCGCTGTCAGGAGGTTGTTTTTTCTTTGTGTTGGATTTCATGATTTAGGCTGACTGAACCTCTCCGGGTCATGAAGCTATAAATGTTTATATGTTCTCATGCTTTTTATATCGCTTTTGAAAGTAGAACATCCAACATTAGGAGCTGTTTAGATAAAAATACACTCCTAAAAACATGGAAAACTCTCCTTTTAAATCACTGCTGGCTTCACTTTGATCAGACATCAGAAGGAAATGTACTCGAGTGGTGAGTATAATGTGTACCATGTCCAGGTTTTTGAACTTTACTTGAGTTTTTACATTTTATGCATCTTTATACTTCTTCTTCAGTACATCTCAGAGGGAACCAGGGGGACACTAAAGAGTGACGCACACAGCTGGGAGACCAGGGGACACTAAAGAGTGACGCACACAGCTGGGAGACCAGGAGACACTAAAGAGTGACGCGCACACAGCTGGAGACGAGGAGACACTAAAAAGTGACGCATACAGCTGGGAGACCAGGGGACACTAAAGTGTGACGGACACAGCTGGGAGACCAGGGGGACACTGAAGAGTGACGCACACAGCTGGGAGACCAGGGGACACTAAAGTGTGACGCACACTGCTGGGAGACCAGGAGACACTAAAGAGTGACGCACACTGCTGGGAGACCAGGGGACACTAAAAAGTTACCCACACAGCTGGGAGACCAGGGGACACTAAAGAGTGACGGACACAGCTGGGAGACCAGGGGGACACTGAAGAGTGACGCACACAGCTGGGAGACCAGGGGACACTAAAGTGTGACGCACACAGCTGGAGACCAGGGGACGCTAAAGAGTGACGGACACAGCTCGTAATGGAAATGTTTTGTCGGCCTCCGTTCTTATAGTAACGTTTACAGAGAACATGAACGTTTGCACAATTTGCTCCACATTGGATGAATGTAAACTCTTGTATGGGTTTCCTGAAATCAGTCAATAGCCTTTTTTTTAATTTACGATCTGCAGTAAAATGATGGACGTGGGTTTATCAAGAGGTCAGAGGGTGGTGTGCAAAACGTGAATCACTATCGCAGGTCAGACGGGCTTAAGTTGTACTAATATAATACAATCAAGTAGCATTTTGCACTTTTGCTTGTAATGGAGCATATCTTTAGATTGTGTTTACTTCAGTTAAGATCTGATTACTTCAAACTGAGCCATTGTTTCATTTATCTGTGGTTGTTCTGCATGAAATACAAGGCTTATACAATCTGGTCCAGATCTGATGAGCTGTGAAGATCAAGGAAGTGGAAAAACAGAATGGGAATTTCCCCCCGAAGATCTGACAGGTCTCACATTGAGCTCTCGTGTCAGATTAGTTACCCAGGCCTCTCACTGTTGCTGCAATAATCATCTTTATTTGTTACTGAGAATCTGACTATTCAGGGTTGACTGTAATACATGACTCATTACACATTCAAAACGTTACTACATGACTCATTTCTCCACATCCTAAGCTACGAGTTGCGTCTCCTGTTACTCAACTTGTATTACTAAGCTCTGTCAGGAGATTCAACATTCAAGGCTATATCATGTGCTCAGCAGCTACAGCAGATGTAGCACTCAGAAACGGAAGTCCTCCTCCCACAGAGCAACATGAATATATATGGACATAGCACAGATAAAATGGAGCAAGAGAATGTTTTGAGATGTGCAAGTAAATACAAATAAAATAGAAATAGTGCAAGAAGAGTCTATATACAAGTAAATGGAATATTAGATAAATAAACAGCAAGTTGCAAACAGATGAATGTTATGGATGTTCTTTCAAACGTGCAGGTGTTTAATCGTGGCCTGTGGGATGAAACTGTCTCTGAGTCTGGTGGTTTTATAATGCTCCAAATGTCCCGTATAAAACATAAAATAACTTCTTCTCTGTCGTGGCTTCCTTCCTTTCTTTCTATCCAAGTCACTTTCACAGCACGTCTTTCTTCCATAAGATGAATTGTTCTCACGTTTGGATGACTTGCACATCGGTGGTGTCTTGATACCAGGGTCGGCCCTGACCAATTTGCCGCCCTAGGCAAGATTTTAGCTGGCGCCCCCCCCCCCCCCCCCCCCCCCCCAAATGCAGACACTCACTCTGATTTGCGTATGTAAGCACGGTTGTGGATTCACCAAAACAGAAAGATATGGACACAAGCTGTGTGCAAATATATTGAGTATCCTATCCATTTGAGCATGATTTGAGTGGGGGGTGGTCCTCACCTCCTCTAGGGGGGTCCGGGGGCATGCTCCCCCGGGAAGATTTTTTTTTAATATTGAAGTTAAAAGCATCAATCTGCTGCACTTTGAGAGCAACATTAAGAGAGCTATGGATACATCTCTCAACATCCAGATGAAACAGAACTGGAAGCAGATTTTCTTTTTCTTTATGGATATTTTACAAATCACTCCCCTTTTAAACTGTATTCTTGTTTATTAATAACAACTTTATTTTACTGTCATATAGTATTTTATACTATAAGAGAATAGATGAAAATCTATTCTCTAATTTTTTTATAGCTATAATGATCATATAAAGGTGTGCCTTTGCCTCACTGAGCTGAGGTTATCAGAGCCTCTCAGTCTTTCAGGAGAGAGCTCTCTAAAGCTCTCCCCCCCGCGGCTACTTACACAGTAAATTCCAATGTTAATAAAAGCTGTATACGTTTTTTGGGAGTTTGATTTATTTTAAATTAACACAAATACAACATTTAAAACCTATAATTGCACACTAAAACCATTATTTCAAAAAAGAACTATTTCACATAAACCTCTGGTTTTTACTGGGGCTGGGGCGGTTCAACTTGATTTGGGGGGGGTATGTTCGCCATAGTTTATAGGCGCTGTACGCAATAAAGGCGTAGTTCTGTTAGTATAAGATGATAAGATGTACTTTGTTGATCCAAAATCGGGAAATTGTCTTGTTATGAAATAAAAAAAATAAAAAAAATAAAAATTCTAACTTTTTTATTTTTTATTTTAATTTTTGGCGCCCCCCATTGATTGATGCGCCCTTAGCATTCGCCTATACTGCCTATGCCAAGGGCCGGCCCTGCTTGATACTGTGCTTTGGAAAGTGAAAACATTTACTTTCTACACATTCAACAAAAAAAGCAGGCCTTCACAATAGTCAAAACGAATCCAACAAAAGAGGCAAAACTCAAATAAAATAAACAACAACCTAGGTAGTCTTGCTTTCTTTGTATCTTTCTGTAACTTTAACGGTAATTTAACGGTTAGAAATGCCTCGGTGGCATCTTTCCAACTGGCTCTACGTTCATTCACTCCACAGCTCATTATGGGCGTTCTTTTAACCAATCACATTTCACCACAATCTCCAGCAGCCAATCATCGTGCTGCATTCAAACTTTAAAATGGCTCTCCTGCAGTCAGCTGTGATTTCAGGTGTTCATCACACCTCCTCTTCATCACACCTCATCTTCATCACACCTCCTCATTAAATCCAGATCTTCCTCTGCGACTAATACATAAAATAAATAAAAAGGATTCTTGTTTATTTCAACGGTTGCTGCAAAAACAAAATAAAGTAGAAGGTGTACGCAAACAGCAACGACCTAATGTCATTATTCACATGTAAGAAACACAAAGCAAAAGACTCATGTCATGACTCGACACAAATACTCCTATCCTGTGAAAAGAAATATACTACGGATAATTAGATTTGTGTTTATAAGGCGGCTTTCTAGAGAGTTTTTTGAACATGCCAGCATTTATACTCACACACACGGACCTGCGGGTTGAATGCAGAGTCTAAATCTCACCGTGAGTGCTGTGCGTGGATAAAAAGCAGATTCAAATCCTTACATTTTCATTACAATTTCACACACTCTCAGTTTGCGGTTCAGTATTTTGCACAAGGACACTTCGACAGACTGCAGAAGCTGGGGAACTCCTAATTTAATATAATAGGAGGTTACAAAGATATAAATACCATCTATAGGAAACCCATTAACCACAAGCAAACTGTTGCTGTTCACCCTCCTTCTGTTTCGGTCTGCAAGATAAACGCCGGTTCACCAAAATGTCAAACCATAGCGTGCGAACGGTGACGAGACTATCTCAGAGGAGAGATCTCTGACCTCAGATCAGGTCAAAGCAGAGTCCAAGTAAAGCACAGAGAATAAAGGAAACGTTCACGGGTTTTCAGTGAGATTAAACATGTTTATTTTGTTGGAAATAAGAGGATAAGACAAGCCAATCCAGACATTTCAAAGTAAGAGTGTTAGTAGGTGAAATGTTTGACTTCATTTCAAATTGTTATATATTTACATGCTTCAAATTGCTAAAGACAGGTTAAAGACCTCAAAACCCCGCGGAAAAGGCAACAAGGTTTCCTGAATTCAGTAAATAGCCTTTTTTCTTTTTTTTACGATCTGCAGTAAAATGATGGACGTCGGTTTATCAAGAGGGTGGTGTGCAAAACGAGAGTCACTATCACAGGTCAGACACATCTGTAAACTCAGGTTAAAACAGACAATCGATAGATAACAGGCACCCAAATCAGCTGATCGGCGGCTGATATCAGCTTCGCACGCAACCACAGACTCAGCCCTGGTTAGAGGAGTTGTTCAGATACTTTACAGAAAGAAAGGTCATAAAAACACAGTGAGAAAATACTACGAACGCATTGAAAACCTTACTTAGGTAAAAGAGTGGCGAGACAAATTTACTTAAAGTTTAAAATAAAGATCAAGTAGCCGTAATGCTGAAAAACAAACCTTAAGTTGTGTTTTATTAATATACAACGCTGGGTGGTTAAATATTTATTATGTATGCTTACAAAACATGATGTATTGTTTTAATATTCAATAGATGTATGATAATGTAAAACCCTAGAACAGGGGGAAAGATTGAGTGAAAAGAGGAATATGAGGTGGTTATGTTTGAGAAGAAGTGATATTAGATCGAAATGGAAATAATTAGGTTAAGTTGTTCCATGCGTTACAGCTCTTAAATAAAACTGCTGCTGCCACACTGTGAAATAAGTGGAACATAGAAACAAGTAAAGAACACAAATGCTTCAGAACACTGAGCACTATGTGTGTGTGTGTGTGTGTGTGTGTGTGTGTGTGTGTGTGTGTGTGTGTGCAGGGGCGCCGCCAGGGATTTTGGGCCCCATGAAAATATATGACATTGGGCCCCACCACCAGGCACAGGCCACGCAAACTAAGCACAATTACTGTAACCACACCTCCAGAACCCAACCGACTCATTTATGCTTTAAATAACTCTACCTGCACAGGCTTGCATCTTGTAGTCCAATACTAAGCGATCAATATTTACTGACACTGAGCTGTGAACATATAACACTGTGCAGACGTGCAACATTCTGCTGCGGTAGAATTCACTATTTGATATAACACTAACATTCCTGACCTCAATAGTCATCTTTTATGGTGTACATACCTTTTTAATAACATTTTTTAATGGAACATTCATAAATCAAAATAAATATAACTTAAATATACATGACCACTTAAATTAAAATAAAGTGAACATTAACAACAATATTATCATTTATAAAAATGCTATCACAAAAAAAAAAACATAAGCAGCAGATTTTCTAATTAAATATACCAACTACAAAATAAACGGGTATTAAAGTGTAAATGGACAACAAAACGGAAATGGAAATGGAAAGGCCTGATGGTGGTGCTAAATCAGAGCAAAACTGGGTGACATACTGTCCCTCTCTCTTGTCTTTCTCTCCTTTCTTTTCTTTTTTGAAAGCCTGACTTTGTTAGTCGTTGAGACATCGTACACACGTAAGTACTCGCATCCCTACTTCACATGCTCTCACTCTGCTTGAAAGAGCGGTGCCGCACAGCGTTTGGAGACAGGACCAAACCATTACATGTAAATAGAGGGGGGTATACAGAGGCTTTGGATAATTAACTTTTTGAACAAAAAAAGTGAAATGAATCATAAGTTTAGTGAGTACATTATCAATATAATGTTATATTAATGTTAATTATTGATGAAAGGTTACTTAAACATTTTTTCTTAATGTTCTACAATTTCCGGGGCCCCTGTCAGTCACGGGCCCTTAGAATCGTCCTAACTTTTCACCCCCTTATGGCGCCCCTGTGTGTGTGTGTGTGTGTGTGTGTGTGTGTGTGTGTGTTTGTGTGTGTGTGTGTGTGTGTGTGTGTGTGTGTGTGAGTGAGTATGAGTGTGTGAGTGTGTGTGTGTGTGTGTGTGTGTATAATACCAGATTAGTAACTGAGCTAATGCCCCGCCCCCTCCTCTCCTTCTGTAAACCACTGTGAATTCTCTGCTGCGTAACAATAGTTGCGTGCAGGGATATCTGGTCATCCATCTTTCTGTCAGCTCTCTGTCAGCTGAGCGTACAGAGGAAGGAGGAGGAAGAGGAATGAGGAGGAAGGAGAGGTTAATAATGGGAAACCCTAAAGATGCGTGTCTGAGGAGAGTGACGAGAGAAAAGAGAGAGCAAAGCAAACAGGAGCTGTGCGTGAGAGAGATCTGGCTCTATGTCACACAGCAGAATGAGAAATCTTCGGGCTCCGCTGGGGAACACTTTCACACGTTGCTTTGGAAATGCTTCATCAGACATGGATTCATTGTGTAAAAGGTTGTCGGTGTTATAATCAGAATATGAGAGTAAATGAGAGGATTGAGGTCATGATCCCAATTAACCGTCTGCTGCTGACGTAAAGCTCCACACATCAATATTTTCATATTAACGTAGAATAAAATAAAACAAAGTCAGATGATAGTCAAACAGCAAACTAAATACAGGTGTCAGACTGTTGATATTAAAGCTTGTTTTCTTCTCAAATCTTCCTCCAAACCCATTAGTGCGGAAACATGCCAAATAAGTGGGTCCATATGTAGCTCATTGTTGCCTACCGATGACAATGACCTACAGTTGCATTGATTATCTAGTTCTTAATCAGAATCAGAATACCTTTGGTCCTCCCACAGAGCGGAAGCTTAATATCTCTCCAGAAGCATGCTTTAGAAACACATGTTAATATACAAATATACACTATATATATATATATATACACAGTGTATATTACAAAAATACACATCCAGTACCATTAACAGTTAGCGATACAGCAGCCAGGTGAAAGTACAAGATGTGGTCAAATAAATTGCACAGCTATTAAGGGTATATATGGGCGGCTGCGGCTCAGTGTGTAGAGTGCTGGGCTTTGAATCAGGGGGTACCAAGTCCGAGTCCCACTGCAGTCAGCATGTCGTTGTGTCCCTGAGACACTTCACCCCAAATTACTCCTGTGGGGATTGCCCACAGTACTGAGTATGTAAGTCGCTTTGGATAAAAGCTTCTGACAAGTGACATGTAATGTAATATATACACATATAGGAGTGTTTCTGTCTTTACACTTTAACATATTGAAGGAAATGGAAGGGGCTCTATTCTGCTCTCCTGTAGGTTTCAGTGCATGTAAATGGTCTGCAGAGGCTAGAATCCCTGTGTTCCCCCCAGAGGGAGTTTATCTACCCTTTTAATGATTTTTTGATTTCTGTGACGTTGTTTTCCCACTGCTCTTAGATTCCCTTCATCTGAAACTCAACACCAATAGAAGGTAAGGTGACTATATGTGTCATTTAAAATACATTATAAATATAACTCTATCCATAGACCAGTAGTATTCCATATCACACACCGAACATGGTGAGTATTAAACTGCCATAGGACTTGATTTAAATAAGTTACGTTTAGAAAAAGCCCCAAAATGGAGGAAAGTATCATTGTTACTATCATAACTTTCACATAGTAATATATCTCAGACAGTTTTCACACTGACAACAAAAAACCTTTAAATACATTTGGACCTGAAAAGAAAGATATGTTAAATGTTAAAAGGTCTTTCTAAACATGTCTTTTAGCTTAACAAAAGATACAGTTTTGGCAGAATTGACAGACAACGTTCCCCGAGCTGGACGCCGCCAGTGTGCAGTAACTAGCTGGAGCTCATCACCTCCTGAAAGAGAGTGAACGAGAGGATGAGATCATGATCCTAATTAACCGTCTGCTGCTGCTGGCGCCGAGCGGAAACACAAAGAACGTTTTCTGCTGCTGACGTAAAGCTCCACTCATCAATATGTTGATATTAAAGGTGAGGTAGGTAAGTTTGAGAAACCGGCTCGAGATACACTTTTTGTTATATGGAATGCTCTTAACGTCCCGATAGGATAGCAATGAATATCTTAAGTGCTTTGACAACAAATCCATCTTGTATAGGCCTACGTTTACTATAGTGTCTCACCCGTTCTCCGTCTATAGGGTGAACTACTATGGTATGGATCTACGGTGGCATTTGATCTGGAAGCCAATCCTTTTGTTTCTATATAGGGAAATAAGATATGGATAAACTTGGCACGCAAAGCAAGTCATGCACATGACACAAATTAACCTCTTCTGCCCCCTACACACACACACACACACACACACACACACACACACACACACACACACACACACACACACACACACACACACACACACACACACACACACACACACACACACACACACACGCACACACACACACACACGCACACGCACACACACCAACGGGCCGTCACCAGCCTTTCCATCTGTTAATCCACTGAGAGTGTTTCCAGCAGGGAGGTTTCACTCTGATCCGTTATTCTGGGACCATATAGGAAATTAGCCAAGCGAGCAGATTGAAACATGTTGCCAGTCATTCATTAATTAAAGAAAACATATTAGATGTAATTAAATGTGCTGTTTCCTGAGGAATGATAGTGTCACAACCCATGAAGAAAATACCTTTTAGATTAGCGATTTCAACAACTGGTATTGGCAATTAATTAAAAACCGAATTAATTTGTATTATAATTCTTTTAAATCCTTAATTTGTTGGTGGTAGAAACTCTGGCTGTTCATCACCAGCACTTTGTGACACAAACCATACTGTCAGACTTGTGTCTTTTCTAATAGTTTCCCAGTTTCCTAGACGAACCCATGCCCCATTGTCCTTCCTAAAAGCTTCTTCCTTATTGTCAAAATGTTACACTTTACTCTCAAAATACGACTTGAAACCCAACATTTCGTCCTTATTTCCAACATTTTCCAACTGATTCTGAAGATATTTCTACGCAAACCACACCGTCAGACTGTTCCTAGTTTCCTCGAAGAACCCATGCCCTACTTCCCTTTGACTCCTTTCTGAAAGCCTCTCCCTGGACTTCCTTTAGTGGCGATCACAATATGTTCAGCTTGTTGCAGACAGGAACTGGGCCAAGTTTCAGTTTCCCTGCCGAGTGGCTCCTCTCCCAATAGACGATCTTCGGGTTAATCATTGTTCGTTGCGCACCCTTTTCTATCAAAACAATCATTGGAAGTTTTTTTAGACAGCACGCTAAGTTGTGCAAAAAAAAAAAAGAAAGGGAAAAGTTGAGTGCAAGCAAAGGCCGACGTTTCCTATCAGCTGCGAGACCGGCAGGTTTGTAAAGACGAGTCAATAACAAACACATCAGATTGAAATGTTTTGAAGGAATGATTTAAAGCCTCTTCATCAGCTATTTTCAAATGTGTTGTACTTTAATTCTAACATTTTCTGCCCAAATCTTATCATTATTTCTAATATTTTGACTTTTTTTTCGTACATTTTTACTGAATTCTCAATCCTGTCTCCAATAGGATTGAGAATTGATTTTATTTCCCACTTTTTATTACTTTACTCTCAACATTTCCACTTTATGTCCAATATTTCCACTTTATGTCCAATATTTTAATTTCCATGATATTTCAACTTCTTTCTGCTTAATGAATTACTTCTAATTACTTAATTGTCAACATTTCACACTTTATTCACAACATTTCCACCAATATTTTGACTTTTCTTTCTCACTTTTTCCACTTTACTCTGAACATTTTTACTTTATTTCCAACATTTCCAACTTTATTCTCATTCTTAATTCCAATTTTGATATTTTAATTTCAAAATGTCCACTTTATTTCCAACGTTTTATACTTTCATTAATTATTTTTTTCCAATATTTGGATTTCATTTCCCTCTTTTTCAACATTTTACACTTTGCTTTCAAAATATTGGCTTTAATCTCGTCATTTCCACTTTGTTTCCAATATTTCAACTTTATTTATAACATTTTCCAACTTATTCTCAACAATTTTTATTTCATTTTGACAATATTCCTACTTTCTTTCTTGAAATGATTATTTTATTCCACATTTTGAACCTTGTTTTTGAAATTCTCCTCTTTATTCTCAACATTTACCCTTTATTTTAATTATTAAGCGTTTAGCATGTCATTTATTCCCCTAACAATCTGCCCTAATGTCCTTGAACAAACAACTATTACTGCAATGATCCAACGGCTGTTGCTAATTTGAATGACACTCAATGACAAAATGTCATCGTTAAGCTGTGA
>NC_136904.1:3604930-3607293 GCF_949606895.1 Notothenia rossii | reverse complement strand
TTATGGAGTGAGAGTGTGTTGACCAATCAGAGGCAGGTAAGGGTCATATAACCTTCAATATTGATCTGATTCTGCGTAATCATTACTCGAGTCATATTTAACCACAATCATCCCTTTAAAGGAATGCCTTGACTTCTAGGGAATGCAAACTGTCAGCTGTTTTACAATTGATGGCAAATTGATATCATTCTCAAGTCTTTGTCCCAAAAGTGAAGAAATCAGAAGCACGTTAGCTTAGCTCCACGTTAGCATAAAAACAAAAATAACAACAGTTAGCCTGGTGTTGTCGAGGGGAATCAAAATCCACTTAACAAAACCTCCAAAGCTCAAAATGAATATCTTGTATCTTCCTTTTAAATCTGTATATTTAAAAAGTATGATAGACCTTTAGCTGTTTCTCCTTGTTTTCAGTCATTACTTTCATATTTACAATACAGACTTTAGCGCTTTCCAGCTAACTCTTTGCATGAAAACAAATAAGTAAATATTCCAAAATGTCAATCTATCTGCCAATTGTAGAAAATATGGTAGAAAATGAGATGTTCTGTCTTTTCATGTGCATTAAACGGTAATCATTGCCTGGTGAAATAAACACTGTATTACACACACTGTTGCATAAACTCTACAAATACCTGGATGTGGTGAGAGACTGTTGATTAATCTCTTCTGCATTGGGTCATGTTCTGTCATTGTGACGTTCAGGAAACCTGTAGAGACAAACTCAGAGCGTGAATCACATTAAAGTCTGAAATATAATTATATTTACTTTTGGTTAATATGGTTCTCTGATTGCACGCAGAGCCTACAGTCATAGCTCATGATGTTTGATTATGGTTTTGACACATGGAGCCACATTTGTCTTCAGGCTAAACAAACGAAAGCAAGTGATTTCATGGCTCTGATATGAGTATTATGTCAATAGTGTGTAGAATAATAAGTCAATAGTGTGTAGTGAAATAAGTCAATAGTGTGTAGTGTAATAAGTCAATAGTGTGTAGTGTAATAAGTCAATAGTGTGTAGTGTAATATCACAACACTGAGTGAAGTTATGGCCTTAGAAAAAGATGACATCTGTGTCAACCAGAGGTGGGAAGTAGTGGAGTACATTACATTACATTGCATTTGTTACCGTACTTAAGTACATCTTTCTGGTGTCAGTATTTTACTCCACTACTTATTTTTCTGCTGACTTTTTACTTTGACTTCTTACATGTTGAACACAAATACCTGTACTTTCTACTTCTCACATTTTGAACACAAATACCTGTACTTTCTACTTCTCACATGTTGAACACAAATACCTGTACTTTCTACTTCTTACATGTTGAACTCAAATACCTGTACTTTCTACTTCTTACATTTTGAACTCAAATACCTGTACTTTCTACTTCTTACATTTTGAACTCAAATACCTGTACTTTCTACTTCTTACATGTTGAACACAAATACCTGTACTTTCTACTTCTTACATTTTGAACTCAAATACCTGTACTTTCTACTTCTTACATTTTGAACTCAAATACCTGTACTTTCTACTTCTTACATTTTGAACTCAAATACCTGTACTTTCTACTTCTTACATGTTGAACTCAAATACCTGTACTTTCTACTTCTTACATGTTGAACTCAAATACCTGTACTTTCTACTTCTCTCATTTTCCAAACAGGCTGGTTCCTTTAGTCTGAATGTGTGTTTGGTGGCGTGATCATTATTATTTAGAGTCATTGCGTGCCTATTGATTTGAACACGATCCGTGTATCCATCATTTCCTGGTCTTCTCTAAAGAAGAGGGACCAATGGAAACGTTGTCATGTTGCCGTTGTTCAGCATGGAAACATTCATTAGCTAACAATGACATTATTGTTCTATTAATATAAAGGGAGGTCAGGTACTCTTTAAAACAGCTGCTAGTTATGGGTACTTTTTACTGAAGTACATTTCAAAGCCTCTTTACTTTTACAGTAAAGAAGTTTAGTCAGTTTTACCACTTTTACTACTTTGACCAGATTACTTTTAAACATGAGTATCTGTATTTCTACTTGAGTAAAGGATGTGTGTACTTTTGCCCTCTCTGGTGTCAACACAACTCTATTTTACTGCTTAACATTTGCTGGTCGTAGTTGAACAAAGTTGAACTTCCTGCAGCTTGCATCAAAACAGGAAACTTCGACTCAAAGTTCAATTCAATTCAAATGTATTTATATAGCCCCACAGGAGTAATTTGGGGTGAAGTGTCTCAGGGAAACAACGACATTCTCACTGCAGTGGGGTTTGAACCTGTGACTCCCTGATCCCAACACTAACGCACTATTCCACTGTGCCACACAACTCCGACTTCACAAATCAACAAACATCCCACATA
>NC_136904.1:3597430-3599930 GCF_949606895.1 Notothenia rossii | reverse complement strand
AACATATTATTGTGTAATCGCAATGAGTTTGTTTGCACTCATAGGGGTTATAATCACACACACTGTATGTGTGTGTGTGTGTGTGTGTGTGTGTGTGTGTGTGTGTGTGTGTGTGTGTGTGTGTGTGTGTGTGTGTGTGTGTGGAAGAGAGGCTGTATTTATTTATTGACCGTAAACCTTATGATTGCTTTGATTATAATTACAATTTCTATGTCTACGTTGTACTAAGTTGATCATCTTATTTTTTTATTAAATTACATTATTTTCCACTGCATTTTTTATCTCAGCAAGCTCTTGTGTTATAGTCTCTCTGTGACTTTGTTTGTTTCATGAAGTCGCTACAACAAGCATAACTTTAAAATGCTTACACATATATTAAAGTGTCTTATTTAATTAAAGCAGTGCCTAGCATCTGACTGGGAACCATTTGATGGTTTGGATTCATATTGCAGTGTTCACTGATAGATGCAGATAAAAACGTAAGAGGAGGCATCTCGTTTGTTGACGTTGACACTGATACGTTTGCATTTGTTATTAATGTTGGCTCTTCATGCAACACTGTGATATATTTCTTGTTATGTTTTAATTATTGTGTCAGTGAGGTGCTTGATGAACATTTAAACTTGATTAAATCACTGAAGGAGCGCCTTCATCAAGCAAGGCTCAAGTCTCTGCAAGTTGCTTTTCACATTAAACCAATGCCTAAAGGGAAAAATAACACATTCAGTCATTTATTAAAGTGTTTTGCATTCTTAGAGAAAGAGTCAGCTGTACTACTCAGATACTGTAATCAGGTGAGATTTGATTGTGCTTTCTAATCTTCAGTTGTATATCAGTATGCAGTGTCTCTACTTTAAAGAGTTCTCTCCTGCTGATGTTCAGGTGTATATCAGTATGTAGTGTCTCTACTTTAAAGAGTCCTCTCCTACTGATGTTCAGGTGTATATCAGTATGTGGTGTCCATACTTTAAAGAGTCCTCTCCTGCTGATGTTCAGGTGTATATCAGTATGTAGTGTCTCTACTTTAAAGAGTCCTCTCCTGCTGATGTTCAGATGTATATCAGTATGCAGTGCCTCTACTTTAAAGAGTCCTCTCCTGCTGATGTTCAGGTGTATATCAGTATGTAGTGTCTCTACTTTAAAGAGTCCTCTCCTGCTGATGTTCAGATGTATATCAGTATGTAGTGTCTCTACTTTAAAGAGTCCTCTCCTGCTGATGTTCAGGTGTATACCAGTATGTAGTGTCTCTACTTTAAAGAGTCCTCTCCTGCTGATATTCAGGTGTATATGAGTATGTAGTGTCTCTACTTTAAAGAGTCCTCTCCTGCTGATGTTCAGATGTATATCAGTATGTAGTGTCTCTACTTTAAAGAGTCCTCTCCTGCTGATGTTCAGGTGTATACCAGTATGTAGTGTCTCTACTTTAAAGAGTCCTCTCCTGCTGATATTCAGGTGTATATGAGTATGTCGTGTCTCTACTTTAAAGAGTCCTCTCCTGCTGATGTTCAGATGTATATCAGTATGTAGTGTCTCTACTTTAAAGAGTCCTCTCCTGCTGATGTTCAGGTGTATACCAGTATGTAGTGTCTCTACTTTAAAGAGTCCTCTCCTGCTGATGTTCAGATGTATATCAGTATGTAGTGTCTCTACTTTAAAGAGTCCTCTCCTGCTGATGTTCAGGTGTATATCAGTATGTAGTGTCTCTACTTTAAAGAGTCCTCTCCTGCTGATGTTCAGATGCATATCAGTATGTAGTGTGTCTAGTTTAAAGAGTCCTCTCCTGCTGATGTTCAGGTGTATATCAGTATGTAGTGTCTCTACTTTAAAGAGTCCTCTCCTGCTGATGTTCAGGTGTATATGAGTATGTAGTGTCTCTACTTTAAAGAGTCCTCTCCTGCTGATGTTCAGATGTATATCAGTATGTAGTGTCTCTACTTTAAAGAGTCCTCTCCTGCTGATGTTCAGGTGTATATGAGTATGTAGTGTCTCTACTTTAAAGAGTCCTCTCCTGCTGATGTTCAGTTGTATATCAGTATGTAGTGTTTCTACTTTAAAGAGTCCTCTCCTGCTGATGTTCAGGTGTATATCAGTATGTAGTGTCTCTACTTTAAAGAGTCCTCTCCTGCTGATGTTCAGGTGTATATCAGTATGTAGTGTCTCTACTTTAAAGAGTCCTCTCCTGCTGATGTTCAGGTGTATGTCAGTATGTAGTGTCTCTACTTTAAAGAGTCCACTCCTGCTGATGTTCAGGTGTATATCAGTATATAGTGTCTCTACTTTAAAGAGTCCTCTCCTGCTGATGTTCAGGTGTATGTCAGTATGTAGTGTCTCTACTTTAAAGAGTCCACTCCTGCTGATGTTCAGGTGTATATGAGTATGTAGTGTCTCTACTTTAAAGAGTCCTCTCCTGCTGATGTTCAGTTGTATATCAGTATGTAGTGTTTCTACTTTAAAGAGTCCTCTCCTGCTGATGTTCAGGTGTATATCAGTATGTAGTGTC
>NC_136904.1:3579930-3592430 GCF_949606895.1 Notothenia rossii | reverse complement strand
GACCCAAACGCCACACAAAGGTTAAAGGTCAGCATATAATAATGTTCAAATGTGCTAAATATATACACTGCAAAAAACTAAAAACGAGGAGTAAAAGTAGCGCACGACTTGTTTTATTTTGTGAAAGTAGCTCTCATCCGAAAAATGTTGGTGACCCCTGCCCTAAATACAGTGGCGGTTCTAGACCAATTTGACTGGGGGGGCCACTGGGGGGCCAGTTATTTTCTGAGGGGGGCACAATAAAAGCAGGATGAAAAAGACAACTAGACAGTATGAAGTAATTGCGCATAAGAAAACAATTAAATACAGTCATTGGTATTTGTTTCAGTACACTTATTTATTTCAGATATATCTTATAGTTATTACTGTTAGCTTCAGCTTAAGTTATAGTACCATTTTTGCAATAATACCATATCATATTTATATAAACATAAAGGCAATGAACAGTTACATCTCTACTTTACATCTACAATTACACATTAGTACAATAGTTGAACTCACCTTCAATTATCGTGGTGATCTCTCGAAACGTAGGTTTCAATCAGTCTTTCTTGGACGCAACAGCCTCTGATGATCCCAGATGAAAAGTGTTTGTTTTTCGCACGCTTCAGCCGGACAGTGAAAGTGAGTGCACCGCTCTAATGGGTCCTGAGTGCACCGCTCTAATGGGTCCGACTAGAATGACGAATAACGTTAGTTCCGCCTATTCCGTCATTCAATAAATCGTGTAATAAATCATACATTTTTCATTTTTTTCACTTTTTTCACTTTTCATTTTTAGGGGGGCCACAGGGGGGTCAGAGGTCAGTGTTAGGGGGGCACTGACCCCCCCCCCCCTAGAACCGCCCCTGCCTGAATAATAATGATCACGCCACCAAACACACATTCAAACTAAAGGAACCAGCCTGTTTGGAAAATGAAAAAGTAGAAAGTACAGGTATTTGTGTTCAACATGTAAGAAGTAGAAAGTACAGGTTCTTGGGTTCAATATGTAAGAAGTAGAAAGTACAGGTGTTTGGGTTCAAAATGTAAGAAGTAGAAAGAACAGGTATTTGGGTTCAAAATGTAAGAAGTAGAAAGTACAGGTGTTTGGGTTCAACATGTAAGAAGTAGAAAGTACAGGTATTTGTGTTCAAAATGTAAGAAGTAGAAAGTACAGGTATTTGTGTTCAAAATGTAAGAAGTAGAAAGTACAGGTATTTGTGTTCAACATGTAAGAAGTAGAAAGTACAGGTATTTGGGTTTAACATGTAAGAAGTAGAAAGTACAGGTATTTGGGTTTAACATGTAAGAAGTAGAAAGTACAGGTATTTGTGTTCAAAATGTAAGAAGTAGAAAGAACAGGTATTTGGGTTCAAAATGTAAGAAGTAGAAAGTACAGGTGTTTGGGTTCAAAATGTAAGAAGTAGAAAGTACAGGTGTTTGGGTTCAACATGTAAGAAGTAGAAAGTACAGGTATTTGAGTTCAACATGTAAGAAGTAGAAAGTACAGGTATTTGGGTTCAAAATGTAAGAAGTAGAAAGAACAGGTATTTGGGTTTAAAATGTAAGAAGTAGAAAGTACAGGTATTTGTGTTCAACATGTAAGAAGTAGAAAGTACAGGTATTTGGGTTCAAAATGTAAGAAGTAGAAAGTACAGGTATTTGTGTTCAACATGTAAGAAGTAGAAAGTACAGGTATTTGAGTTCAACATGTAAGAAGTCAAAGTAAAAAGTCGTCAGAAAAATAAGTAGTGGAGTAAAGTACTGATATACCAGAAAAATGTACTTAAGTACATTAACAAAATATTTGTACTCCACTACTTCCCGCAGGTGTCCATCACCTCAAAGGTATGCAGCTGCGTGCATCCAGGAGAGGGAGAACAGAGGAATATTAGACATGTCTTACTATCTAACATGCAGCACGCACACACATGATCTCCTGCACGAAACACAGGCATGCCACGAAACACCTGACAGGTGCAGGCGTGGTCTGAGCGAGCGAGACACGCTATCTTGACACGCTAACTCATTCTTAAATCTGAGCTACGTGCCTGAGGCTGAGTGCTAAGCACCCTCGTTTACTCTCTGAAGCCTGTTCCTCTTTCAGTCTCTGGGCACACCCTCTTCTTCCGATTGTACGCCGACTTCTGTCATTCTGTTTATAATGGAGCTGCTAAGAGGCCTGAGAATCACAGCTTGCCTGATGAGTAATGGACTTATTAGCTGTGTCGAAAAGCATGAAACCAATCCCATGTTCAGGATCTGTGAACCTGCAGTTTGAGAAGTCATTGCATGATTCAAGATTCAAGGCTTTTATTGTCATTTGTACATAGCTGAACATCTGAGGCTCCTCCGACAGTGCAACACAATAAAACAGACACCATAGTGCATGTAATGAAATGCGGTCTTTTAGAAACACTGATCCCTTGAAGTAGGGCTCAAACTGTCTTTAAAACGACTTTCTTTGCAAATCCCTCACATGCAATCTGAGTCTTCTCGGTGTGAAACCACAACATGTAAGAAGCTCAAAGCCAAGTCTGCAAAAGAGCTCTCCATTTCCACATGTCCTCAGAGTGATTCATGTCCCATGTTTAGGACACGCTTATGATCTGATTGTCCACAGCTTTGCCTCCTCTTGGCAGACTTCACACTGACACAATATCCCACGTGTAAAGAATGCATATCAAACACTTTTCCTTTGCTTCACAGGGAAGTTGCACTTGATTGACATAGAATTGAATAGAATAATCTGAGAGGGCGGATTAATGTTAGTGCGTTGTGTAAACTCCCCGGGCCTCGGGCGCTTTGCCTCATACACCTCGGCTTCCTCTGTCATTTACAAGCTGCTCGCATGCACACGAGAGCCAAGAGGGAGAAGAACCGGACGAGCGGGTTCACAGCCTGTCTGTCGGAGAGAAGAAGTTTCTAGGCTTTTAGTGTCATGTGTACACAGTGGAGATATGAAAACGAAAATCTGAGGTCACAGGAACAGTGAAACACAATAACACAGATAATAGTGGAAGTAAATGCCATTTAGCCTACAATGAGGTCTTTCAGAAACACCGATCCCTTGAACTAGTTAATCGGATGCACAGGACACTGTCTTTAAAATGAGTTTCTCTGCAAGTCCCTCTCATAAGCTGTGTGGAAAAGCATGCCACCAGTCCCATGTTCAGTATTCTATCTTATTTGTATTTACTTGCACTATTTTACCTGTTTTATTGTGTTGCACTGTTGGAGGAGGAGCCTGTGACCTCAGATTTTCATTGACATATCTAGAGAGAAGAAGAGAAATAAGACTTTTATTTATTATGTGTGCACAGCTGCAGATAGGTCAATGAAAGTCTCCTCCTCCAACAGCAACACAATAACACAGATACAATATTGCAAGTAAATAGAATAATAGAAGTTGCTGAATAGTCTATATACAAGTCATTGGAATATTGATATGAGGTGCAAACAGATGAACGTTATGGACGTCTTTCAAAAGTTCAGGTGTTTAACGGTCTGATGGCCCGTGGGGTGAAACACTTTATTTACATATTTAATAATTGTACACATACTTCAAAAAAAGTGCTTCATTGAGCAAATAATCAACTTACTTAAAATCAATACTTAAAAAAGCTATCCAATAAAAACGTGTGCGCAGTGCAATGGGTCATACGGAGCAAACATTGGTTTGAACCTACGCTGATCAAAAGTGTCCAGATCCCCGATGTGTTTATAAAACCTCGGTTCCAGACAGATTGTTTTTGCCTTTTGCCCTTTTCTGTTCTTTCTGCTTCAATACATGGCCCTTTTTGCTTCACCTGAGAGGAAGTTTAGGAGCTGCCACTTTTCCTTGCTTGTTTTTTTGTGGGGAGCCCCTCGCTCTCTGTAAAAACATGGAAAACAGAAGAAGAAGATTTTTTTCTCGCGTGAGGACAACAGCTTCATCTCTTCGACCTCCTGACCTCTACTTTTACAACATGCTGTTTCTCCTCTACGCTTGGAGGCATAGAAATTCTAAGCGACGGACGTAAACAGATACCGAATTCATGTGTTCGACTGACATTTTGGAGCTTCTCTGCACAGCGATCAGTCACACAGGAAATAAACCCTGCTGCAGTGAATTGGACTACTCTGGTTTTACAAATGAATCCTACAAACTGACGAATACAAACGACTGGGTGGGCTTTTTCAATTCTAGAAAAAGGACGTTATGTTTTTTGAAGTAATGCAAATATTAGCTAAATCCAAAAAGTAATGGGTGCACATTTTATTCATTAGTAAAACCACGAGCCCTTACCCTTAAAGCTGCACAAATCCATGTTTTATAGGCCATTGCACTTCCAAGCTTCTATAGAGATGCCAATATTTTGTTTTGGTTGCAGTGCGGAAACCGAAAATGAAAAAGGCTTTAAGGCTTACTTAAGGAGGTGAGAAATAAACTTCCAGAGGCTACAGGTCTTCATCGTGTTGAGCTGAATATCTTCAAATGAATTTACTATAATGGATTAACTATTAAGCCTTTTAAAGAGGCCCTATTCTGCTTTTGGGGGTTTAGAGGACTCTTTAAAGTAGAGACACTACATACTGATATACACCTGAACATCAGCAGGAGAGGACTCTTTAAAGTAGAGACACTACATACTGATATACACCTGAACATCAGCAGGAGAGGACTCTTTAAAGTAGAGACACTACATACTGATATACACCTGAACATCAGCAGGAGAGGACTCTTTAAAGTAGAGACACTACATACTGATATACACCTGAACATCAGCAGGAGAGGACTCTTTAAAGTAGAGACACTACATACTGATATACACCTGAACATCAGCAGGAGAGGACTCTTTAAAGTAGAGACACTACATACTGATATGCACCTGAACATAAGCAGGAGAGGACTCTTTATAGTAGAGACGCTACATACTGATATACACCTGAACATCAGCAGGAGAGGACTCTTTAAAGTAGAGACACGACATACTGATATACACCTGAACATCAGCAGGAGAGGACTCTTTAAAGTAGAGACACTACATACTGATATGCACCTGAACATCAGCAGGAGAGGACTCTTTAAAGTAGAGACACTACATACTGATATACACCTGAACATCAGCAGGAGAGGACTCTTTAAAGTAGAGACACTACATACTGATATGCACCTGAACATAAGCAGGAGAGGACTCTTTAAAGTAGAGACACTACATACTGATATACACCTGAACATCAGCAGGAGAGGACTCTTTAAAGTAGAGACACTACATACTGATATACACCTGAACATCAGCAGGAGAGGACTCTTTAAAGTAGAGACACTACATACTGATATACACCTGAACATCAGCAGGAGAGGACTCTTTAAAGTAGAGACACTACATACTGATATGCACCTGAACATAAGCAGGAGAGGACTCTTTAAAGTAGAGACGCTACATACTGATATACACCTGAACATCAGCAGGAGAGGACTCTTTAAAGTAGAGACACTACATACTGATATACACCTGAACATCAGCAGGAGAGGACTCTTTAAAGTAGAGACACTACATACTGATATACACCTGAACATCAGCAGGAGAGGACTCTTTAAAGTAGAGACACTACATACTGATATACACCTGAACATCAGCAGGAGAGGACTCTTTAAAGTAGATACACTACATACTGATATACACCTGAACATCAGCAGGAGAGGACTCTTTAAAGTAGAGACACTACATACTGATATACACCTGAACATCAGCAGGAGAGGACTCTTTAAAGTAGAGACACTACATACTGATATGCACCTGAACATAAGCAGGAGAGGACTCTTTAAAGTAGAGACGCTACATACTGATATACACCTGAACATCAGCAGGAGAGGACTCTTTAAAGTAGAGACACTACATACTGATATACACCTGAACATCAGCAGGAGAGGACTCTTTAAAGTAGAGACACTACATACTGATATACACCTGAACATCAGCAGGAGAGGACTCTTTAAAGTAGAGACACTACATACTGATATGCACCTGAACATAAGCAGGAGAGGACTCTTTAAAGTAGAGACACGACATACTGATATACACCTGAACATCAGCAGGAGAGGACTCTTTAAAGTAGAGACACTACATACTGATATACACCTGAACATCAGCAGGAGAGGACTCTTTAAAGTAGAGACACTACATACTGATATACACCTGAACATCAGCAGGAGAGGACTCTTTAAAGTAGAGACACTACATACTGATATACACCTGAACATCAGCAGGAGAGGACTCTTTAAAGTAGATACACTACATACTGATATATAAAACTGAATTCATTTACCTGAACATACACTTTTGCATCCAAACCACACAATCCCACGTATAATGCACACAGACTACTCTCATAAGCTTCTTCACACACACACACACACACACACACACACACACACACACACACACACACACACACACACACACACACACACACACACACACACACACACACACACACACACACACACACACACACACACACACACACACACACACACACGCACACGCACACGCACACACGCACGCCCACACACACGCACGCACGCACGCACACACACACACTCGTGAGGTGTTTTTATGAATGGCCACAGTGTGCCGGTGAGGACATTCCTCTCATACTCGGAAACATCTGGCCAAATATTATCTACTGTATCTTTATTCCGATCTGAAGATGCCAGCAGTTACACAACCATCATCAGCATCCAATCACACGGCTGGAATTTCATTTGGCACAGATCTCAATCAATTGGTATACATCGTACATTGATTAAGTGTGTTTTTAATTTTAATTTTAATTAATTTTTATATGTACATTTTCTGATTTGGATTTACAATTTTGGCCGATCTTAAATATTTATCAGGTTGTTTCTGACAGATGTTCACACATTATTACTTACTGGTAATTACATCAAGAGGTTGTTTGTGTATTGTGAATACAAAAGTAAATGGTGCACATATACCTTTCTTATACAGTATGAGAAATGATAACAAGAAATCAGTGGTGTAATGTAGCCTATACTTAAGTACAATTATGAGGTACTTGTACTTTTCTTGAGTAATTCCATTTTATGCTACTTTGTACTCCACTACATTTATTAAGTTACTAGAGTAGTACGAGTAAAAGTAGAAGTACTCAGATCTTGTACTTGAGTAAAAGTAGAAGTGCTCAGATCTTGTACTTGAGTAAAAGTAGAAGTACTCAGATCTTGTACTTGAGTAAAAGTAGAAGTACTCAGATCTTGTACTTGAGTAAAAGTAGAAGTACTCAGATCTTGTTCTTGAGTAAAAGTAGAAGTACTCAGATCTTGTACTTGAGTAAAAGTAGAAGTACTCAGATCTTGTACTTGAGTAAAAGTAGAAGTACCAGAGTGTAGGAATACTCTGTTACAGTAAAAGTCCTGTATTCAAAATGTTCCTCAAGTAAAAGTAGAAAAGTATTATCATCAAAATATAGTGAAAGTAGCGACAGTAAAAGTAGTCATTGTGCAGATTGGTCCATTTCAGAATAATATATATGATATGTTTTTTAATGATTGATCATGAAAGTGTTCTCAAAGCTGGTAAAGGTGCAGCTAGTTTGAATGACTTTGTATACTGCAGGGTAGCTTGTGGATTTACTCCAGGTGGAACTAAAGTATGATTTAACACTTGGTTAGATTTCACATCTTTAATCCAAATCTAGTAACTGAAGGTATTCAATACATGTAGTGGAGTAGAAGTACACCATGTACTTCTGAACTGTAGTGGAGTAGAAGTACACAGTAGCAGAAAATGTAAATACTCAATTGATACTTGAGTAACTGTACAGAGTTACTTTACACCACTGGTTAAATGTTCTAAATGAAGCGGATGTGACTCAAGTCTAATTGCAGTCTCGACCCTCACTCTGTTCTGCAGCAAGTTGTAAGAGATGTCATCTTTTTCACTTTGTTGAATGTCGTTTTTTAAACTTTTTTCTCCTCTCTGCTTTTTCAGATTCCTTTTGTTTATCCTCGAGGTGACAGATGTAGTGTGTGTGAACCTTGTTCCTCTCTGTGACCTTTGCTGACCTCCTTCTGACAGGTGGAGGTGAGGAAGTGAGATAATAACCCCCCCCCCCCCCCGACATGCCCCCCCGACATGCTGCTTCTGATGTGTCTCATGTTGTTATTCGCCTCGGCAACGAAGCAGTGACCGCACGGCAGGGGGCGGGGCCTCAGGTGAGACGAGCTGTCAAGGAACGCACACACACACACACACACACACACACACACACACACACACACACACACACACACACACACACACACACACACACACACACACACACACACACACACACACACACACACGTACACCCACACACACACGTACACACACACACACACACACGCACACACACACACACACACACACACACACACACACACACACACACACACACACACACACACACACACACACACACACACACACACACACACACACACACACACACACACACACAGATAGAGATAGGGCAGTGGCTCAGACTGTAGGGACTTCACGTCCCGATCGGATCAACACAAAAAAAAGATGGAGATAGCTGGAGAGGTGCCCTTGAGCAAGGTACCCAACCTCAAAACTGCTCCCTTGGCACCGGGTACCTGGCAGCCTCTCTGCTCTGCCACCTCTTCTATCTGCATGTGGTTGTGTGTGTGCATGTCTATCCTCTGTGTTTGTGTAATGTGTGTAAACACAACACAACTTCTTCTTCTTCTTCTTAAACACTGACAGGCAATACGCATACACACATAATCAGTATCTATCTATTCATGGATTTATTGGTAAAAATACACACACATGCACACACCCCCCCACACACACACGCGCACGCACGCACGCACGCACGCACACAGTAGCCGGGCAGAATTAACTGAGATCTGCAGCATCAAAGGATCAGATGCAGAGTAAGGCCAGACAGGGTGAACAGATCAAATGGTTTGTGTGTGTGTGTGTGTGTGTGTGTGTGTGTGTGTGTGTGTGTGTGTGTGTGTGTGTGTGTGTGTGTGTGTGTGTGTGTGTGTGTGTGTGTGTGTGTGTGTGTTATTCTTCAGACTTCGAGCTATGACAGGCCCTCTGACAGCCTGTGGTCTATAATCATCCCTCCAGCTGTTCATTTGACCTCTGACCTCTGCTCCTCACACCTCTGTAATGACACTCAGCCACGCTACAGTTCACCAGAGGATAATGATCCGGGGGCAGAAGCTCCACCCTGATGATGAACGGACTTCCCACTGCGTCCTCGGGAAAGTACGAGTCCTTTTGAGAGGTTGGTTGTTATACATGTTAAGCTGTGAAAACCTACTTTGGTTTCCTCACCTCAGCTGCAGTGGATATAAACTGGGATGTAGCGCCCTCTGCTGGTGGAGCGGCTTCACTTCAGGGAGCAGGAGTGAGAACATGCGATTTCTTAGCAGGAAATCATGAGCTTTAAACGTTTATCTGTCCAAGATGTAGCACCAACAGTGCACTTAAGAGAGGAGGAGAGGAGTGCATCTACTTTCCACTCAAAAAGCCAGATCTTGTCTTTCTTTCTTTATCCAACATTAAAATGTCCTTCAAGACGTAAAAGCAGCAGGTCTAACTGACAAACACTGAAGGACTTATGAGGGTTTCATCGAC
This sequence comes from Notothenia rossii, assembly GCF_949606895.1. NCBI lineage: Eukaryota > Metazoa > Chordata > Actinopteri > Perciformes > Nototheniidae > Notothenia > Notothenia rossii. Next base: position 3,582,780 of record NC_136904.1, on the reverse strand, counting down.
GGCTTTATGACCAACAAGCTGGTGTCACAGCAATGAAGGTCAGAGAATAACTGGGCAGCTTCCTAATTGGCTTTTCTTGAGGCGCTGTCACTCTTCTAGCTGAATCCTGGCCACAGATCGAAGCTCACTAATTGACGTATTGTATCTTATATGTTTAATACTTATAAAAGCTTTTAAAAGGGAACTTTAGAGTTAGACTGTATGACTTTTTGTCAAGCCCTGAGTCCGGTCTATTCTCTATGTATTAAGCAACACTTTCAGCTCCAGCTTTTTCACCCGACATTGAGAATAACTCTGAAGGCATATCAACCCCAGCATTAGGTTAGCTTAGCTTCAAGTTAGCATTAAGACTGGAAACATCCACCCCTTTTCCAAGTGTTAATGCTAAGCTAAGCTAACCGGCAGCTTGTGGTAGTTTCACACTTATTAAACGGACAGAGAACAGTATTTCCTCCTCATACTCTGTTCATATATAAAAAAAACGGTTCCTTTATTTACTTTGTTTTTGGCCATGTTTGCTTTATTTTGGTGTTGTGTTTTTGCTGCACTTACCTTTGGCCCTTCTTTGTGAGAAGTGTGTTGATGAGGTCTTTGCTATTGAACGAACCATTGATAAAACATCAACATGTATACAGTTTACATTTAGATTCAGAAAAACCTTTATTGAGCAGTGAGTCAGCCCTGTGTGCTTCACAGTACGACATGTGGAACCCTCTTCACTCTGAATCGGTTTCCTTCAGGCCATCATTCAGAATATATTCACGCTCAGCACGCCTGTGTTTTGGTTGGAAGGGTCCACATTTCATATTTCCTCTGATTGAGAAGCAGCTTCTACTCTTTGAAATGTCTAAAATATTGGAAGTCTTACATATTTACATTCTCTCTTTAATTAAATATATGAACACACTTTGTGCTAAATGTTTTATGATACTTGAACTCGAGTTATACAAAAAAATACTTCAAGCATTTCTGAGTTTTCGGAGTTTGTCGAACAGGATTGGGATTTAAATACTCATCCATCTCCTGAATGAGCTCCTGAAGACGCCTCAGGGAAGCTGCAGAGCTCAGGCTTCTGCAGCAGAGCTCCCATTGGCTGCAGACTCAGGAAGAGGAAGGGATGCAGACGATAAAGTTCATAGTTTGAAGTGGTTCAGACAAAAAGACACATCTTCCTCGCTCTGTGTCCTGCACACACACTCCCCTCAATCCTCACACACTCCCTTCACACACTCCCCTCAATCCTCACACACTCCCTTCACACACTCCCCTCAATCCTCACACACTCCCTTCACACACTCCCCTCACTCTCAAATGAAAGTGTTGAGTAGCAGCCGCAAGGGGTTGTGGGCTTTGGAGTCTGTGTGTGTATGAAAAGTGATGGCCAAGGCGAAGTGAGGATGTATGAAGAGAGAGACGAAAGGATAGAGAAAGTGGTGGGAAAAGGAAAAGTGTCTGGTCTTAGTTGAATGTAATGCAGCGGCAGTTTAACTGTGAAGGACGTTGATAAACGGAGGTTCTTCCCACGGCACCCGAACGTCCCGTTCATCTTTTTCCCTTCAAAGTGTCTGGGCAGCTGGTTACCGGCTGACAACGAGCCAAGTCAGAACTCACCGGTGTGTATTCGAAACTACGGTTTCGGTGCCGAGATCCCGGCTTTAGAGAAGGTAACAAAAGGAGTGGTTCAGAGAGTCACTTCTTCTTCTCAGTTGCACTGTCTGTGTCAGAGTTCAGAGAGAAACCATGTCTCCCTCCCAAAGAGTCTTTGTTTCTCATGTCGGGGTTCAGGTGCTCAGCAGGAGGTCTCCTTGTCCGGAGCCCCACTCCACAAAGTCCATTTCCCCGCTGGAGTGCGTTGGGTTATCCGGAGCGATGCCCTTCCGCTCCCCGAACACCTTCTCCTGCAGCTCGATGATGTCGTTACGGATGTCGGCCATCATCAGCAGGAGGAAGTCGAAGGAGCCGGGGGGGCCCTGGAAGGGAGGAGAGAGGGAGGGATTGGTTAATGAGATTTAGGAATCATTTGGGTTTGAGGAGTTTCCTTTTTGGAGATGTGATGCCTAATAATACGCTGGACGACAGGTGCAAAAAAAACACTGCATGAAGCTCAAAACACAACCAGCAGAAAACCAGCAGAGAGTGTCACTGGAAACGAACCCAACATTTAGGATTATTTTTAACAATGTGATCGGAACGTCACCAGCTTTATAATCCTGAACGTCACCAAGCACTCCGGTCCCAGCTGTGCGCGTCACTCTTTAGTGTCCCCTGGTCTCCGAGCTGTGTGCGTCACTCTTTAGTGTCCCCTGGTCTCCCAGCTGTGTGCGTCACTCTTTAGTGTCCCCTGGTCTCCCAGCTGTGTGCGTCACTCTTTAGTGTCCCCTGGTCTCCCAGCTGTGTGCGTCACTCTTTAGTGTCCCCTGGTCTCCAGCTGTGTGCGTCACTCTTTAGTGTCCCCTGGTCTCCCAGCTGTGTGCGTCACTCTTTAGTGTCCCCTGGTCTCCCAGCTGTGTGCGTCACTCTTTAGTGTCCCCTGTTCTCCCAGCTGTGTGCGTCACTCTTTAGTGTCCCCTGGTCTCCCAGCTGTGTGCGTCACTCTTTAGTGTCCCCTGGTCTCCAGTTGTGTGCGTCACTCTTTAGTGTCCCCTGGTCTCCCAGCTGTGTGCGTCCCTCTTTAGTGTCCCCTGGTCTCCCAGCTGTGTGCGTCACTCTTTAGTGTCCCCTGGTCTCCGTTGTGTTTTTTCAGCTTGTTGCAGAGTTTTGTATTTGCAATTTCAATGTCATGTCATGTTTGCAAAATGTGGATAAACGAGGCAGGTTATAAACTTAGAACACGTAACGGTGGATTTTTAA